>NC_091285.1:539015917-539330417 GCF_032444005.1 Ranitomeya imitator
TGTAAAATAAAGAATAAAAATAAAAAATATTGATATACTCACCCTCGGACGCGCCCTGGTTGAAACCGCTGTAACCGGCAGTCTCCCCTCCTAAGAATGAGCGAGTGAAGGACCTGCGATGACGTCGCGGCTTGTGATTGGTCGCGTGAGCGGTCACATGAGCGGTCACGCGACCAATCACAAGCCGCGACGTCATCGAAGGTCCTTCACCCTGCATTCTTAGGAATAGAGGCTGCCGGTTACACCGCCTATAGCCAGGGGCTGTCGGAGGGGTGAGTATATCAATATTTTTTTATTTTTATTCTTTATTTTTTACATGAATATGGATCCCAGGGCCTGAAGGAGAGTTTCCTCTCCTTCAGACCCTGGGAACCATTACAGGATACCTTCCGATATTTGCGTCCCATTGACTTGTATTGGTATTGAGTATCGGTATCGGCGATATCCGATATTTTTCTGATATCGGCCGATACAATCCAATACTTTCAAATATCGGAAGGTATCGCTCAACACTACTGAAAAGCGATCATTTTGGAAGCAGTAGGAAAGGAAAGTTGATTGGAGCAGACGAGTCTGCTGGATGCAAAAGGTAGGGTGACTCAATGATTAAAATAAACAGTCTCTTATAGTCAGAGGGTGAATGGTTGCTTTAATATTTTTACTTCGTTTGTCTAAGGAGTTTTTTTCATTTTAAGATACAGTCATGGTCGAAAGTGTTAGCATCCTTGAAATTGTTCAGAGAAACAAAGGAAAAAAGGCAAATTGGGCATAATTTCACATAGAACCCCAAAAATGGGTTGGACAAAATTGTTGGCAGCTTTCCAAAATTGTGGGTAAACAACTTTGATTCAAGCATATGATGCTCGTTCAAACTCACCTGTGGCAAATAACAGGTGTGGGCAATATGAAAATCATACCTGATATCAGATAAAAACGGAGAAATTAACTCAATCTTTGCATTGTGTGTCTGTGTGTGCCACGCTAAGCATGGATATAAGCAGAGAGAGAGAGAGTGTGTGTGTGTGTGTGTGTATATATATATATATATACATGTATATATACACGGATCTTATAAAATGATTATTCTTTTCACCCATTCCTTTTCATAACACTATTCCAGCCTTCAACTGTAAATCGTTAGAAATTCACTGGTACAATGATGTAAAGATAGCCAACTAGTGATGTGGTCCACTGGGTCACTAACAAATTTGGTATTGGGCTAAACCAGAAGGCAGAGTCCAGTTATTGTGTGTTCTACTACAGGGAATCCTCAAGTTGCTACACCCAGAGTAGTGTTCATCAGCAATAGCTCACACAATCATGAGCTGAAGTTATTGAGACACAGGGTTTGAAGTATGTTGACAGTCACAATGCTTTTGGAACAACTAGAGTATACGGATTTAGAACCACCCACATTTTAAGGTTAATAAGACAACTGTCCATTTAGTCTCAACCTTAGAAATGTGAAGCCCATTGCCCACCATAACAAGAGCTATTTAACCCCTTTTTGACCTTGGACATTTAGGTACTTCCAAGGAAGTCTCTCTGCTTTTGATGCGAGCTTCAGCACTGAGCCCACACCTTTCCCGGCATAAGACCGTTAATTTGATCAGCTGTCATGTGTCTTTAACAGCCGTGTGTGGAATCGCGATCCATCTGCAGCTGTTAACATGTTAAATGTTAATATCTGACAGCGGCATTTAATTTGCGCAAGCCAGTTGCGTGTCATAAGACACACTCATTGGCGCCCCGCTCACATGATCATGGGGCGCCGATGGGTTGCCATGAAAGCTGGGGTCTGCAGAAGATCAGTATTTGTGCTACTCATAGTAGGGCTGAAATGCTGCTATATAAAGATTGCATCTTTAAGTTTCCCAAGGGGATTATTCAAGCAAGTAAAAAAAAAATGTTTTAAAAAATATATATTAAAAAAACATAGGTTCAACTCACCCTCCTATTGCCCCATTTGAAATAAAAAAAATAGTAATAAAAAAATACATGTGTTTGGTATTACTTCATTCACAAATGTCTGATCTATCAAAATATAAAGTAAATTAATCTGATTGGTAAATGACGGAATGTGAAAATAAAAATAAAAATTCCAGAATTATGTTTTTTTTGGTCACCCCAACATTGCAATAAAATGCAATAACTGGCCAACAAAACATTGTATCTTTCCCAAAATGGTATCAATAAAAGCATCAGCTTGGCATGCAATAAAAAAGCCCCGACCCAGCACCAGATCTCGAAAAATAGAGATGCTAGTGATCTCGGGAAAGTGAACCATTTTTGTTTCTTACAAACTTTTGATTTTTTTCACCATTTAAATAAAAAAGAACCTATAGATGTTTGGTGTCTGTGAAGCTCCATCCCTCCAGCCTAATCAGCACATGTAGGCACTAAATAACCCTCAGCCTCATTATATTATTGGGAATGTCCACCTCAGTCCAGAAAATGTAAATATTTCAAAGAATAAACTCATCAGGTACTTCCCCATCCCCACCAGGGTCCACCAATACCAGCTTCCACCATTCAGTCTATGCAGAGACTAGAGAACCTGTCAGGACCCTTTTGGTGCTTGGAATCAAAGTTGCCAACCATCCAGAAATTCTAAAACAGTCTGTTAATATAGGGCACCTATTTGATCTGTCCGTAAAAAAAAATTAAGATATCCGTGATTTTTTTAAAAGCTGAAGAAACATATACACATAATTCTAACTATAATTATCATAATTTTATAGTTCACAGTGAATCCAGCTGATGTCTTCACATCAGAATTATGGGCTGTAGACATGGATAACTTATAATCATAATGATTCATTATGGTTTTCCAATCTGTCCTTAAAAATGTTGACTGTCCGAAATTTTTTGATAAGCTGTCCAGACAAAATAAATAGTCAATTTACTCACTCTGGTTGTTACGTAACAATAAAAAGCAAAATATCTGTATTGCACTTTTCTCATAGTGGAATCCATTCTCACATGACATAAAGGTCCTGGCAGAATATTCAGTTTCTGCATAGACTGAACATTGACGGAATGATCCAATGGCTATTCAGCTCAGACAAGGAGCAGGACACATTAAAGGTGTGTGTTGTAGCAGATCTGTGTGTACACTGTGGGGATGTCATACTGTGTGTGGTGGCATTGTGGAGACCATGAAAATGGTACCCTACTGTGTGAAAACACTAACTGGCTTCACTAAGAGCAATATTTCAATTTTGGCACATGTAGAAGAGGATGAGGTTATGGTCCTGACTTAGAGTAAAATAAATAACTATCTTTCATATAGTGGTTCAGTGGTTAGCACCGCAGCCTTGCAGCACTGGAGTCCTGGGTTCAAATTCCATCAAGGACAACATCTGCGAAGAGTTTGCATGTTCTCCCTGTGTTTGTATGAGTTTCTTCTGGGTTCTCTGGTTTCCTCCCACATTCCAAAAACATACTGATAGGGAATTTAGATTGTGAGCCCAATCGGGGACAGCAAGGATAATGTGTGCAATATGTAAAGCGCTGCAGAATATGTTAGCGCTATATAGAAATAAAGATTATTATTATTATTCATAGTTGGGAGCTATGTATACGCCTATGAGGCTGTTGAGTTTGGGAGACCCATGGTTACTCTGTGCATCGTGGTCCATCATGGTCTGTAAAACATGGATGGCTGAATTCGGGCTAAGGCCTCATTCAGACATTCATATATCATGAAGACACAAAAGAGAATAGTAAAACCAAAAACACTCAGTTTGAAAAAATGTTGCAGTAATCCGCAAGTGCTAGTAAAAGATGTAAAAAACAGGGTATTTGGTTGATACGTTTTTTGCAAAAAATTTATACTAAGCTGCTCTACCAATCTTCACGGTATACCCTTATCAGAGCAGTCCTAACTAATGTATGCAATCCCTATCTGATGTATTTAAAAACCTGATCATCTGTATATAACCTGTGTGCACAGTGAACAAGTCTGTATGATCATGTTCACACACCACCAAGAAACCTGAAGACACAAAAGAGAATAGTAAAACCAAAAACACTCAGTTTGAAAAAATGTTGCAGTAATCCGCAAGTGCTAGTAACTGTGTAGACTTGTTCACTGTGCAGGTAGCCCATGTGTTCCTGTTTCCATAATTGTTCTCTTGTGTCTACAAGACTGGGGAGTTCCACCACTCCTCTTGGGCTATCTGCACAAAAGCTGTTCTACCCTGTATGCACACATGGATTTTTCCTCTCTGAACCCTGTTCACACAGGTTATATACAGATGATCAGGTTTTTAAATACATCAGATAGGGATTGCATACATTAGTTAGGACTGCTCTGATAAGGGCATACCGTGAAGATTGGTAGAGCAGCTTAGTATACATTTTTTGCAAAAAACGTATCAACCAAATACCCTGTTTTTTACATCTTTTACTAGCACTTGCGGATTACTGCAACATTTTTTCAAACTGAGTGTTTTTGGTTTTACTATTCTCTTTTGTGTCTTCAGGTTTCTTGGTGGTGTGTGAACATGATCATACAGACTTGTTCACTGTGCAAGTAGCCCATGTGTTCCTGTTTCCATTATTGTTCTCTTGTGTCTACAAGACTGGGGAGTTCCACCACTCCTCTTGGGCTATCTGCACAAAAGCTGTTCTACCCTGTATGCACACATGGATTTTTCCTCTCTGAACCCTGTTCACACAGGTTATATACAGATGATCAGGTTTTTAAATACATCAGATAGGGATTGCATACATTAGTTAGGACTGCTCTGATAAGGGTATACCGTGAAGATTGGTAGAGCAGCTTAGTATACATTTTTTGCAAAAAACGTATCAACCAAATACCCTGTTTTTTACATCTTTTACTAGCACTTGCGGATTACTGCAACATTTTTTCAAACTGAGTGTTTTTGGTTTTACTATTCTCTTTTGTGTCTTCAGGTTTCTTGGTGGTGTGTGAACATGATCATACAGACTTGTTCACTGTGCAAGTAGCCCATGTGTTCCTGTTTCCATAATTGTTCTCTTGTGTCTACAAGACTGGGGAGTTCCACCACTCCTCTTGGGCTATCTGCACAAAAGCTGTTCTACCCTGTATGCACACATGGATTTTTCCTCTCTGAACCCTGTTCACACAGGTTATATACAGATGATCAGGTTTTTAAATACATCAGATAGGGATTGCATACATTAGTTAGGACTGCTCTGATAAGGGTATACCGTGAAGATTGGTAGAGCAGCTTAGTATACATTTTTTGCAAAAAACGTATCAACCAAATACCCTGTTTTTTACATCTTTTACTAGCACTTGCGGATTACTGCAACATTTTTTCAAACTGAGTGTTTTTGGTTTTACTATTCTCTTTTGTGTCTTCAGGTTTCTTGGTGGTGTGTGAACATGATCATACAGACTTGTTCACTGTGCAAGTAGCCCATGTGTTCCTGTTTCCATAATTGTTCCCTTGTGTCTACAAGACTGGGGAGTTCCACCACTCCTCTTGGGCTATCTGCACAAAAGCTGTTCTACCCTGTATGCACACATGGATTTTTCCTCTCTGAACCCTGTTCACACAGGTTATATACAGATGATCAGGTTTTTAAATACATCAGATAGGGATTGCATACATTAGTTAGGACTGCTCTGATAAGGGTATACCGTGAAGATTGGTAGAGCAGCTTAGTATACATTTTTTGCAAAAAACGTATCAACCAAATACCCTGTTTTTTACATCTTTTACTAGCACTTGCGGATTACTGCAACATTTTTTCAAACTGAGTGTTTTTGGTTTTACTATTCTCTTTTGTGTCTTCAGGTTTCTTGGTGGTGTGTGAACATGATCATACAGACTTGTTCACTGTGCAAGTAGCCCATGTGTTCCTGTTTCCATAATTGTTCTCTTGTGTCTACAAGACTGGGGAGTTCCACCACTCCTCTTGGGCTATCTGCACAAAAGCTGTTCTACCCTGTATGCACACATGGATTTTTCCTCTCTGAACCCTGTTCACACAGGTTATATACAGATGATCAGGTTTTTAAATACATCAGATAGGGATTGCATACATTAGTTAGGACTGCTCTGATAAGGGTATACCGTGAAGATTGGTAGAGCAGCTTAGTATACATTTTTTGCAAAAAACGTATCAACCAAATACCCTGTTTTTTACATCTTTTACTAGCACTTGCGGATTACTGCAACATTTTTTCAAACTGAGTGTTTTTGGTTTTACTATTCTCTTTTGTGTCTTCAGGTTTCTTGGTGGTGTGTGAACATGATCATACAGACTTGTTCACTGTGCAAGTAGCCCATGTGTTCCTGTTTCCATAATTGTTCTCTTGTGTCTACAAGACTGGGGAGTTCCACCACTCCTCTTGGGCTATCTGCACAAAAGCTGTTCTACCCTGTATGCACACATGGATTTTTCCTCTCTGAACCCTGTTCACACAGGTTATATACAGATGATCAGGTTTTTAAATACATCAGATAGGGATTGCATACATTAGTTAGGACTGCTCTGATAAGGGTATACCGTGAAGATTGGTAGAGCAGCTTAGTATACATTTTTTGCAAAAAACGTATCAACCAAATACCCTGTTTTTTACATCTTTTACTAGCACTTGCGGATTACTGCAACATTTTTTCAAACTGAGTGTTTTTGGTTTTACTATTCTCTTTTGTGTCTTCAGGTTTCTTGGTGGTGTGTGAACATGATCATACAGACTTGTTCACTGTGCAAGTAGCCCATGTGTTCCTGTTTCCATAATTGTTCTCTTGTGTCTACAAGACTGGGGAGTTCCACCACTCCTCTTGGGCTATCTGCACAAAAGCTGTTCTACCCTGTATGCACACATGGATTTTTCCTCTCTGAACCCTGTTCACACAGGTTATATACAGATGATCAGGTTTTTAAATACATCAGATAGGGATTGCATACATTAGTTAGGACTGCTCTGATAAGGGTATACCGTGAAGATTGGTAGAGCAGCTTAGTATACATTTTTTGCAAAAAACGTATCAACCAAATACCCTGTTTTTTACATCTTTTACTAGCACTTGCGGATTACTGCAACATTTTTTCAAACTGAGTGTTTTTGGTTTTACTATTCTCTTTTGTGTCTTCAGGTTTCTTGGTGGTGTGTGAACATGATCATACAGACTTGTTCACTGTGCAAGTAGCCCATGTGTTCCTGTTTCCATAATTGTTCTCTTGTGTCTACAAGACTGGGGAGTTCCACCACTCCTCTTGGGCTATCTGCACAAAAGCTGTTCTACCCTGTATGCACACATGGATTTTTCCTCTCTGAACCCTGTTCACACAGGTTATATACAGATGATCAGGTTTTTAAATACATCAGATAGGGATTGCATACATTAGTTAGGACTGCTCTGATAAGGGTATACCGTGAAGATTGGTAGAGCAGCTTAGTATACATTTTTTGCAAAAAACGTATCAACCAAATACCCTGTTTTTTACATCTTTTACTAGCACTTGCGGATTACTGCAACATTTTTTCAAACTGAGTGTTTTTGGTTTTACTATTCTCTTTTGTGTCTTCAGGTTTCTTGGTGGTGTGTGAACATGATCATACAGACTTGTTCACTGTGCAAGTAGCCCATGTGTTCCTGTATTCATATATCATGATCTGAATATGTGATTTAAGGACTGACTGTGGGTCTCCTATTCCCAACTTAACAGTGTCATATATGCCGACGAGGCTGTTGAGTTCAGGCCAGAAGTCTAGCAGTCAGTCCAAAAAATCATGGTCCTTGCTGGAAATGTTATATGCAGACGCCTTAATTCAGTCTTAAGGTACGTTCAAACAAACTTATTTTTGACCCGTGTACTGCCAGATGTGAGCCTATGTACTGTGAATAAGAAATCTCACCATGCTGTAGTCTGGTCTGATATGTAGGACAGACTAGTGCATTTAAATAGCAGATCGTTCATGCACTTGACCGCTACGTGGACAAGTACAACGAGCTGTACACAGAGCCAGTCAATTTCTAAATTTGTGAAGGTGACTTGCCCATGTGTTACAATGGCTATATGAAATATTACTATAGCCTAAAAAATAGTAGATACACTAGCATTCTGACCCAAAATAACTAGGATAACTCCCTAACGACTAGTGATAACCATTTAGTAAGTAGTTAGCTGTTATTTTTTTTTAAATAGGCTTTTGTGATTTTGCACAGATTGTAGCTCATGACCATTTGTCAGGGCAAAATCTGGCTCTCGAGGTAAAAAAAAGTTGGAGACCAGTGATCTAAAGAATTGATCAAAACTTCCTTCTCTAATTTAATCACTTTTAAAAAAAAACTCCCATGAAGTAAAAAATGTACCAGTTTTGCTCCCATTTTATTCCCACATATCCCTTGAGTATTCACTTTTTTTTTCAATTGCCATACAATTGTAGAGATCTAAGCATCTTCATTTAGCCTATTAATATCAGTCCACAGCTGTCTGCCTAACCTTTGCTGGTTAACAATTATAGCGGGTCCCCCATGTCTTTTTTTTCTAGGGGGTTCCCAACAACATTGGACCGAATTTATTAACGCTTATAGGTTTGAGCTCTTAACTGTATCATCAGGCATAGCATGCAGATACAATTAACCTCTGTACTAGTGCAGTGAGCCATGGATTCTCTGTGCTACCACTCTGTAGGCCACCAGTTGCTTAAAAAATAACCTTTATTTTAAATTTGATTTAATCAGTAGTAGGCTATGTGCACACGTTGCGGATTCCTGTGCAGATTTTTCGGCACCGTTTTTGCAAAATTGCACTGCGTTTTACCTGTTGATTAATTGTGGATTTCCAGAGTTTTTTGTGCAGATTTCACCTGCGTTTTACCACCTGTGTATTCCTATACAGGAACAGGTGTAAAACGCTGCGGAATCCGCACAAAGAATTGACATGCTGCGGAAAATACAATGCAGCGTTTCAGTGTGGTATTTTCCACACTGTGGTCACTGCGGATTTGATTTTCCATAGGTTTACATAGTACTGTAAACCGCATGGAAAACTACTGCAAATACGCAGCGGCCAATCCTCTGCGGGTCCGCAGCCAAATCCGCAATGTGTGCACATACCTGTATACAATTAAAATAAAAATGGTACCTCTGAAAATGTCTTCTCGTCCAGCAAAAAAAAAGCCGCCATACAGCTCAATCAGTGGAAAAATGTAAAAAGTTATAGCTCTCAGAATAAAGCGATGCAAACATTTTTTTTTTCTATAAAAGTTTTTATTGTGTAAAAACACCAAAACATAAAAAAAGACATAAATGGGGTATCGATGTAATTGTACTGACACAAAGAATAAAGCTGCCTTATCAATTTTACCACATGCAGAACGGCCTAAAAAAACGTCAGAAAACAATGTCTGAATTGCTGGTGTTTGTTGATTCTACCTCCCAAAAATTGGATTAGAAAGTGATCAAAAAATGTCATGTGCCAAAAATGGTACCAATAAAAACGTCAACTTGTTCCACAAAAAAACAAGCTTTCTCATGAATCTGTCGGCCGAAATATAGATAAAGTACAGCTTTCAAAATATGGCGTCTTTAAGTAAGTGACAGCAGCCAAACATAAAAACCCAATATAAATCTGGTATCACTGTAATGGCACCAACTCAAAGAATAAAATTGTTTAATCACTTATACCCTACAACGAACAGCGTAAATAATAAATAAAGCTAATTCTTCACCTGCTGTTGATTTGCCTCCTAACGATCGCAGTAAGGCATGGCTCACATTTATACTATGCTTTGCACTGAGCACTTATACTGAGATTTACATGTAAATTTCTGAAATACATGATTCAGACAGAACCCCCAACGGAAAATTCCCTATAATGAGGCAGATGGAGAAACTGTGCACGCTGTCTGATCTGTGATCCGGGGGGTTTCCGTCATTTTAGGCATGCATAAAAGTGCAGTTGGCCACAGTTTTTGTGCACTTCTGAAAAGGGCAACGCTGAACAAAGGTGAGACAGAAACTAGAGTATTTATACTGCCTCAGGGCAGTCCCACACGTCCAGATAATTCCGGTACCGGAAAAAATCGGTACCGGAATTATTCGTGTCCGTGTGCCCCTGCGTTTCTGTGGCACATCAGTGTGGCACACATGCGGCACACGTGTGCCGCCCGTGTGCCCACTGGGTACCACATGCACCGTGCAGGAGACAGCACTAAAGTTTAGCGCTGTCCCCTGCATCGTGCTGAAGCCGCGATTCATATCTTCTGTGCAGCAGCGTTTGCTGTAAAGAAGATATGAATAATCCTTTTTTTGTGGTTTTTCGTGTATAAAATAAATAAAGTTCCATGTCCCCACCCCCTGTGCGCCCCCCGCTGTTCTGAAAATACTCACTCAGCTCCCTCGTTGGCTGTCGCTGCTTCCTGTCCTGGCCGCACCTTCTACTGTATGCCGTCACGTGGGGCCGCTCATTTACAGTAATGAATATGAAGCTCCACCCCAATGGGAGGTGAAGCAGCATATTCATGACTGTAATCGGCGGCCCCACGTGACCACATACAGTAGAAGGTGCGGCCAGGACAGGAAGCAGCGACAGCCAACGAGGGAGCTGGGTGAGTATTTTCAGAACAGGGGGTGGGGACATGGACCTTTATTTTATACACGAAAAACCACAAAAAAATGGATTATTCATATCTTCTTTACAGCAAATGCTGCTGCACAGAAGATATGAATCACAGCTTCAGCACCATGTGGGGGGGACAGCGCTTACTGGAGCGCTGTCTCCTGCACGGCACACGGACTGCACACGGACAACGTCCGTGTGCGGTACGTGTTTTACACGGACCCATTGACTTTAATGGGTCCGTGTAATACGTGCGCTCCCACAAACACTGACATGTCTGCGTGTTTGGCACACGGAGACACGGTCCGCAAAAAATCAATGACATCTGCACAGATGCATTGATTTTAATGCGTCTACGTGTGTCAGTGGCTCCGGTACGTGAGGAAACTGTCACCTCACGTACCGGAGCCACTGACGTGTGAAACCGGCCTCATTATAACTAGTGGCTCCCTAGGGGTTTCATCTGAATCACATCACTCAGAGTTTTAGATGGAAATCCCTTTATAAGTGCTCAGCGTAGAGCGCAGGATAAATGAGATCCCAAGCATTATGTAATAATGTTCCTAAAAAAAGGTTCAAATCAATTCACAAAAAAGCAAGTTCCCACTTAGGTCCGTCATCTATCAGTGGAAATATAGTGACTTCCACGTTACTTGTAGTACAAAGGCTCTGGAAAAAGCACTATGACTCCTGGCCCCCCAAAAGACATCCAACAAATTCTGCGCTCCCAAATCCAAATGCCTCCTCCCTTCTAAGCAACACAGAAGGACTAAACCGCAATTAGCATCTATATTTATGGGATTTCTATAGCAATAAGAGCTCGCCTAATTTACGGGTGCATGTCTCCAGAATCATGAGCTTGGCACAATGTACTGGTCACTACCACATAGTATAGGGATGAGGAGTCATGCATACCAGGGTAGGGGTGAGGGGACAATGAATGCCCAGCTTATACTTGAGTCAATAAGTTTTCCAGTTTTTTTGTGGTAAAATTAGGTGCCTCAGCTTATACCGAGTTGGCTTACACTCGCGTATATGGTACTTCTTTTAATTGTGTTTTTTGTAAAGCAATTTTGCAATTTCATTTTTCCAATATTTCATATGTACATAATGTAGCGTTATCCTATTTTCTATGACAGTAATGCAGTTCCAATTTTCTAAATGTATTATCCTTACTATTTCAGAGTGTAGCTATATTTGTCCTTATCTTGATTTAGCTCAGAGGTGCATATGGGCCTTGGAAAATTAATGAAGAAAATTAGTGCTATCACTTACCTATAAAAGTTGATTGAAAAGTATATTTGTCAGTTCCAAGAATCACCTGGAATTTGTATTACTTGCTGAAAACAAAGGAGAAAGATATTTTTAGAACAAAGATATTCAATCAGTAAAGAAAATATTTTTGACTGAGGTACTCAGCGTTACTAAAAGAGCTAATTTACTGTGAAAACACAACTATTGGTGAATCAGCCTAGAGTCATTATCAGAGTTGTAGTAGTATAGTTAGTATGTGCCTTCATAAATGTATTCAGTGATTATGTATATGTGAATGTGTATTTATGTAGCATGTGCATGCATTATATACTGCTCATCGTGTAAGGGCACAAAGGTACTTCATGATGTTGGTAAAATTTGTTCAATAAAACTTGCACTTATTTGTAAAAATATAGCAATTTTGGCAAAAAGTTTGAAAAAAATCTCAACTTTCAAACTTTTAATCTTTATATCCTTAAACCACTTAGTCGTGCAGTACAAAATTAATAATAAATAATATTTCACATATGTTTTCTTTACATGTGCTTTAGTTTTCAAACATCATTTTATTTTGTTAGAATGTTAGAGGGGTTAAAATTTTAACTGTAATTTCTCATTTTTCCAACAAAATCTCTTTCTTTAGAGACCAATTCAAATGTCAATAGAGTTTGAGGGGCCAATATATTGGAAACGCCAAAAAAGTGATAGAATTTTAAAAACCACACCCCTCAAATAGTTCAAACTACATAGTAACATAGTAACATAGTTAGTAAGGCCGAAAAAAGACATTTGTCCATCCAGTTCAGCCTATATTCCATCATAATAAATCCCCAGATCTACGTCCTTCTACAGAACCTAATAATTGTATGATACAATATTGTTCTGCTCCAGGAAGACATCCAGGCCTCTCTTGAACCCCTCGACTGAGTTCGCCATCACCACCTCCTCAGGCAAGCAATTCCAGATTCTCACTGCCCTAACAGTAAAGAATCCTCTTCTATGTTGGTGGAAAAACCTTCTCTCCTCCAGACGCCAAGAATGCCCCCTTGTGCCCGTCACCTTCCTTGGTATAAACAGATCCTCAGCGAGATATTTGTATTGTCCCCTTATATACTTATACATGGTTATTAGATCGCCCCTCAGTCGTCTTTTTTCTAGACTAAATAATCCTAATTTCACTAATCTATCTGGGTATTGTAGTTCTCCCATCCCCTTTATTAATTTTGTTGCCCTCCTTTGTACTCTCTCTAGTTCCATTATATCCTTCCTGAGCACCGGTGCCCAAAACTGGACACAGTACTCCATGTGCGGTCTAACTAGGGATTTGTACAGAGGCAGTATAATGCTCTCATCATGTGTATCCAGACCTCTTTTAATGCACCCCATGATCCTGTTTGCCTTGGCAGCTGCTGCCTGGCACTGGCTGCTCCAGGTAAGTTTATCATTAACTAGGATCCCGAAGTCCTTCTCCCTGTCAGATTTACCCAGTGGTTTCCCGTTCAGTGTGTAATGGTGATATTGATTCCTTCTTCCCATGTGTATAACCTTACATTTATCATTGTTAAACCTCATCTGCCACCTTTCAGCCCAAGTTTCCAACTTATCCAGATCCATCTGTAGCAGAATACTATCTTCTCTTGTATTAACTGATTTACATAGTTTTGTATCATCTGCAAATATCGATATTTTACTGTGTAAACCTTCTACCAGATCATTAATGAATATGTTGAAGAGAACAGGTCCCAATACTGACCCCTGCGGTACCCCACTGGTCACAGCGACCCAGTTAGAGACTATACCATTTATAACCACCCTCTGCTTTCTATCACTAAGCCAGTTACTAACCCATTTACACACAATTTCCCCCAGACCAAGCATTCTCATTTTGTGTACCAACCTCTTGTGCGGCACGGTATCAAACGCTTTGGAAAAATCGAGATAGACCACGTCCAATGACTCACCGTGGTCAAGCCTATAGCTTACCTCTTCATAAAAACTGATTAGATTGGTTTGACAGGAGCGATTTCTCATAAACCCATGCTGATATGGAGTTAAACAGTTATTCTCATTGAGATAATGCAGAATAACATCCCTCAGAAACCCTTCAAATATTTTACCAACAATAGAGGTTAGACTTACTGGCCTATAATTTCCAGGTTCACTTTTAGAGCCCTTTTTGAATATTGGCACCACATTTGCTATGCGCCAGTCCTGCGGAACAGACCCCGTCGCTATAGAGTCCCTAAAAATAAGAAATAATGGTTTATCTATTACATTACTTAGTTCTCTTAGTGCTCGTGGGTGTATGCCATCCGGACCCGGAGATTTATCTATTTTAATCTTATTTAGCCGGTTTCGCACCTCTTCTTGGGTTAGATTGGTGACCCTTAATATAGGGTTTTCATTGTTTCTTGGGATTTCACCTAGCATTTCATTTTCCACCGTGAATACCGTGGAGAAGAAGGTGTTTAATATGTTAGCTTTTTCCTCGTCATCTACAACCATTCTTTCCTCACTATTTTTTAAGGGGCCTACATTTTCAGTTTTTATTCTTTTACTATTGATATAGTTGAAGAACAGTTTGGGATTAGTTTTACTCTCCTTAGCAATGTGCTTCTCTGTTTCCTTTTTGGCAGCTTTAATTAGTTTTTTAGATAAAGTATTTTTCTCCCTATAGTTTTTTAGAGCTTCAATGGTGCCATCCTGCTTTAGTAGTGCAAATGCTTTCTTTTTACTGTTAATTGCCTGTCTTACTTCTTTGTTTAGCCACATTGGGTTTTTCCTATTTCTAGTCCTTTTATTCCCACAAGGTATAAACTGCTTACACTGCCTATTTAGGATGTTCTTAAACATTTCCCATTTATTATCTGTATTCTTATTTCTGAGGATATTGTCCCAGTCTACCAGATTAAGGGCATTTCTAAGCTGATCAAACTTTGCCTTCCTAAAGTTCAGTGTTTTTGTGACTCCCTGACAAGTCCCCCTAGTGAAAGACAGGTGAAACTGTACAATATTGTGGTTGCTATTTCCTAGATGCCCGACCACCTGCAGATTTGTTATTCTGTCAGGTCTATTAGATAGTATTAGGTCTAAAAGTGCTGCTCCTCTGGTTGGATTCTGCACCAATTGTGAAAGATAATTTTTCTTGGTTATTAGCAGAAACCTGTTGCCTTTATGGGTTTCACAGGTTTCTGTTTCCCAGTTAATATCCGGATAGTTAAAGTCCCCCATAACCAGGACCTCATTATGGGTTGCAGCTTCATCTACCTGCTTTAGAAGTAGACTTTCCATGGTTTCTGTTATATTTGGGGGTTTGTAACAGACCCCAATGAGAATTTTGTTACCATTTTTCCCTCCATGAATTTCGACCCATATGGACTCGACATCCTCATTTCCTTCGCTAATATCCTCCCTTAAAGTGGACTTTAGACAAGACTTTACATAGAGACAAACCCCTCCTCCTCTCCGATTTTTACGATCCTTTCTAAACAGACTGTAACCCTGTAAGTTAACTGCCCAGTCATAGCTTTCATCTAACCATGTCTCGGTTATTCCCACTATGTCAAAGTTACCTGTAGATATTTCTGCTTCTAGTTCTTCCATCTTGTTTGTCAGGCTTCTGGCGTTTGCGAGCATGCAGTTTAGAGGATTTTGTTTTGTTCCAATCTCCTCGCTGTGGATTGTTTTAGAAATGTTCTTACCTCCCTTCTGAGTATGTTTTCCTGGGTCTTCTTTGTTCAAGTCTAATGTTTTTCTTCCCGTCCCCTCTTCTTCTAGTTTAACGCCCTCCTGATGAGTGTAGCGAGTCTTCTGGCGAATGTGTGTTTCCCAGGTTTGTTGAGGTGTAGTCCGTCTCTGGCGAGGAGTCCATCGTACAAGTAATTCACACCGTGGTCCAGGAATCCGAATCCTTGTTGTCTGCACCATCGTCTTAGCCAGTTGTTTGCATCAAGGATCCTGTTTCATCTCCTGGTGCCATGCCCGTCTACTGGAAGGATAGAAGAAAAAACTTCCTGTGCATCCAGTTCCTTTACTTTCTTCCCCAACTCTTCAAAGTCTTTGCAGATTGTCGGTAGGTCCTTCGTTGCCGTGTCATTGGTGCCAACATGTATCAGAAGAAATGGGTGGACGTCTTTGGAGCTGAAGAGCTTTGGTATCCTATCGGTCACATCCTTGATCATCGCACCTGGAAGGCAGCATACTTCTCTTGCGGTTATGTCCGGTCTGCAGATGGCTGCTTCTGTGCCTCTCAGTAGTGAGTCTCCCACCACCACCACTCTTCGTTGCTTCTTGGCTGTACTTTTTGCTGTCACTTGTTGCTGTGTGCCCTTTTCTTTTTTGCTTGCTGGTATTGCTTCATCCTTAGGTGTGCCATCTTCATCCTCTACAAAGATTTGATATCGGTTCTTCAGTTGTGTGGTTGGTGATTTCTCCATGGTCTTCTTGCTTCTTTTGGTCACATGCTTCCACTCATCTGCTTTTGGAGGTGCTGTCAGGAATTGTTTAACATTTCAGGTGCTACACAGGAAGCAATGCAAATTGGAATAACAAACAAAATACATTGAAATTTTTGTATCTAAAATGTTGATTTAGCCCCAATTTTTTCACTTTTGCAAGAAGTGATACCAAAAAATTGGACAGTACAGTTTGTTACCCACTTTCTTATGAGTGCAACAATACCCCACATGTAGTCTAAAAATTCTGTTTGGACAAACAACAGGTCTTGAAACAAAAAGAGCAATATCTGAATTTTGTAACACAAATTCGGCTGAAAGAGATGGCGGCATACCATGTCGCATTTTCATGGACCCTAAAGTTGCCTGCACAGCAGAAACCCCCCACAAGTGACCCATTTTGGAAACTACACCCCTTAAGAATTTTATTTAGGGGTGTAATGAGAATTTCAAACTCACAGATACTACATAGAATTTTATAACATTGGATAGTCATATTGAATATGCCGTCATATCGTCATCACCTTTTTTGTGTAACTTTTGATAAAACCCTAAACCTAACCCTCAAGGGGCTGCACAGCGAGGCACATCCCAAATGCTAACATAGTTACAAATTATTGGGATTTTGATCACGGTTATAGGGTCTATCACAATGATCAAAATCAAGAACCAATAGGAATAATCCCTGCGGATGCCAGGTGCCGGCCGACAGCTCTCGGCAGGCGCACTGCGCTTGAGCCCTCCATTTTACTTTGAGAACAGGAGGAGGATGAAAGGAGGATGGCGGATCTGGTAGTAAGGTACAGTGGGGGATCTCGGGACATAATTTCTCTCTTTTGACATGTTATATCATGTCAGAAGATCACGGAAAATCACGGAAAAATAGCAGTATAGTCAGTTTAATATTCCTAGTTTTTTTCCCAGCAAAAATAAATACTTAAAGAATAAAAATACTAAACTAATAAAACCAACAGTTCCAAGGTCTAAAATGTCAGATTACCAATAAAGTAAATTTATTTACAATGTTGGCTTTGGCAGGCTTTTTGTGTCTCCTTGGGTGTTGGCTAGGATGCCATTTGGAATCTCTGAATTTCAATCCATTAGTCTTTAACAAATTGCCGTGTGGTATAGGCACAATTTGTATCTAACTATACATTTTCTCATCTAGACCTTTAAAACCATACATTTTATCCACCAGCTAAAAGCATTCTGTAAATTGCAACATTTCCACGGCGGAGAATACTCCTTATAGCAGTGATAGAAGTCTACAATTCCATCAGCAGAGTGCATGATCATCCATATCACTAATGCATTTGTCATCTTTGCACTGTTATATACACGATAAGGAGTTAACCAGGAACACATTCCGAAAAAAAAAAAACAGAAAATAATTCCGCAATCACATTACGCCTGCAGTTTGATTATTATTGTGCTTCCTCATTTTCCAAAGCATTTCATACAAGGAGTTATTAAAAGTCAGACACGGAGGTCCAAGGTATAATTTCCTGTCTGTAGAGATAAGCTATGTGCTACTCTCCATTTAATTAGCACCATTATTTTAGTTTTTTTGCTAAGTGCATTCTTTTAATGGGATTTGTTCTAGGTTGTTTGCTCAATATGTTATTTACAGACCATTTAATATTTTCCTCCTTTTCATCATTTGCTCTGAAGATGATCATGAGACACGATGGATACCATGTACTCCATAGCCTCTCGCTGAGAATTTTAACTTAATCACACAGCTATAATTAATCAGGAGAATAGGCCATAATGAGGATACTAACCGCCTGGCCATTGAATTGTAGAAATAGCCGTTTCAAACAAAGATCAGCTTCTTTTTTCTCACCTCTGTGTAAATGAGGCAGAATCACTATTGGCAGCTATAATTAAGGAATACTTCAAATTGTAATGTAACACCAGAGACATTACATGTCATATTCATTTATCTTTATTTGTCACATTTTCAAACAGGTGACTTTATATATTATGTCTAAAAATGCACACACTTCTACTATATAATTGTCTAAGGGTCACTTCCGTCTTTCTGTCCTTCTGTCTGTCTGTCTTTCTTTCTGTCACGGATATTCATTGGTCGCGGCCTCTGTCTGTCATGGAATCCAAGTCGCTGATTGGTCATGGCAAAACACCCACGACCATTGCCACGACCAATCAGCGACGGGCACAGTCTTGCGGCAACATGGCCGCTCCTTCCTCCCCGCAGTCAGTGCCCGCTCCGTACTTCCCTCCAGTCAGCGCTCACACAGGGTTAATGGCAGCGCTAATGGACCGCGTTATGCCGCGGTGTAACGCACTCCATTAACGCTGCTATTAACCCTGTGTGACCAACTTTTTTACTATTGATGCTGCCTATGCAGCCTCAATAGTAAAAAGATCTAATGTGAAAAATAATAAAAAAAATAAAAAATCATCATATACTCACATTCCGGCGCCTTTCCCACTCCTCGCAATGCTCCGGTAACTGCTCCATGCAAGCTGCAGGTTCCAGTGGCAAGGATGGTATGTGACCGCGACGTCATCACAGGTCCTGCGCCCATACCAACCCTGGGACCGGAAGCTGCTGTGTGCACCGCACACAGGGCCAGGACTTAAACGGAGGGTGAGTATATGTTTATTTTTAATTTTAAGTCTGTATACTGCATGGCTCTGTGCTGTATACTCCATCGCTGTGCAATATACTACGTAGCTGGGCAATATACTACGTGGCTGGACAATATACTATGTGGCTGGGCAATATACTATGTGGCTAGGCAATATACTATGTGGCTGGGCAATATACTACGTGACTGGGCAATATACTACGTGACTGGGCAATATACTATGTGGCTGGGCAATATACTACATGGCTGGGCAATATACTATGTGGCTGGACAATATACTACGTGGCTGGGCAATATACTACGTGGACATGCATATTCTAGAATACCCAATGCTGTAGAATTGGGCCACCATCTAGTATTAATATATTTATCTAAATAATAAAATATTTCATATTATATTACATATTTTAGAAATCATTTATTGTTCTGGTTTAATTCTTCCCTGTTTATTTAAATTGGGGGTAGATCTGTAATTTCCAGACATGGTCACTACAGAAATGGTAGAGCTGCTGTGTTCCGGAAGCATCTGAGTATTTCTGATTGGCAGAGGTACCGGGTGTTGAAGCCCCATCAATCAGATATTGATGGCCAATCCTATTCAAATAAATAGGGGGTGGATTTGTTGTAGCAGGCCACGGTCACTATAGAGTTTTTTATCAGAGTTGTTGTGTTCCAGCAGCATCCGAGAACTTCTGTCCGACACTGGTAACTGCTGATTGGAATGGGTACCGTGTGTTGAACCTCCACCATTCAGATATGGATGGCCTATCTTATTAAAATAAATAGGGTGGTGGATCTGTAGTATCCGACTGTGGCCACTATAGATTTTTTTTTTAACGGAGTTGCTGTGTCCTGGCAGCATGCAAGAACTTCTGTACGGCACTGGTAACAGCTGATTGGCCAGGGTGCTGCACTCCCAGTTATTAGATATTCTTGGCCTATCCTTAGGATAGACCATCAATAAAAAAGCAGTGGCCAACCACTTTAGTGGAGTATGCTATTAGCACTGCTGAAACTATCATTTGTACAAAAAATGTCTTACATTTGGTCATTGTTTGCATCTCTGATCATTTTCAAAAATATGACGATAAAATTGGATAGGGTTTATGGAAGGATGGAGCATCAATAGGCCAACAGGTTTATTTAGTCGGGGTCAATGCCATTGTTCATTTTTGCAGTTTTGTTTTTTTCTTTCTCATCTTCCAACAGCAATTTATTTTTCTATGGACATAACAATCTAAAAAGTTTTTTTAAGGACAAGTTATAGTTTTGGATGACATAATTTACTTTACCATATAATGTACTAAAAATAAGAACACAATTTTAAGGTGAAATGGTAAAAAAAGGCAGTTTCGGGCTTGTTTTTTTTTTACAGCATTCATTATGTAGTGAAACTGTCATGGCAATATGATTCTTCAGGTCAGTACGATTAAGCCTCACTCAGATGTTTGTTTTTCACATATGTGGTCTACCCGTGTTTTTCACAGATAGAATAATAAAATGTCCAATTTTGACTTGAGCCACTTATAAAAATTAGCCATAGAAGTCTGTGAGTTGATGAAAATCACAGACAGCACAAAATTGTTAACAGTGTGCAGTCCGTAATTACAATTGTAGTCAATAGGAAAAGCATTGCAAATTATGTATATTTCATACATAAGATTCACTGATGAAAAAAATGATGGGAAAAACTGAAAAATATTTAGAATTGAGAGTCCTCAGTGGTTGATACCTTTTAATGGCTAACTGAAAAGATGGTAACAAATTGCAAGCTTTCAAGACTACCCAGATCCCTTCATCAGGCATAGACTAATAGAAATTCTGAAGAATCGCATATTTATGTACAACACAGCACAGAAAAATGCCATAGATAAGACACATGACGTTAAGCAGAATTACCATTATGCGAGTGATAAACAGTTATGTCCATAAATATTGGAACAGTTCATAAATAAGGAGTGTGAATATTTTATTGTCCTCTGATTGGGGTCTTGTTCTATGTTATCGTGACCCCAGATGGTCTGAGGAGGAAATTCCTTAATTGATGTAAAACTGACACACTGACGAAACACTGATGAAAATCAGATCCAAACAATGATGAAACTCGGACCAGTTTTTGCATAACAGAAAAATCACAGACTTCTGAATGAGGCGTTACTGAGATACCAAACCTGCCAAATTATTTTAATGACTTTATTCTAAACTTTGCTAAACAAAAATTGGTCTTGTTATGTCCAGCTTTAGTTTTTTTACATGCTGACCTTTAGTTTTTAGTGACACAACTTTGGGGTATTTATGATGCTTTGATCGCATTTAGTTGCCTTTTTGTGCCATGGTAAGATGACAAAAAATTAGAAATTTTCAGTGTTTACATCTTTTTTTCTTTACTATGTTTACCTTATGGGTTTTATAATTTTATATGATGATTACAATTTTATGGATGTGGCTATACTGAAAATTCTTATTTTTGACACTTGTTTATTTTGAAAGAGGGAATTTTTATATTTTTCTTTACAACTTTACACTACATTTTTAAGTCTCCATGCTCACGCTCAAATCTAGTCTATGGGCATCACAGGGGAATCAAGATGGCAGTGACAGGTACCTTCAGCAAACTCCTCAGCTGCCAGGGAAATCTATTAGCACCCTGTGATAACAATGCGCTAGTGGGGGGTCATGGGTGTTAGAAGTAACTCCTTCCCCTTTATCTTAAATGACGATGTCACAATTTCACAATCGCATTTCGGAGGTTAAACTGTTGTGATTGGAGCTTGTTCCTATTGTAGCAGTTAGACAGCAGCTAACTGGTTCAGTTCCAGAGTTTGCTGCATATAGCGATGTATTACCACCAAATATTTATAGTTTACTTCTCTGAAGATACCACAAACTTCTTAAGAGACCTTTGCCACTTAAAGAGAACCTGGCAAATGATACATGCTGCCCGGTCCGTGTGCAGCTATATCAGACACCAAATGAACTCAGCCTACATGTGCCTATAGAGAGACCTGTTTCTCTAGGGCAACGGGTGGGGAGAAGACATTGGAGAACTGCATGCCCGACTAGGTGCTGTCACGCTCATTTATCAAAAGTAAATCAGTGGTATAAATGTACTGCTGCTTTCATCAGGGGTAAAAAGAAATTCAAGCAGTTGCAAATGCATTAGATTGAAAAATGGGTATAATCATTTGGCTCCAATTTTGCCAACTTCATTCCCCAATTTCACAAGAAATTGGCAAAATATGCCACTATTAATAAATGCAGGCAAATGTCAGCAGGGTACCACGTTACCAAATATACTGATTTTCATTTAAGCCTAAGTGGGAGGACAAACTAATGACCTCCTCTACTTATGTCACCATTGAACTACAGTTCTATCTTGTCAAAAGATACAAACTTAAAGGGGTTGTCCGGTCTAAATTTGTAAGTCTGCAGTCACTTTTTGTGGCTTCAGACTTATGAATTCCCCCCAGTGCATGCACTGTGTGCTACAAAGATTCACCAGTTACTGAGTTGGGACTGGCTGGTTTGTCCAGAGAGTGTGGCCGCGCTCAATAAAGGTGTATGAAGCGAGGCCGTGCCCACTAGTCGGGATTTGGCCAGGAGTATGTATAACGCATACATCTCCCGTAGGAGCTCTGTGCAAGAGTGAAATAGTCATCTTTCTTTGCACCCCCACTCTCCCCCTGCTCACCGCTTGTATGTCCTATCACCTGGATTAAAGGACTTATAATACTTCAGAACGTGGCTAGTGTTGCTCTTCTTATTCTACTTATCAGCATACATCACCGTGATTCTCGGCTCAGAAACCAGTGAATCCTCGCAGTACACAGTGTGTGAACTCGGGGGATTCAAAAGTCTTCAGTCACACAGAGTGACTGCAGACTTAACAATTTAGACTGGACAACCCTTTAGAAGGAGTTGACCACTGCTGGGACAACCCCTTCTCAATCCTGTTGCTTCAGAAATTACTTTCTAGGTGAAGGCATCGTAGTCTTTTGCAGTGCTGAGCAGTCACCACTGTTCTTACAATCATGCACACTGTTCAGTTAGTGGACAAATGACTCAGCATCAGCACAGAACAAGTGGGATATCAATCCAGTTGACAGTTGGCATGAACGGTAGAATAGGAGTCACCCTGAAGACTGGAAAGGAGTGGAAGCATCATTATTATAACATTATTAATTCCACCATCGCGACATGCAAACTACACCCTGGACATAATTGAGAATTAGTATTAACAAGTGCTATAGTAGACTACAAGCCTTTATTTAGTTGTGCCATTCTGATATGACTGGTTCCCTTTAATCAGGTCCACAGTGAAAGAAAGGGCCTAGATGCAAGTAATGCAGAAGTAGCTGTCATACCCAGATCACAGAGCCTGAAGACACCAGTATTATCAGTGGCACATGGTAAGTAGGAGTCCTGTTACTGACTCTTCATTGGAGCCCAGAAACTTCATGTTCATCCTCTAATCATTTATAGCAAAGGAAGATTATCCCATTTGTGCTAACTGCCATAAGGAGATAGGGCATCTGGATAGCATTGAGACCGTATTATTATTATTATTATTATACATTTTTATAGCGCCATTTATTCCATGGCGCTTTACATGTGAAAAGGGGGCAAATATAGACAAATACAATAAGCATGAGCAAAAAAAAGGCACTAACACTACAGAAGGAGGGAGGACCCTGCCCACGAGGGTTCACAATCTGCAGGGGATGGGTGAGGGTACACTAGGAGAGGATAAAGCTGGTCGCGCGGCGGTTCAGTAGGTTAAGGATCACTGCAGGCTGTAGGCTTGTCAGAAGAGGTGAGTCTTCAGGTTATTTTTGAAGGTTTCTATGGTAGGCAAGAGTCTGACGTGTTGGGGTACAGAGTTCCAGAATATGGGGGAAGCGCAGGAGAAGTCTTGGATGTGGTTGTGGGAAGAAGAGATAAGAGGGGAGTAGAGAAGGAGACCTTGTGAGGATCGAAGGTTGCATGTAGGTAAGTACCAGGAGACCATGTCACAGATGTGTGGAGGAGACTGGTTGTGGATGTCTTTGTATGTCATAGTAAGGGTTTTGAACTGTAGCCTCTGGACAATAGGAAGCCAGTGAAGGGCTTGGCATAGGGTAGAGGCTAGGGAATAGCGGGGTAACAGGTAGATTAATCGGGCAGCAGAGTGTAGGATGGATTGGAGTGGTGCCAGAGTGCTAGAGAGGAGGCCAGAGAGTAGGAGGTTGCAGTAGTCAAGGCAGGAGATGATAAGGGCGTGCACTAGTGTTTTTGTGGTTTCATTGTCGAGGAATGCATGGATCCAGGAAATATTTTTCAGTTTAAGACAGCAAGAGGAGGCAAGGGCTTGGATATGTGGCTTGAAAGAGAGGGCGGAGTCGAGGATCACCCCGAGGCACCGAGCATGCGGGACTGGGAAAGTGAGCAACCATTGACATTGATGGATAGGTCTGGTGGAGGGGTAGAGTGAGATGGGGGAAAGATGGTGAATTCTGTTTTGTCCATGTTCAGTTTTAGAATGCGAGCAGAAAAGAAGGTCGAGATAGCAGATAGACAGTGTGGGATTTTGGTGAGTAAGGAGGTGAGGTCTGGTCCAGATAGGTAGATCTGCGAGTCATCGGCGTAGAGATGATACTGCAAACTGGAATTCTATGAGTTGTCCCAGGCCGAAGGTGTAGATGAAGAAGAGTAGGGGTCCCAGAACTGAGCCTTGAGGGACACCGACAGAGAAGGGGTGACGTGAGGAGGTGGTGTGGGAAAGGAAGACACTGAAAGTTCGGTCTGTTAGATATGATGAGATCCAGGATAGGGCCAAGTCTGTGATACCAAGAGATGATAGAATCTGTAGCAGGAGGGCATGGTCCACAGTGTCAAAGGCAGAAGACAGTGTTGCTTGCTTTTGGCAGTTAGTGGTTCATTGGTGACTTTAGTTAGGGCAGTTTCAGTTAAGTGATGGGGTCGGAAGCCAGATTGTAACATGTCAAAGAGGGAGCAGGAGGAGAAGTGGGAGGACAGTTCAAGATGGACATGCTGTTCAAGTAGTTTTGAGGCATGAGGGAGAAGAGATATCGGGCCATAGCTAGACACAGAGGACGGGTCGAGGGAGGTCTATTTGAGGATGGGTGTGATCTTGGCATGTTTGAAGGATGAGGGGAAGACACCAGTTGTGAGTGAGAGGTTGAAGAGGTGTGTTAGGGTTGGGATGAAGGGTTGGGAAAAGCATCTCCTCTGGTAATTGTATGACTGACAATGCTAGGTGGAACAGCTCCATCATGTCCCAGAACCCAAAGGCAAGAGAGGTCCATGAGAGGACATCATTAAAACAGATTCATATTTCAAATTATGAATGACCCTGTATACATTAAAGTTGATCAAACCCAAAGTTTTGGCAGGATCCGATGACATTTATTGTGTGTAGGGGTCTCATGATTCTCACCAGACAAATGATGGCAGGAAAAAATATTATCAAGTAGCATAAATTTATCTGCCACTGAGCACGGTAATTAGCACTGTAACTTTGCAGCGTTGGGGTCCTGAGTTCAAAACCCACCAAGGGCAACATTTACATGAAGTTTGTATGCTCTCCTTGCGTTTGCCTGTGTTTGTACTCTGGTTTCTTCCCACACTCCCAATTAATACAAGTAGGAATTTTGGATTGTAATGCAAATAAGGACAGTGAAGATGTTGGGTCGATTCATCAAGAGTAAAGCACAATCTGAAGTAAAGCACAATCACAATATACCAGTCTTACAGAAATAGAAAGCACTGACTTCTTTAAAAGGAACAATTCAGGAGCTACAGGAGGACTGCTACTGGGCCTCTCTAAGCTGAGAGTAGAAACCAGGTACAGCAGCAATCAGAGTCCAGAGTCACCGTGGACAGAGACCCCAAAGAGACGGCTCAAGTTGCCTACTGTGCAGGTACTGTCCCTGGACAGGGGAAGAAAGAGGACCTTGTTAGAGAGCTACAGGAAGCAAGGGACCACAGACCAGCGCATAGTGGAAGGCTCCTAAAATGACCTGTCAAGGGGATTTCCACCTGTCTTTGGGCTGCCTGGACTCCATCTTTACCTGTTACCTGTACCCTGGACTGAGGCAGTTAAACACCAGTAAACCAGGTAAAGACTGCAACCCTGTGTCCTCCATTTATTTGCCAGCATTCACCATCCCTGCCAAGCACAGTGGGAGCCCTGGGAACACCGTTCACCTGTGGGAGGCGACACCATCTTTGCTGCAACACCATCGCCCCCAGAGGACCCCTTTAAGTAGCGCCGGTCACCTCTGACCGAGAACCACAGGTGGCATCACAAACTTTTATTATTTCCACAACCCCTTTAAAGACCATCACTTTTACTTGGGTGCCCAGGGCCACGGACCGGGTCGCTGCCACCATGACCACCCCTTTAATTGCGACCGGACCCGGTACCGAGTATCCCACGGCCCTGGCGGGCGACTCACTTTATAGAGGTAATCATAATGAATACATTTGGGAAAATAGTCAACTGTCAGAGGCAATGGGTGTACTAGCTGGTGACTTAAAAGTATATGATGTGTGTGGGCACCTTTATTAAAATAAATCTAAATATAGGACACATAACATTGTGTGTGTGTGTGTGTATATATATATATATATATATATATATATATATATATATATAAATATATACGCTGTATATATATATATATATATATATAAGTGTGTGTGTGTGTGTATATATATATATATATATATATATATATATATATATATATATATATATACATATATATAATAGAAAAAATGGAACAGCACAAATCCTATACTTATCTTCGGGTGCAAAAGCCCAGACAACCCGTCCACTGGTCGTTATCAGTCCATAAGCATACACAAAAGAGGGCAGCACTCCATATTCTGTGAGATAATGTGTAGGTGTTTATTCAAGCCCACATCCTCTTGCAACGTTTCGGCTCCACAAGTGAGCCTTTCTCAAGCCCTCAAGGCTTGAGAAAGGCTCACTTGTGGAGCCGAAACGTTGCAAGAGGATGTGGGCTTGAATAAACACCTACACATTATCTCACAGAATATGGAGTGCTGCCCTCTTTTTTGTATGCGTATATATATATATATATATATATATATATATATATATATTACATGGCAGCCAGTCATCATTGTTGAGAAAGTGATTCCTTCATGAATACACATCACATGTGCATATGGGCAGGTGCAGATCATTATGCTAATCAGCGTAATGATCAGAGTTGAATCTGATTTTCTCGGAGGGGCAGAGAAAAAAATAAGTTTTTCCACCTACTCCATTATGTCAGTCTGTGAAAATTGGACCCATAGACATGAATGGGCGAGTGTCATCCATTTTTGGAGGCATGTGCACGGCCCCATAGAATAACATGGGTGTGAGTGCTAATCTGTTAAAACCATGGATAGCACTCATCTGAGAAAATTGTTTGTGTGCACAAGCCCTATAAAAGAGTGGGATTGTGTCCTTACACATAAATATGTTACCTGTCTATTGACCTATCCTTTGCACATATTACATCTCTGTCAATATGACTCATGATCATGAATCATCACTATTTATAATGAGGACTTTTCCTGTTAAGCCTATAAAGTAATATAAAACACACGCTTGCACATATAGTACTAAACAGCACAGTGAAATAAAACATGAAATCTGTTCCCGACAGCTGTTTTATTCCGTGATTGATCTGTTTGAATAAAAGCATAGAACAAACATGAACTATGTGCACGCTTTGGGGTTCGAAGGGGATTTCTGACAGGTTCAGTCATTGAAAGCTTAGTGTTATGGAGTGCTTATTACTGAAAGGTCTCCAATCTCTTCTGAGCAAATACAGACATATGGCTGATGTTCCATCCAGCTCACTTACTGCCCATTTAGCACATCTATCCATCTTCATCCACATGGCCATGTCAAATGATAAGACCCGTGAATGCAATGTGTCTTTCTCTAGGTCAGCCAGCTGAGAGATGGTTTCCTGCACTACATTGTGACTGTATGGCAGTCAATTTCAAGTAATATCTGTGTAAACTGGGAATAGATCTTAGACTGGAATATATTGCAGATATGATCAGCTGCAATATTATAGCTGGCTTGTTATAAATATATTGTAGCACTGCGAGGCATATTTATATCGTGCCATTTATTTCACTGAGCCAAGAGAATCCCATTTTTATGGATATGATATAAAATGTCAAGAATATGAACTGCAATGGCAATATACTTGTGGCTTTAGATATAGCCTAGAAGCAGGAAACAAGACAATTATATAGAAAACTAGATGGCGGCATCGGGTATTCTAGAATATGCATGTCCATGTAGTATATTGCCTAACCACGTAGTATATTGCCCAGCCACGTAGTATATTGCCCAGACACATAGTATATTGCCCAGCCACGTAGTATATTGCCCAGTCACGTCGTATACTGCCCAGTTACGTAGTATATTGGCCAGTCACGTAGTACATTGCCCAGTCACATAGAATATTGCCCAGTCACATAGTATATTGCCCAGTCACATAGAATATTGCCCAGTCACATAGTATAAAGCACAGAGCCACGTAGTATACAGCACAGACATGTAGTATACAGCACAGACACGTAGTATATTGCCCAGCCACGTAGTATATTACCCAGCCACATAGTATATTGCCCAGTCATGTAGTATATTGCCCAGTCACGTGGTATACAGCACAGACACGTAGTATACTGCCCAGTCACGTAGTATATTAGCCAGTCACGTAGTATATTGGCCAGTCACGTAGTATGCACCATATCCCTGTTAAAAAAAAGAATTAAAAAAAAAATAGTTACATACTCACCTTCCGGAGCCTCCCGATCGAAGCAGCTGGTTACCGATGGTCCTCGCACGCTCCGGTCCCAAGAGTGCATTGCGGTCTCGCGAGATGATGATGTAGCGGTCTCGCGAGACCGCTATGTCATCATCTCGCGAGATCGCAGCATGGACCGGTTACCGGAGCATCGCGAGCGGGATAGGCCTGTTGTGGATCTGAGGGGCTGACGGACAGTGAGAATATAACAATTTTTTTTTTTATTATTTTTAACATTAGATCCTTTTACTATTCATGCTGCATAGGCCGCATGAATAGTAAAAAGTTGGTCATACAGGGTTAATAGCAGCGCTAACCGAGTGTGTTACACCGCGGTCAACGCTGCCATTAACTCTGTGTGAGCGCTGACCAGAGGGGAGTATGTGGACGACGGGCACTGACTGCGGGGAGGAAGGAGTGGCCATTTTCTTCTGGACTGTGCCCGTCGCTGATTGGTCGTGGCTGTTTTGCCGTGACCAATCAGCGACTTGGATTTCCATGACAGACAGAGGCCGCGACCAATGAATATCTGTGACAGACAGAGAGACGGAAGTGACCCTTAGTCAATTATATAGTAGATAATTATTGTCACTTTTATGTGCTAATTTGATGTGATTTGATGTTAGTCTAATGTGAGTTCTGCATTTACATGTATACAATTACAAAATAGTCAATATTATATCCCAGCCATCGATATTCTGTCTAAAGCTTTTAAAAATTGTTATTGTAGCAAAAAAGTAAGGAAAAGATCTAGAGAACAGAATGGTCACCTACACTGTTTCCTTTTTCAGGTCTTGTACACACTTACAGGTTTTTTTTGCTGAGATTTTGGGGCAGAAACTCAAAATTTTCTGTTTTTTTAGGACGATGTAAGTATGTGTGTGCATAAAGGTGTTGTCCGACAATAAAACCTTTTTTTTTGGTATATGATTATTTGAAAGTAACAAATAAAAGCACACTCTGTTCGAAGCTCTATTGGTGAATCATCCAATGAGGTGCTCTTCTAGTCACCTAACGGCTGCAGGCAATCACAGGCTTCTGAACATATTTGACATGCCTTCTTAGGCTGCAGCAAATCTCCATTGTGGCCAGCATTGACCTGTGGGGGCGTTGGAAGGAGAGTATGCCTCCTTTTGTTATATTAAAATAATCCGTGCTTAAAAAAATATATTTTACTGTTAGACAACCCTTTTAAGTGTAACATAAAGAATTGCCAACTGATACTACTCTTCTTCCCATTTTAATAAAAACATATACTAATCCAATTCATGTGTGCTTCCTTGCCAGGAATTGAGGGATAGCAATCAGCTGAATGAGTGGTAAACCCCTTCACAAGTATAGGTACGTCAAATGTCAGGTCAAACGCTGAGCCGACATCTTTCTCTGCTCATAACAGCTGATCTAATCTATCAAAATATAAAGTAAATTAATAAGAATGATAAACAGTGTAACAGGATAAAAAATCAAGCCCCCAGAATTACATTTTTTTGGCCGATTCAACATTGCAATAAAATTCAATAATGGGCTATCAAAGCATTGAATTTACCTCAAAATGGGATCAATAAAAATGTCAGCTCGGGGTGCAAAAAATAAGCCCTCACCCAGCCCCAGATCACGAAAAATGGAGGCACTTCAGGTCTTGGAAAAAGGCAACATAAGCATAAAAAATGTTTTTACAAATTTTGGATTTATTTTTCACCACTTATATAAAAAAGAACATACATATGATTGGTATTTACAAACTTGTACTGACCTGGAGAATCATTTAAATTAAGAAAGTGCTGACGGCACTACTAGTACAATCGGGATCAGCCAATACACACCAGAAACAATCATGTACTGAAGAAAAAGAAGTGTGCTTAACAGGATCACCAATATAAATAATTATTTTATTAACAAAACAATAGCAAACAGTGACATAATAATAAAAACAATAAAAAGACCTAAAAGATAAAATGAACCATCGGTTATGTCCATGTAAAGACTATCACCCCCCCCCCCCCTCCAATGAGCGCACCGGCAACCCACAATTAAATAAAACAAACAATCACAGTAGGTAAAAATAAATACAGTAGCATTCTGTAGAACTATAGCATGGAAACATTAAATATATGAAATATGAATTGCATTACTAGTCTAGATAATAAGAAAAAATGGAAATGCTTAGCACATAAATTGGCCAATTTGTTCATGCCCAGCAGCCAACGACAAGGCGATATCTGGTTGCTGGGAACCTACCTAATGTGAGTCTTCTCAGAAGGTTGAATCCTGAAATGCTTTACACAACAGAAAATATTTTGCATTCTTTAGGCTTCTCATAGAGCTGTGTTTAAGTGCCATTTTTATCTACTGTGACTGCTTGCCTTTTTTGTGGGATTCTGGTGCGCACATTGGAGGAGTGGTGATAGTCCTTACGTGGACATGGCTCACAGAAAAGGACAAAGTAAAGAACCATCACAGAAAAGAAACCAACCTTACCAACATCAGGTCAGATTACCAATGCACTAGCAGACCTCTATAATAAAGGCGGGTGCAGCACAGGGGCAAAATACTGATGCAAACAGACAGAATTTTGCACTTGTGCTGCCCCCACTATTATCATGGAGGTCTGCTGCATTCTGTTAGTGCATTGTTAATCTGACCTGGTGTTGGCAATGCTGGTTTCACAATAAGTAGGTCCCATCACCTGGAGATGGCCTTGCCATTGGCTGATGGGCATGCATGAATTGGCTAAATGATATGCGCGTCTCCATTTTTTCTTATTAACTAGACCAGTAATGCAATTCAAATTTCATACATTTCATGTTTCCATGCTATAGTGCTAATTGTGGGTTGCTGGTGCGCACATAGGATGAGGGGTGATAGTCCTCATGTGGACATATCCGATGGTTCATCTTACCTTTTTTTCTTTTTAATTGTTTTTATTATTATCACTGTTACCTTCTGTTTTTTTTTTTTAAATAAAATAATTATTTATATTGGTGATCCTAACTGTTTTGAACACTTCTTTCACTTCCGTACATGACCTGGGGAGTTATATTGCCAGATCAGTTTTACCATATAGTGAATATGGCAAATAAAAAAAATAAAAAAACTATTGTGGAATTTAACTTTTTTTGCAATTACACCACAGTTGGAATTCTTATCCTGTTTTTCAGTATTTTATATGGTAAAATCAATGGTGTCATTCAAAAGTACAACTCATCCTGCAAAAAACAAGCCATCACATGGCTATATTAATGGAAAAATAAAAAAGCTAAAAAGCTCTGGCTCTGGGAAGAAGGGAAGCAAAAAACGAAAGCACAAAACTGTAAAATCGTAAGGTCATGAAGAGGTTAAGTGCAATGTAAGGCTCTGTATATACCACATTTAGAGGGCTTTCAGATACAGCTGAAAACCACAGCAGCCCTGAGTCCCTGCAGTCTTTTAATTAAGATCAAATGGGCAGATTTCTGTGAGTAGATCCTTAGGATATGAATATAATAGCGATTGTATTGTTTATTAATGTATTCTTTCACCTTAAAGGAGTTGTCCGGCCTTAGGTTACAAGTCTGCAGTCACTGTATGTGACTGCAGACTTAGGAATTCTCATATTGTGTGCTGTGAGGAATCTCTGGTTCTGTCACGGGCAGACCGCAAATGAGCAATTTGCATACTCCTGGCCACATTCTGACTAGACAATGTCTGGTCTCACTGAATACACTTGAATTGAGTAAGGCCATGCCCATCTTGTCATCATGTGACCACATGAATACAAATTGCATACATGCTGTCACACACCTGCTGTTCCCAGCACCTGAATCGGAGAATGATCACAGTGTTCGGTGCGCCTGATGTGAGGATTTAGGCTGGAGGCACACTCACTAGAGAGGAATACGAATGAGTGCTATGGAAGAAAAAATTGCATAGCACTCAACCCAATGTTAATCTATGGGGCAGCTCCCATCATCAGTTTTTTTCTCGACTACATTGTACATGCAAGTGAAATCGCAACATGCTGCTATTTGCACCATATATCGGCCGAGACTCGCCAATGAAAGTCTATGGGGGCAAGAAAAACTCGCACACCACACGGACCATCAGTGTGACTTGCGATAAATACGCATCGATGTCCTTTTGAAAAGCCGGCAATTCAGTGCGATGTACAGTAAAATCACACTGACAAGTTAGAATAGATAAAATAAATGTATACACATAGTATAAGGGGTAACGTTTCTCCTTATGGAGAGTGACATATCAGCTGGCTTGTCAAGGTAAGGAGGCTTATTCGCCATGCAATGCTCCTCTGGGAAAGGAGAAACGTTACCCTTTAGACCCCAGTCCAGAGCCTCTCACCTAGCCAAGTTAGTTCTCATGCTTCACTCTGATGAGGGCCAACAGCCCGAAACACCGTGTCTGTGAATTGAGATACTGATTTGGCTTTTATCCTAAGTCATATTGCACGACTCGTTAAAGAGTTGATTGTGACTTGTAGGATCGCTACTTCCAACAGGTGGCGCTATAGAGTTTAAGTCCTCTTTTCCTCAGAAGAGGCAATTTGCATACACATGGTATAGGTATTTAGTATATATATGTTTATATATGTCATTGACATATATTTCACTGCGCAGCCTCAGTGACTACTGCTGACGTCACTGAGCATGCACAGACTCCCCACCTGATGCGGTGAACTTGACAGCATGGGAAAATGATCAGCACATCTGGAACATCATGTCTCACACCATTCATCAATGTCACAATGCACCACAGACTGTCCAGGAGTTGGTGGATGCTTTAGTCCAGGTCTGGGAGGAGATCCATCAGGAGACCATCTGCCGCCTCATCAGGAGCATGCCCAGGCATTGTAGGGAGGTCATACAGGCACATGGAGGCCACACAGTACTGAGCATCATTTCCTTGACTAGATGCATTTCCACTGAAGTTGGATCAGTCTGTAACTTCATTTTCCACTTTGATTTTGAGCATCATTCCAACTCCAGACCTTCGTTCGTGGGATATTATGATTTACATTGATCATTTTTTGGTTTCATTGTTCTCAACGCATTCCATTATGTAATGAATAAAGATTTACAACTGGAATATTTCATTCAGTGATATCTAGGATGTGGGATTTTGGTGTTCCCTTTATGTTTTGAGCAGTGTATATGTATGTGTGTGTGAACATATATATATATATATATATATCTATATAAATAATTGCCTAAGGGTTTTTCCGTCTGTCTGTCTTTCTGTCTGTCTGTCTTTCTGTCTGTCTGTCCTGGAAATCCCGCGTCTCTGATTGGTCGAGGCCGCCAGGCCTCGACCAGTCAGCGACGGGCACAGCGACGATGATGTCATAAAGGACGTAGATATCCGCGTCTGATTGGTCGAGGCCACCAGGCCTCGACCAATCAGCAACGGGCACAGTATCGACGTAGATGTCATAATAGTTGCCATGGCGACGATGATGTCCTAAAGGTTGCCTCGACCAATCAGCGACGGGCACAGTCTGCCGCGAATTCTGGAATCATCATTGTCCATATACTACGGGGACATGCATATTCTAGAATACCCGATGCGTTAGAATCGGGCCACAATCTAGTATATATACATATATATATATATATATATATACACAAGTTTCAAAAAAGCAGGCAGCACTCCATATTAGCTGAAAAAAATCTGTGCAGGATTTATTGAACCCACATGTCTGGGCCTTTTTTGAAACTTGTATACTTTGGACAATCCATGGACAGATTGCCTGGGGGCCTTGCACCCGAAGATAAGTAAATGAACTGTGTGCTGTTCCTATTTTTTACATATATATATATATATATATATATATATATATATATATATATATATATATATATGTACAGTATAGACCAAAAGTTTGAACACACCTTCTCATTTAAAGATTTTGTACATTCACACTGGAGGCATCAAAACTATGAATTAACACATGTGGAATTATATACTTAACAAAAAAGTGTGAAACAACTGAAAATATGTCTTATATTCTAGGTTCTTCAAAGTAGTCACCTTTTGCTTTGATGACTGATTTGCACACTCTTGGCATTCTCTTGATGAGCTTCAAGAGGTAGTCACAGGGAATGGTTTTCACTTCACATGTGTACCCAGTCAGGTTAATAAGTGGGCTTTCTTGCCGTATAAATGGGGTTGGGACCATCAGTTGTGTTGTCCCCACGCATGCACTCTATTTTTTGTTGTGCGGCCGCACACTGCGGTACCCCCTTTCCTTGCTTCTCCCATCTTGCAGCTGTCACTGAGCTCACGCAGGCGCTCTGCTTTGGAAGTCCGCTCGGCTTCTGTGCCTGCGCCGCCCTCCTCCACTGGCTTCTGGTTTTCATCTGGTAACGCTGCACATCGGTAATGATTTTATGTTTCTATCACTGCTATATATAGCGGACATCTACAAATGAGAAGCTACTCTCCCAGACGAAGCAGCTTGTTGGCAGCGATACGGGTGGGATGTTCCCACACCCCTCCTTTTGCCATGCTTTGCCCTACCATCCTTTGGACTTGCACTCCACCTGCATTTGTCCTCATGCACTGAGCAGACTCTGCTGCTCCCATGGTCTGGTCATTCATATCATGCTTTGGGCTGGTTTTTGTGCATCGTTATTATTATTGTTCTTCACACTAGGCCTTGCTCTTTGATCTGGCAGGCTTCTCAGCCATATTTGTACATTTTGACACGGCTTGACCTATTTTTTTGCAGGTCCTTTCTGACTTTGATAGGGCTACTGCTTCATCTCATACATCTGCACGCTACATGCTTACTGGGCATTATTCATGACATAATTGGGGACGCCCATACTTTGTCATCTTTAGGTCACGGTTCAGCATTATTGGTTGTTCCTCTATATGTATAGTGTTTTTTAATATGTGATTATTGTGCCATATGTTAAATCCCTATATTACCTTGTGTTACGATTTAATGGCTATAGCACTAGTAGCGTGTGCAATATACATTGCTTGATATGGGCGTTTTGTTAAGGGTGTTGTGTTTTGTTATGTTTTTAATTGATTTTATATTATGTACATGTCTTTCTGCTGTAATAAAATTTATACTATTTTTGGTATCGTGTAGCAGGTGTGCACATTTATATGCATTGGCCTTCTTTTTCTTGTTGATATTTGCTATTCCCATGCTTAGTGGAGCACCCTGTCTTATAACATATTTCATACTATTGTTATAGTGGTGCACCCGCTACCATTTTTCTGACCGTCTGTTTTTACACCCCATCCCCATGGGGGTGTTTTCTTCTCTTACATTTCCAAATTAGCAATATTCTTATAATATTAGTGCATAAATGACCAGAGAACGTTTGTTTGTTTGAGTTGAAACACTATGGTCACAAATTTGCAAAGATAGAATTATTAACCCACCCATCCATTCCCATAATATCTATCAGGTGTTGTGATCTCCAGTATAAGGGCTACTGGGGTTTATATGGATGAACCAGCATCAGAATGGGCACTGTACTTCATGTGTGACACTGCTTGCAATGTAAAGCAAAAGACGGTCACAGTGCTTGCATCTTCCATTGTCTGCTTTGCTTATGGCCTCGAGCCTGCTGCAGCATCCATGTTCCCTAACTCCAGTGGCTATATCACTTGAGGGCGGATTTATACACAGGATGTCATCCAGGATAACGCCTCCTTCAACCTACTGGGCATAATGGGAAAACACATGGTGACACACATTTGAAATTTGAAATTGATGTTTTTTACTCTGTCTTTTTGTAGTTCTGTATTCCATTGTAAATTGTTCTGAATTACCGATGTGGAATTCAAAAAAATCCAAAATGTTGGGTAGGCTCTTCGTGCAAGTCCGAGAGTCTTCTTCTGGCCTACTTCTGGTTCTCATACTCTTACATTGAGTAGAGAATTCCATATCGCACAGCAAATACGGGAGCGATCCGGCAGGTCACAAACTGACTGCTGCATACCAACCAGAGGAGAGACGATAACTGCTGAAGACAGCAGCTGGTAAGTATAAGACTAAGGGCAGGGAGCTTAGATTAGTTGCGCCACTCCAGCTCTACAATTAAAAAAAGCTGGGGAGGTGCTGTGATTTGGAGTCCATGTCAGATTAATGTTACAGTACAGACATCCCCCTTCACATGTCTGGGGCAAATCTTTGGCACTGTACTTCATTTTGTCCCTGTATTCAGATTAAAGAAAAAACCTGAAGGCGGATATACAGCTATTGAATTGGGTATGACGTTATGCAGAATACCGTGTAATTGAGAAATGCAACCTGCAATTTTAGATACAGCAAGAAATAGCACAGTCGTACAAGTTAGCACTAAAACAATCCAAGGTTGAATGAGTCACATAAGTGAATAGTTTTTTAAATATTTTGCATATGCACCTAAAGGGGGTTCCGATATTGGACTGCGGTGCTACAGGAGACCCAGCACTGACATCATTGGAATGGCGCCTTTATGGGAAGTGAGTACATGTTTATGTTATTTTTATTTTATTTTCCAAAGGCATTCAATTCATTTTAAAAAATCCTGCAACAATTTACCTTGTTTTATTGCTGATTTGTATGCGTGTCCCATTCTAATAAATCTCCAATCCCCACTATATAGCAAATCACCCCCTTCTTATGCATTGTAGTAAATCTGCGGAGTGTTTTCATAAACAATGTTTTCTCAATCATCGTGCTGGCCAGGCACAGCGGAGGTTTTGTTTGGTAAGTCAGCATAGCGGGCAGAGAGCTTCCCTCAGCCAATCAAACAGCAGGAGATCAGCGGCTAGTCTACTGTCACTCTCCACAGCTCGGTATGTGTACAGCGTGACCTAGCTTTATCACAGCAGGTACAGCTGGGTATCATATCAATCCACACAAATATAGGAGGCCCTGAGTCTCTGGACGAGATGCAGAATGCACGGACAATCAGGTGGAAAACAGGGAACATCCGTAATACATGAATGGAAAGTTTTATTTCTCTTGAAATCTAGATTCCGCATACTGGTCTCTGGTCAAATTTTCTATTACCTTTTCCATTTCTCTGTTCCATTTACAACAGAGGAATGGAACAGATTAACGGTAGTAGCATCCTGTGCATTCCTGCGTCATACAAAATAGAGGGGCCCCATTCATTTTTACAAGAGTAAATCTGCTTTATTTTATTTTTTAGAACAAAAAAAAACTTCTGCATGCGGAATTTTTTCTTAATATCACAAGGACTTGAATTTGTTAGTAATATGTACCCCAATTCCAACATATAATAGTTGCAGATTTATAAAAAATCAGCAAATATATCGAAACTTATATTGAGCCGATTGGTTTAATTTGGATGGCAGATTCAATAAACAAATTTGTTCTAAATTGAAAGTGTGCTGATTTCCAAAATATGTTTATTATGCTCTGGGTTCTTTATAGACGCCAATACATAATAAACAGAGTCTGCAGGGCAAAAATGCGGCGTTTTTGCTGCAGATTTATCGCAAATTTACCGCATTTTTTCTGCGGATTTCCCTGTGGTTTTAGAAATGCGGTTTTCCATAGGGGCAGCTGCAAAACCGCTGCGGAAACCGCCGAAAGAAGTGACATGCTGCGGAATGTTAACCGCTGCGTTTCCGCACATTCTTTTACGCAGCATGTGCACAACGTTTTTTGTTTCCCATAGGTTTGCACTGTAATGTAAACTCATGGTGAACTGCTGTGAACCCGCAGCTGCGGAAACGCTCCATTTGGTTTTGCATGAACATAACGCAGCGTTTTATTGCACCAGCAATGTGAATAAGATTTCTGAAATGTCGTGCACATAATGCTTAATGTTTCCTTGCAAATTGCAAACTGTTTCAAATCTGCAGCATATCAATTTTTCATTTTCACCCATTCAAATAACTGGGAAAAAAATATGCATTTAATGCAGTGTATTTCCTGCCAAGTGAGACATTTTTGATACAGAAATATCTAGCACAAATACTAATTTTTTGCACAAACCCTGTGTGTGGTCACATTAACTTGTACTCAGCTAATATGGAGTCCACCGGACCGGTACAGAGTATACAGTTTCTTAGAGTCCCACATCTTATTACTCTGCAGGCAGTTCAGATCTGCAATTCTTAAAATAAATCGAAAGGTAGAGCTTCACTAACATTTGAAGGATTACTGTCATTTTCGTGAATGCAATTAGAAATCTCTTGTGTTCCATGATTTGGCATACAGTGGGTTTGTGACTATAAATATTGTAACTAAGTACTTACCTCCATTTGGAAAAGCACCTAATAGGTCCTCCATGGCCATAGATCCGAATGGAACATTAATGTGCATGCTTGACTATGTATTTTAAACTAGTATTTTTAGTTGGGTTGACCATGGTCCCCTAGTCTAGTTGCTGCATGGATGATCAGCTGATTGTCAGGGGTGCTAGAAACAGGACCCAAGGCAAGCAGCTATTTTTGCCGGAGGAAGTCCTGGCCAGATACGCATTTTCCCTGCAGTGGCCAATTCAGGGATAATGTCATATATAAAAGGGAAGTCATTCAACTCAATTCATTGTCATCCTCGTAATAGGACAGCTTTAGTCCACTAGAAAACAAGCTTTTCCTAGAGAGTGACTCTCAATTCTGTTTCATAGAGGGGTACATTCATACATTCCTTGTTTCGATATTACTGCATATCTAATCAAATTTATGTTTTAGAGGTCATGGTAATCTGACTATCACCTCAAATTGCATTGTCAGCCATATTTTTTATTACCAGGTATTCCCAGGAATGAATATAGCAAAAAAGTTAAATCACTGGGGAGAATGTAGCACAAATAGGGTCTTATCCAAGAAACAATTAAACATTTATCAGATTCTGCTAATCTGATCCACGCAGTTCAGCTGCAAACTCCGGTCATCTTTCTCACGTCAACGCTATGCACCGCAGGCCTGTTTCAGTGTGTCCCGGCTGGCGTGGAGAGAGGTCACACCATTGATGTGACCGCTCTCTAATTTGGCTAGGTCATCGTGGGACATGGCCATTAATGGATTATCATCGGACATGGGGTTTTATTATTTTTTGTCTTTTATAGTGGGATATGGGCATCAATGGATCATTGGCGGAAAGGTGAGTATAACTTTGCTATTTTATTTTTGTAAATAAATGGGTAAAAGAGGGTGGGGAGTTTTTATTTAAAATATAGAAGTATGTGTATTTCTTTCAATTAAAGGACTTTTGGTCTGACTGTGCATTATTTACAATATGACTATGGAGTTAGTAATAGATAGGTGTCTTATAGATGCCTTTCCATTACTAACCTGTGGGCTTGATTTCAGCTGACATTACAAAGCTGACATCAACCCCATAACTATTGCTCCACTTGCCAAAGCACCAGGGCAAGTGGGAAGAGGTGGCAAAGTATCAGAATTGGGGCATCTGATACAGTTGTGCTCAAAATTTTACAATCCCCTGCAGAATTTTTTGCTTTCTTGGCCTTTTTTCAGAGAATTTGAATGACAGCACCAACACTTTTTCTCCACTCATGGTTAGGGGTTGGGTGATACATTTATTGTCAAACTACTGTGTTTTCTCTTTTTACATCATAATGACAACCCAAAACATCAAAATAACCCTGATCAAAAGTTTACATATCCTGGTGATTTTGGCCTGGAAACATGCACAGAAGTTGAAACAAATGGGTTTGAATGGCTACTGAAGGTAACATCCTCACATGTGACCTGTGACAAATGTCAGGATAATTGTTTAAGATGCAAAGAAAAACCCACAACTAACATTAGCTGAAATACTGGACTCTCTGAAACTAGTGGCGTGGCTGTTTCTCAATGCACAATAAGGAGGCACTTTAAGAAAAATGGGCTGCATGGTCGAGTCGCCAAAAGGAAGCCAAATGACCCTGATCAAAAGTTCACATACCCCATTTCTTAATACCATGTGTCGCCCCCTCTAACATCAATGACAGCTTGAAGTTTTTCGTGTTAGTTGTGGATGAGGTTCTTTATTTTCTCACATGTTAAAGCTGTCCACTCTTCTTGGCAAAAAGTCTCCAGTTCCTGTAAATTCCTGGGCTGTCTAGCATGAACTGCGTGCTTGAGATCTCCCCAGAGTGGCTCAATGATATTGATGTCAGGAGACTGAGAAGGCTACTCAAGAACCATCACTTTGTTCTGCTGTAACCAGGTCGACTTGGCCTTGTAGTTTGGATCATTGTCATGTTGAAACGTATAAGTACATACATCCCATGCACAGCTTCCGGGCTGATGATTGCAAATTTGCCTTCAGTATTTGCTTATAACATGCTGCAGTCTGAAAATACCAGCCTCCAGCTGTCTGCTTTATCTTTGCTGGTTGTCAAAAATGGAGGGGACCCCACGCTGTTTTTTAAAATTATTTATTTAAATAATTAAAAAATATGAGGTGGAGACCCCTCTATATTTGATAATCAGCCAAGATAACGCTCACATCTGAGGACTTCACCTACACTGGTTATCAAAAATAGAAGGAAATCCAGACTGCTTTTTTAAATTTATATATTACCAGCTGATGAATACTCTCATCAGCCACACCTGATCTCGCTGCTATCAGCGAGAGCAGGTGTAGGATAATGAGAGTAGTACTGTGACCAGTGGTAACCTTTTTACCGCTGATCACAGCTGCTGGCTCACTTTCTCTCATCTGACATCGTGCGAACCAAAGCGCTCTTACCGCCGATCAGAGCCCATGTTTCCTGTACTGCCTTGCAGATGACAGTGTGGGAAACAACGGATGTTCGTGGTGCCCTTTTATCTGAATTTGGTCCAGGTTCATGTTCAGGAAACGTTATGGTACTCAATTCAAACTTTTTTAAATGTTCGCCCAAACCCACCGGAGCCAAACATCCACAGGTTCACCCATCACTACCAGCTACATGTGTATATAAAAATCTTTATCTGATGCTTATGCAACTGTCAAGTATTGTCAAGTATTAAAATCTTTTCAGGCTGAAAGCATTATTTAGCTCAGTGATACATGACATTGATAAAGTTAGGTCTATTAACAACTTTAAAATAATTAGGTTATGTGACCTTGTCATACTTATAGTACTTTTTTACTCAGTCCATGTCTCATTAGTTTAAAAAAAGTGAAGAGGTGCTAGACATGACCGTGCACCTGCAGAAACACAACCCAGGCACAAATCTTTAATGACTAAAGAACTGAAATTAGATGTTATGAGGGAACTTGACACCAGCTGTTATTACCACATCCAAATGGTTCATCTTTTACTGTTGTTCTGACCCTTTATATGTGACTTTAGTTTTCTAAAGATGTACACTTTAAATGCTGTTTCCTCCAACATCTATAATAATCAATTACGGTAAGTCATGGGGAAAAAATGCATGGTACGATGGTGACAAAATCTCTTATTACTTTGTATGAACATGAGCTAGCCCATTTGTGGACATTTTTATGAAAAAATAGTTATCAACCATAATTTAACAATTCTAATACTGTACAGGTTCTCCTTTTCTCAACAAAAAGTGTCACCCATTGAGGCATGAACTTCCGTCACACTTCTGAAAGTGCCCAGTAGTATTTGACACTAAGATTTTCATTTCAGATTTTTTTATTTTGTAAGTGTCAATGTAAAACTTCCATGAATTGTCTTTCAGCTCATTCCACATATGTTCGATTGGAGTGAGATCACTGTCATGTTCTGCCAAGAATTCATAAGAATGTTTGCAGAGTGGCAATATCATACTGAAAGTCACCCTTGCCATTATATAATACTATTGTCATTAAGGCCTGTACTTTACTTGGTCTGCAACAATATTTAAGTAGATGTTAGGTGCCAGAATAAAATTTACAAGGATGGCATGACTAAAGATGAGCCAATTGGATTAAATCAAGGTGAATTTACACTAATGTTACAAAAAAATTTACATCATGAATTAATCAAAATGGCATCCAGTTAGCCACCACTGGTTTGTATAGTGCCAGAAAAGTGAGTGAAAAATATGATTTACCACTCACCTGTCCTACTGCTGCAGTCTCATCCCCCTTCATTTGCTCTTACATAAAGCTCTGTCGGGCCTTTTTTTTCCTTCAGCGCATGACGTTCACTTCTGTCATCGTCACTCTGCACCAGGTCTTTCAGCACTAAGTAGGTGACAACCCATGTCATGACGTTGGAACATCAGAGAGCGCGATAAGTCAAAGGTCACAGTGAGATGCCAGAAATGGGCACCACGCACCAAAAAAAAGATGGGCCGGATGGAGCTTCATAGTCTCCTGGACTGGTGGCTGTAGAAGCAGGACAGGTGTTTCTTTTTTAACATCATGTTTGCAACACTAATCTGCCGAATTAAACCAAACTGAAAAATTCAAAGTCCATCACTAGCCAGCCCACAAAACTTTATGCAGGGCATAAAACTGTCTACTTTAGCTTGCTTGTTTCCCATTATGCATCCTAGTGCCAGCTTCTTCTTAGGTAAGCAGTACATGCACCCTGCCAGTGAAATGTGAAATATCACATTAGACCAACTTGTTTCATTGCTCCATAGTTGACGTCTGATGTTCACATGCCCAGTGTAACTGATTTTGGTGGAAGAAACAGGTTAGCATAATCACTTTGATTGGTCTGCAGCCATGCAACCATTGACACAGCTAGCTGGGATGCACTGCTTGTTTTGATGCCATTCAGCATAAACTTTTTCAAGATTTTTTGCTACAGTAGCTGTTTAGTGGGATCAGACCTGACGAGATAGACTTTAGTCTCCAGAAGCATTAGTGAGCATTGGGAAGCCATGATCCTATCCTCAGCGCAGGAGTTGTTCTACCTTGGACCATTTTTGGTAGATACTTTCCTTTATATACTGTATTTGAAACACCACACAAGTCCTGCCATTTTTAACCCTGAAATCAAAAAGGGCCCCTGTTGCATGAGGAAATACCAAGATTTAAAATCGCACATGATAAACTAAAAGGATGCAATTGAAGATTTTTCTTTAGGAGCTTTATTTTACCTTTCTATCTTCCACCTTTTCCCAGGTGAGGCTATATATTTATGGTATATTCACATTTATATATTTGCCTTAAAATATTTGTAAATCATTGCTTATTAATTTATTAAGCAAGGTTTTACAGGGAACATTGAGGAATTCATTCAATTTTTTCAGTTTTCTGGCCACCTATGCCATTTTTACCATCCCAAATTGCCAACAATTCTACAATATCAAGCGCTATCATCATGTATGTAGACAGGTAATTAATTGAAAATTACGTAATATCAGTAGTGAATGGAGATCATTTTTAAAGATCAATCCTTCTGCTGTAAAGATTATTAGTCATCATCATTTTAATATTATTAATTTTTACTATTGCAGGTTTAATCAATCTAATCTCAGCACCACAGCTTAGGTGCATATATATGAGATACATTAACATTAGTCTCTCATTCTGAAACCCTTACCAGCAGTAAAACCCAAATGTCCCCAGGCTATTATCTCAGCCAAGATCTTTTAAATCTTTTTTGATGACTATCCATTTGCCAAACTAAAAGTTTAATACAAAGAGATTTCCAAAGCATACTAGCTCCATCCCCCCAACCTCGATTTCAATCACTTATTGGCAGTAATCACTTGTTAGGTATTCCCTTTAATGCCAAAGACCCTTGTTAATTTGTGATTCAGCATGTGTCGCAGTCTGATGTGTAATTAGAAATCCTAAGGCCTGTCTCTCACCATAATTGCCTTGACTAAGGCCTCTGCATATCCACTTGTTAATTAGTAAACCACAATATCCAGGGGGCTCGTGGAGAGCTGGCTTAATTGTATTTCAGAACGAAAGCATAATTACCCTTTTCTATCCATGCTGCTTTTTAATTCCTTTCTTTTTTTTTGTTTTTATTTTATTTTCCCTTTTTTATATTCCTTATTTCTTCACAACAGCAAGAAACAGAATCATTTTATTGGTCAGAACATAAGGATACCGTTAGGACAACGTGTGCCTAAGAGAAAGTGAATCGGATTATTTGCTTGTTCAGACTATTGCTCTGAAAAAAAAAACCTAGATCCTCCACTATGGTAATGCTACATGACATGTTTGGAAACAAACAAATGGAGTTATATGGAATTAGAGCATACAACAATGAAGACGGCATTATGTGAAGACATTATGCAGATTACATCAGTAGGGATTCAAGCTGCGTAGAACCCAACAGATGGCTTTGCATCGACAAGTCAACCTGTTTTTCTGCACAGAACCAAACATGTCAAATGGTGATGAAGCCACTAATATTAAAAGGTAACCCTTTGAGAATTGCCATTTTTGAGCATAGTTTATATAGTTAGACCGCACATGGAGTACTGTGTCCAGTTTTGGGCACCGGTGCTCAGGAAGGATATAATGGAACTAGAGAGAGTACAAAGGAGGGCAACAAAATTAATAAAGGGGATGGGAGAACTACAATACCCAGATAGATTAGCGAAATTAGGATTATTTAGTCTAGAAAAAAGACGACTGAGGGGCGATCTAATAACCATGTATAAGTATATAAGGGGACAATACAAATATCTCGCTGAGGATCTGTTTATACCAAGGAAGGTGACGGGCACAAGGGGGCATTCTTGGCGTCTGGAGGAGAGAAGGTTTTTCCACCAACATAGAAGAGGATTCTTTACTGTTAGGGCAGTGAGAATCTGGAATTGCTTGCCTGAGGAGGTGGTGATGGCGAACTCAGTCGAGGGGTTCAAGAGAGGCCTGGATGTCTTCCTGGAGCAGAACAATATTGTATCATACAATTATTAGGTTCTGTAGAAGGACGTAGATCTGGGTATTTATTATGATGGAATATAGGCTGAACTGGATGGACAAATGTCTTTTTTCGGCCTTACTAACTATGTTACTATGTTACTATGTTATAAATAGATTGGTCTGATCCAATTCTATAGAATAGCTGAATCCGTAATTGTCAAGGTAGTAAAGGATAGAAGTCCATCTGTGTAAAAAATAATTCTCTACTGCTCCATCATGCACTGGGCATTATACAGTGATCTTAATTTTTATTTTTCTAATGGAGTGTCACGACATCTTACCATCTTAGTTCCAGACTCTCTCTAAAATTCTGTTACTCTTAAACATCTATTACAAAATAGTTTTCTAAAAATTGAACAAAAAGAAAGGTGTGATCTCATTTCTAATTCAGTCTTTCGGTTGGAGAACGTCACACAAATATCAAGTTTCCTTAGTGATTGAGGACATTGGAATAAAGTCCCAAGTGTTCTGCTAAAACCTGAGGCTACCACCTGCCACCAACTTGTGAGGAAATCAAATTGAAACATAATGAACCATTTAGTCTAATTGACCAAATGAACCTGCATTATGATGATAAGTGCAGAAATTATTATTCAGAAATCTATGACTCTCTAGACTTTATTATTGCTAGGTGTGAACGTTTGTCTTATTCTGGTCTGATTTCCAAACCTTTTGCTTAAATGAACGAAGACGGAAAATTGTCTTATGTTGATGTAAAATGACAGTCCAAACTAGATCTGGATGTGACCCTCTTCAGAGACTCTCCAGGGCAGAAATGTAGTTACAAAATTGGTTATCAGTTAAGGTTATATTTTGTAAATTATAGACAGTAGATTTAGTTTACAACCAAGATTCTCCAAAAATTGAGACTATATGTAAAATGTGAAGAAAACAAGAATGTAATGATTTGGAAATCTTTCATAACCCTATATTTTTCACCACAGAACACAGAAAAAACACAGAACATTATTTTTTTTCAAATGCAATGGAAAAATGTCTAACAAATTTCAAAAACTTTGGACAGGACCATATCTGTTATTGTGTAGCATACCCTCTTCTTTTTACAACAGTCTCTAAATGTCTGAAATGTAGTTTTGTGAGAGAAAAATTGTCTCATTCTTGTCGAATGTAGGATTCTTGATGCTCTACAGTGGGTCTTTGAATCATTTTTCTTTTCATAATGCGCTAAATGTTTTCTATTCGAGAAAGGTTCGGACTGAAGAAGGCCAGGTCATCACTCAAACTCTTCTGCTGCTTAGCCATGCTGTTTGATGGATGCAGTATGTGGTTTAGCATTGTCTTGCTGGATTTCTGGAATATGCAAGGCCTTCCTTGTACTAGACTTGTCTGGGTAGGAGCATACCGTGTGTTGTTATAAAATGTCTGTATAATGCTCAGCATTGATAGTGTCTTTAAAGATGTGTAAACTGTCTAAAATATAGGCACTAATACAACCCCATACCATCAGAGTTGCATCTTTTCAACTGTGTAAAGATAACAAGCTGGATGGTCCCTCTACTGCTGAATCTGTGGTTTCCATAAAGAACTTGACATTTTGATTCATCTGACCACAGAACAGTTTTCCATTTTGTCTCAATCTATTTTGAATGAGCTTTGGCCCAGATAAGATGTCAGTATTTCTGTATTGTGTTGATATATGGCTTCTAACTCTCCCCATACGCTGACTGCCATGAGCCGAGATCTGGAAGGGTTTGCAATTAAGTATAAGTCAACTGTGCTGTATCTCTACACCATAGCTGTAGAGATCAGTGAGCAGAGGAGGGTGTGTTCTTTTTCCCCTCTGTGTAGCTGCTTATGATTAGCCAACCTCATATAGGGGGAGAAGTACATGTCCCCAGAAAGAAATATCTGGTAACACCAAGTAGAACTAGAACATAAAATATAACCTAAACTTAAAGGAGAAGAGAAATTAAAGAATAAAAACTATATTTTACTCAGCTCTGCAGCCACTATTCCATGATGTGGCCAGTTTTGATCATATTCAAACTGGTGAAAGGTCCTCTTTAAACATTTTAGTCCAGTTTGGAAAGTCTGTTTCAATTTTATCACCTGTTACTTGTCCTCTGGAATTGCCGTTTAACATTAGAGTAGAGATTTTACAATGATTAGTTTCACATCTAGAAGTGCCCTCACTATTGGTTGCCACATAATGTGAATAACTATTTTGCTGCCAATATCCCCAGTTGCAGCAGCAAAACAATATCCTGAAATCACCTTTTTAAGTCGGACATCCAAGTAAGTGGAAGTATAATAACTGCAAATTAGCTCTTCTCAAAAGGAAAAATACTGGCTCTATAGTAACACTTTCCGGAAGTATCTAACCTATTAGTCAGTGTTGACCTTTTAACATGCTTTGCTATTGTCTAAGAATATTTACTCAAACTAGTGTTTACTCATCAGGGCAAAGTATTGAACTGGTTGGCTGCCCATGAAAGGCCACCCCTCCAGCCAAACATTTCCATACTCTGCACTGATGAAGGTCGAGAAGCCTGAAGGAGCCTACTTTATCTTGGTATAGAGCTAATTTGCAAACTCATTTCCCAGAGAACACTGACTGACCTATAAGTCTTGGCAGTCTGCAAACAGGATCCCCTAAGCCTAAAAGTGTCATGTAATACTTCTTCCTTTATGATGAACCCTTCTCTACTGTACAGGATTGTGAGGATTAACTGTGGAGACTATAGGGTGGACCCACTGGACCGTGACAATGAACCTCCCACGGGCGAGCTGACCAAGTGAACCACCCTCTATACAGGGAGCGTTAGGGGCAGACCCAAGGGAGACTATCGCCATGGCAGCTGGTAAGGAAGGACGGACAAAAAGGCAACTAATAGGGATCGGTAAGGAGTAACGAGGAGACAGAAACAGGAAAGGCGTGGGAACACGGACTGGACGGAGAGAACGAGCAGGAAGGCAAGACGTGGGAGCAGAAACCAGACGGAGGACATGGGCAGACAGGCTGAAGATTGGAACACAGACAAGGTGGAGGACGAAGGCAGGCAGGCAGACAAGGACACTGGAACACGGACAGGATGAAGGACACTGGAAGGCAGGCACTAGGAGGGAGCAAAGGAGAAGACCAGGATTAGCTAAAGAATACAGCAACGGGAAGTGAGCGGCGAACAAGAAGGCAGGAAGGAACGCAGGAGAGACGTGGGGCCAGATTCATTTGCAGAACACAAATGACAATCAGGCACCGCCGAGAGGAAGTGGCGGCCTGATAAAGAGAGCAAAAGCATACCTTCCGGGTCAGTGCACAGAGCGGCGCAGAAGGCACGGCCAGGATCAAGAGAGATGTGTGCGATGTGCGCCGTAGAAACCATAGCGCGCGCGCACCCGAGGAGCAGGAGCCGAGCATGCAGGAAGAACAGAGGACCGGAAGCGAGCAGGGACGCGCCGGGATGTCGCAGCAAGGTAAGTATGAGACACATGTGGAGAGGCCGGCGGGAGCATAACAGGGATTGAGACATAAAAAGTCTGTTATCTCTGTTTCTAATAAGTGAGAAATAGAAAGTCATACATAGACTTCCATCATATTTTGTTTTCTCACATTGTTTAATGCTGCAATCTTCTATTATCTTTGGTCATGATTATTATATATCGAAAATGCTAATATACCCTCTTTTTATGTCTCAAGCTACAGCTTTAAACTGATATTTTATGCTATTTAGTCTGTTGCTATTAAATTTTCTGGAAAACCATAGAGTTGGGTCTTCTGGGAGAAAAGTGGAAGATAAATAATTTATGTGTATTATTATGAATGCCATAGAAGTTATGTCAGAACTTGGTTTTATTACTTGATATGTCAATAACATGAATAGATATAGACAGGAATAATAAATCTGAAATACTGTCCTATACTATTAAGAAACTAATGAGTAGTGATGAGCGAATAAACTCGTTACTCGAGATTTCTCGAGCATGCTCGGGGGTCCTCCGAGTAATTTTTAGTGCTTGGAGATTTAGTTTTTCTTGCAGCAGCTGAATGATTTACATCTGTTAGCCAGCATAAGTACATGTGGGGATTCCCTAGCAACCAGGCAACCCCCACATGTACTTATGCTGGCCAACAGATGTAAATCATTCAGCTGCGGCAAGAAAAACTAAATCTCCGAGCACTAAATATACTCGGAGGACCCCCGAGCATGCTTGAGAAATCTCGAGTAACGAGTATATTCGCTCATCACTACTAATGAGCAATACACTATATTACTATACTTAGGGCAAGAATTAAAGGGAAGGCATCACATCTTTTCTTTTTTTTTTCCTGCAGATTATGGACACATATTTTGGGTGGATTGCTGCTCTGAGCTGGGAAAAATGCTTCAGAGTTTTGCTTTGTAGCAACCATATGGACATATATGTTTCATCAGTATTTGGCCAGCGTATCAGTTTTTAACAACAGTTTTTCATCAGTTATTTTTCTCATATGAAATAAAAAATAAATTGCAAAGCTTCTCCTAAACATTACAATATTTATATCTGACAGCAAACAGACTGTATACTGATGCCACACGTGTGCTGTCCGTGATTTTCATAGATCCATAAACTTGTATGGGTCATTTCAATTTGTGACTCCAATCAAAATTGTACGTCACTGTGATTTCTGGACACAGAGTCCAGAAAAACACAGACATGTGAATAACATCATAGACAATAATGGGTACGCATTCTTACGGGGAAGAGCGTAGACAGAACACATACTTGATTCACGGACAGCTCAATGAGCCCAAGGTGCACTTACTGTAGGCTTTAAGTGATTCACATGTTCTTCAGAAGCTTGGAACAGTTTGATAAAGATACGTATATATGATGTGGGTTCTCTAGGCTGAAATCTGTTTGGTGTCTGGCTACGCTGGGGTGTGGTGTCTAAGTGCACTGATAGCCTTCACCCTAGATTTTGATCTTCTGATAAGTTACAGATTGGCAGCAATAGTGTTGATGGCTTAGTATTCTAAAAAAATAATATATCGGAAAAAAAGGAGCCATGCTTACCAATGCCTCGTCACAATACTAAGGACTGAAGGATGGAGCAATTCAACATGGCAAAAGGCGGAGGCAGCGCAGGTGCAAAACTCTTATAAAACAGCCAGTCACACACCTACTAATCATGGGTGGCTGCCTAGTATTCTAACTGCCCACAGATCAGGCTTGTATAGGGCACCAGCCACACTGATGTAGTGCACAGTGTCTGGCTCACAGCCTATTATTGACCCCCACTCTACTAGATCAGGCAAACTTCCCAGCACTATGTAAGTGCCACCCTGAGTGACAGACCCCCTAATTCATCCAACTAATACAGTGCATTAGGACCAGGTATTGGTAAGTAAAACTACTTTGATGTTTGTAGGACTTGATGGCCTTTTTAGTGATTTGTTTTAATTATTGTAGAAGGACACAACAAGACAATGAGGAACCTTGATGTGATTGTGAATTTTAGTCAAATTATCAATCAATATCTCATACATTTTTTCATCTTTTGCAGATTGCAACCAAGTCCTGTAGCATTGACAGGGGAACTTGGGGTGTCTGACCCTGTGGAGTGCACTTAGTACTGGGCAGCACGCCTGATCTAATAGTACAGACGTGAACAATAGGCTGAAAGCCGGTATGGGGTACTACACTGTGTGACTGACGCCATAGACAAGCCTCATCCAGGTGCAGTTAGAATACTAAGCAACCACTCCCTCTGTAGTTGGTAAGTTGTGAGTGGTTGTTTTATCAGTATTTTGCACCTGTATTGCCATCATCTTTTCTCATGGGAGAAAATGCATTCGTTCGTATTGTGACCAGGTATTGGTAAGTATGGCTGCTTTTATTAAAATGTTTTTTTAGATTGTATGTCTTTTTCAGTGAATTGCATAGTAATATAGTCAGAAATGAAGCCAAGAGTTGCCAACAGGAGAGCAGTCAGAAAACGACAGGCTAGAAGATAAGACATGGCTGTATTCCGCACATGGTCAGTAGTCAAGAGCAAGAGTAGAACAACGGGTACTAGTCAAATAATCAAAATGGCATGGCGGGAGCATATTCACAGTCAAGCACAGATTCAGGAACAAAAGATCAGCAACAAGCACATAGGAAAAAGAGCCAAGTAAAACGAGAACCTTAACCAGCAGGCAAAGCAACGGAGGCAAATTTCCCACTAAAGAAGGTCCTAAGGCCTGATCTAATGTGAAGAAACAAGTTGCCTGGCAATACAATGCTGAATCTCAAGGTAAAGGGAATCTGTCACTAGGTTTTACTATACTATCTGAAAGCAGCATACTGTAGGGATAGAAACCTTGATGTCCGTGATGTATCACTTACGCTAGGTTCAGATTGCGTTAGGGCAATCCGTTAAGCGCAAAGCGCTAGCGGATTGCGCTAACGCAATGTCTTTTTAGGGGTCGGGTTAAACGTCCCCGCTAGCGCAGATCCCCGATCTGCGAGAGCGGGGAACGGACCTCGGGCGCGCCGCGGACGCTGCAAGCAGCGTCCGAGGCGCGCCACAAAAGAACGGCACATCGCTAGCGCGTGCCGAAAATGGCACGCGCTAGCAATGCGCTTTAACATTGCTGGCAATGGGAGCGTTAATGGATGCGTTGCACGGCGTTAATTTAGCCGTGCAACGCTGTCCGTTAGCGCTCACACTAAAACGAAATGAGAACCTAGCCTTACTGGGTTGTTTGCTGTCATTTTGATAACATCACTGTTTTCTCTGCTGCAGATCTAGCTGTTCTATAAATGCTGATGTACGTATAACCCCACCCACACCACTGATTGGCAGCTTTCTGTATACACTGTGCATAGGCAAAAACAGCCAATCAGTGGTGGGACGGGTTATACAGATCTCACGAATATGCTTTATTATCTGTCCTCTATGGATAATCTGCTGCTGATAAAACTCTGATGTTTGTCAAAACTATACCAAGCAACTCTGTAAATGAAACATCACTGGAATCAGGAATTCTGTGTCTACATTACATTATGTTGCTCTTGGGTTAGGTGGCAAAAATCTGGTGACAGATTACCTTTAAGAAAGCAAAATCCATGAAGGATAGGACTTAGGTTAGGACAAGCCAACTGGATGAGGACATTGTCTGGAATAAGTCTCTAGGACGAGGTGCCGGAATCTTAGCCATTTTACTATATGTTTGGTCAAACATTCATGATATTTAGCAATCCAAAGACATTGCAATGGCATAGAACTTTATTATGACTTTATTATATTCTCCCTATTGGTGGATATATTTAACTATAGAAAATGAAAGACCACACTTGTCATAATACAATGAAGTACCTTGTTTCAGACTAGTTCAATGGAAAAAACTATGATATCTGATAAATTGGTCCAATACAATGGATTCTGTATGTCAACCATATGTCAGAAACCTTTCATGTCATATAATCCTGCCAAGATGTAGGTGTTACAATGATGGATGTCTCACGAGCCCTTCAACAAAAAAGCTAAAAATATGTTTAATCTGAAACAATTCTCTGTAACCGTTTTATGAGCAAAATATGGAATCATGAGTTCCTTTATGTGATACAAAAAGGAAGTTATAAAAAAGAGTTGTATTCAAGGGGTGGTCATCACATCTCGATTACACCTTCTAAAATGTAGATAGCAGTCAGATAATTGGTTTCTTTGAAAAGGTTTTATTTTTTAGCTGCAAGAGAGGGTCTGCAGCAGTGGAAACTCTCTCCATATTATCCATAAGGACTAAAGAAGTATATAGACCTGGGTTATTATAGTGCAAAATATGGACATGAGTTGTCAAGGCATAAGGACATGAATTGGCATAATTATGTATATAAGCATAGGTTGTCACCATATGTCAAAATACTAGAATATCCTTTTGTATTTTTCAAATTACCGTTTTATACTGACATTGTATATTGCTTAGTCTTTTTCCATTACATTTACTGAAGATATAGAGTTAATCCTTCTGGGAGAAAGGTGGAGGATAAATATTTTGGACCTAGCTTCTCCTATGTGGTATATGGACATTAGGGTATAAAATGTAATAAAATATTTAGGCTGCCATAAAGGGGAATATGGGCATGGATTGGCATAACAGATATGGGTTGGCACAATGGGGCAGGCATAAGTTGTCTTAATAAGGTCATATTAATGTGGGTTGGTATAATGTCATATTCTCTTTAAAGGGAACCTGTCACCTGAATGATCTTCAATCCAATATTGCGGCCAGCATGCAGCCAGCGGGTAAGGGAAGGGTGAATCAAAAACCTCCAAACTCCGCTCATATGATCGAAAACCGGTCCCGCCAAATTCAGGTGACAGGTTCCCTTTAAGAGAAAAAATTTACAAGGGATGGATTTAAAATATAGAAAGATTGTAAGAAGTGCCCTCTCTGTAGTTCCTCTAGTTTTCTCTCATGTTTCTGTGTTGCATTTATCCACTTGACTCTGTGGTTATATCAAGTCTTACTATGGGATGCCGATGATCTATCGTAAAAAAAGGTTTAAAGACAGAAGGAAATTTTAATTTGGTGCCTCCAATGCTGGAGTAAGCCTCAAGTGACATCATTAAATAAATAGGGCAGCACACTGCAGCGCCAAAACATGCAAACTTGAAAACACGAAATTTAAACTGCATTACTGCACTAGAAATATGAAAAATGAGAGCTTTTAGCGCACAAAAATGGCCAATTTTATGTGTACCTCGTAGCCACTTTACGGCATCTCTCTTATACGAGGTCCTACTCTAAACCTACCTCGCTGAGTATAAACGTCTCCATCTGAATGGGTACATGTGAAACCTCTCCTTGGACTCAAATTCTCTCTCACTGTGGAGGGGTATTGGACCTACTATAATTAAAACACCTGAAGCTAGGAGGCAGGGAGTGCACGATCAGAAGGCTAGAGAATACATTTCAAAAAACCTGATCTGCACATCCAAACATAGACTGAGTGTGAACAGGTGCTGAACCCAGAGTCGCCAACTCGTATATAGTTAAATAAATAGGGCAGCACACTGCAGCACCAAAACATGCAAACTTGAAAACACGAAATTTAAACTGCATTACTGCACTAGAAATATGAAAAATGAGAGCTTTTAGCGCACAAAAATGACCAATTTTATGTGTACCTCGTAGCCACTTTACGGCATCTCTCTTATACGAGGTCCTACTCTAAACCTACCTCGCTGAGAATAAACGTCTCCATCTGAATGGGTACATGTGAAACCTCTCCTTGGACTCAAATTCTCTCTCACTGTGGAGGGGTATTGGACCTACTATAATTAAAACACCTGAAGCTAGGAGGCAGGGAGTGCACGATCAGAAGGCTAGAGAATACATTTCAAAAAACCTGATCTGCACATCCAAACATAGACTGAGTGTGAACAGGTGCTGAACCCAGAGTCGCCAACTCGTATATAGTTAAATAAATAGGGCAGCACACTGCAGCGCCAAAACATGCAAACTTGAAAACACGAAATTTAAACTGCATTACTGCACTAGAAATATGAAAAATGAGAGCTTTTAGCGCACAAAAATGGCCAATTTTATGTGTACCTCGTAGCCACTTTACGGCATCTCTCTTATACGAGGTCCTACTCTAAACCTACCTCGCTGAGTATAAACGTCTCCATCTGAATGGGTACATGTGAAACCTCTCCTTGGACTCAAATTCTCTCTCACTGTGGAGGGGTATTGGACCTACTATAATTAAAACACCTGAAGCTAGGAGGCAGGGAGTGCACGATCAGAAGGCTAGAGAATACATTTCAAAAAACCTGATCTGCACATCCAAACATAGACTGAGTGTGAACAGGTGCTGAACCCAGAGTCGCCAACTCGTATATAGTTAAATAAATAGGGCAGCACACTGCAGCACCAAAACATGCAAACTTGAAAACACGAAATTTAAACTGCATTACTGCACTAGAAATATGAAAAATGAGAGCTTTTAGCGCACAAAAATGACCAATTTTATGTGTACCTCGTAGCCACTTTACGGCATCTCTCTTATACGAGGTCCTACTCTAAACCTACCTCGCTGAGAATAAACGTCTCCATCTGAATGGGTACATGTGAAACCTCTCCTTGGACTCAAATTCTCTCTCACTGTGGAGGGGTATTGGACCTACTATAATTAAAACACCTGAAGCTAGGAGGCAGGGAGTGCACGATCAGAAGGCTAGAGAATACATTTCAAAAAACCTGATCTGCACATCCAAACATAGACTGAGTGTGAACAGGTGCTGAACCCAGAGTCGCCAACTCGTATATAGTTAAATAAATAGGGCAGCACACTGCAGCGCCAAAACATGCAAACTTGAAAACACGAAATTTAAACTGCATTACTGCACTAGAAATATGAAAAATGAGAGCTTTTAGCGCACAAAAATGGCCAATTTTATGTGTACCTCGTAGCCACTTTACGGCATCTCTCTTATACGAGGTCCTACTCTAAACCTACCTCGTTGAGAATAAACGTCTCCATCTGAATGGGTACATGTGAAACCTCTCCTTGGACTCAAATTCTCTCTCACTGTGGAGGGGTATTGGACCTACTATAATTAAAACACCTGAAGCTAGGAGGCAGGGAGTGCACGATCAGAAGGCTAGAGAATACATTTCAAAAAACCTGATCTGCACATCCAAACATAGACTGAGTGTGAACAGGTGCTGAACCCAGAGTCGCCAACTCGTATATAGTTAAATAAATAGGGCAGCACACTGCAGCGCCAAAACATGCAAACTTGAAAACACGAAATTTAAACTGCATTACTGCACTAGAAATATGAAAAATGAGAGCTTTTAGCGCACAAAAATGGCCAATTTTATGTGTACCTCGTAGCCACTTTACGGCATCTCTCTTATACGAGGTCCTACTCTAAACCTACCTCGCTGAGAATAAACGTCTCCATCTGAATAGGTACATGTGAAACCTCTCCTTGGACTCAAATTCTCTCTCACTGTGGAGGGGTATTGGACCTACTATAATTAAAACACCTGAAGCTAGGAGGCAGGGAGTGCACGATCAGAAGGCTAGAGAATACATTTCAAAAAAAGTGGCTACGAGGTACACATAAAATTGGCCATTTTTGTGCGCTAAAAGCTCTCATTTTTCATATTTCTAGTGCAGTAATGCAGTTTAAATTTCGTGTTTTCAAGTTTGCATGTTTTGGCGCTGCAGTGTGCTGCCCTATTTATTTAACTATATACGAGTTGGCGACTCTGGGTTCAGCACCTGTTCACACTCAGTCTATGTTTGGATGTGCAGATCAGGTTTTTTGAAATGTATTCTCTAGCCTTCTGATCGTGCACTCCCTGCCTCCTAGCTTCAGGTGTTTTAATTATAGTAGGTCCAATACCCCTCCACAGTGAGAGAGAATTTGAGTCCAAGGAGAGGTTTCACATGTACCCATTCAGATGGAGACGTTTATTCTCAGCGAGGTAGGTTAAGAGTAGGACCTCGTATAAGAGAGATGCCGTAAAGTGGCTACGAGGTACACATAAAATTTGCCATTTTTGTGCGCTAAAAGCTCTCATTTTTCATATTTCTAGTGCAGTAATGCAGTTTAAATTTCGTGTTTTCAAGTTTGCATGTTTTGGCGCTGCAGTGTGCTGCCCTATTTATTTAACTATATACGAGTTAGCGACTCTGGGTTCAGCACCTGTTCACACTCAGTCTATGTTTGGATGTGCAGATCAGGTTTTTTGAAATCAAGTGACATCATGACCTCACGACACAGGTCGTAAGGATACGAGAGACCTAGTGAGCTCTGGATGTGCTGAAGAGTAAGGAAGACTGAAGACGAAAGAGATGACTGGAGTTTCAGAGATCGAGCAAGCCTACAGAGGAACATGTGTGGAGCTGCGGAGCCTGAGCAGGTGAAGGGAGAGGTGAGTATAATATTTTAATTTTGTAACCTTCAGTCTATTATGCTCTGAGGTCTGGAGAGACCTCAGAGAATAATAAATAGCTTTTACTAGCAATTTGCTTCAAATAAATGCAGAACAAATCATATTTTACTGAGATAATCTAGCAAGTTGACTTTTGTCAGATTCACAATTTCAAGTGTGTTATTATTGAAGACAGTTTAGACTGTTCAGTGCATGTCTAGATTGCAATTATTATTCTAAGTCTAGGGTCACGCGACCATTTTTTTCATTTTTTTTTAGAAAATCCGTTAAATTATGCCAATCACTCTCTGATCACACTTTGATCAGCGTTTGTTCATAGTGTGATCCGTTTTTCTCATGTATGGAGAAGGAAAAAAAAATTCTCTGTCTTCTTCATTCTGTCAGACTGTAAAAACCGAACCACACTCGGATATCTTTCGAGCATAATTGGATTTTTCTCCACGGACATGAATGACCGAGTGAGATCTGACAATTGGATGGATCTCGTGCATGCTACAATTTGTTCCTCGGGCCAACTCGGTCCAGGGAAAGAATCAAACATGTGCACAGCCCAATAGCATAACATGGGGACGAGTGCCATCTGTCAACGCTCATGATAGCACCCGTCCAATTTTTATGGTCGTGTGCACAAGCCTTAATGACCCAAGTCACCTACGCATGGGACAAATCTATATTCTACTTAGTGCTATTCAAATAATGTGTGCAGAAAAGTGTTAGAACTGACTGAACAAAGATTAAAAGAAGAAATTTTGCATTATCGGAATAACAGTGTTCATTACATGTAAGTCATAATTATTTGCAATGCTTATGGGTGCTGGTGGATATAGACCTGTAATAGATAGAGACCTTGTGATACAGTTAATTGATTGATTGATTTAGATGATTGGTTGTATGTTATTGTTTTCAAAATATACAATTTTCCAATTTAACACCCTAATACACACACTCCACTTTATTGGCCTATAATGAGAGGCTGGAAAAGTTGGGTTTGTTTAGCTTAGAAAAAGAGGCCTCGGAGGAGATCTCAGAGGAAATCTCAAGTGTGATTAATACCCAGGACTGGCATATGACTTATTCCTTCCAAGGACTTTACAAAGAACCAATGGGCATTCATTTTTTGTGGCGGAAAGAAGAATCTGGGATCTACATAGGAAAGGGTTCTTTATAGTTAGAGCAATCTGTCTGAGGTAATAATGGCCCATATTATAACAGCATTTAAAAAAGTGGTTAGATGCATTTCTCAAAACAAATGTTATTGGGGTATTACAAATAATCTAGCTATAGATAATATATCATAATGAGTCAAGAAAGATTGAAATTGATGAAGTTGTATGTAACCTCCATTAGGGTTATGTATTTTAACACAAAAGGAAATGATGATATCCCAAGTCTTGTAGCATACTATGTATGTCCAATGTTCCCAGTTTATGAGAAATATGTTGGTTTGACCCTTTTCTTGTTAAATGAATTGACTATAAATTAAAATTCACTGAAAATCAATTCCAGTGAGCCCGGCTTCCCGAGGATCTCACGCAGAGAGTTGGTGTGCTACAGCTTATTTGTACCTATCATTCATTCTGCTGATAAAAGGCCTTCTACGTTCGCTGCTTTTTAGCAATATCAGTCACAGCACAACACATTCAGTCCCCCCTGAATTACCCTTGTGCCAGTCACTGATTACGCAGCTGGCTTAAATGAAGCACTTCAAATAACCATGGTAACAATTAAATGTCTTTGTCTTCTTTTTTTCTGCGTTTTTTACCTCATTTCACAAGAGACATTCTGGAAACCTGAGCACAATCTGAGGATATTTCATTGGACATCTATGAAGAAGATATTATTCCAGAACTGTCATTGACATGACATCCTATTTCTAACCTTCTACCTGTGCTACCTGCATACATACACTCACAGCCAGCTCTTGTAGGCACAGAGAAGCAATACATGGCAATAGGATTTGATAACGCTGATTGATATAAATGTGTCAGCTAGCTGCCAATATGAGACGCCTGGGGCCATTGACGCAATGGGAGAGGCATTCATGGGGTGCGTAAGCACAGACAGGGGTAGTATTCAACAAATTAATTAAAAGTTTCACCTCATATACCTCTACTTCTGAAAAGCTAATGTATGCCTTTCAGGAATTCTATACACAGTGCCTTGTGAAAGTATTCGGCCCCCTTGAACTTTTCAACCTTTTCCCAAATATCATGCTTCAAACATAAAGATACCAAATATAAATTTTTGGTGACAAATCAACAAGTGGAATACAATTGTGAAGTTGAACGAAATTTATTGGTTATTTTAAATTTTTGTGGAAATTCAAAAACTGAAAAGTGGGGCGTGCAATATTATTCGATCCCTTTAACTTAAAGGGACACTGTCACCTGAATTGGAGGCGGGGTTTTTGTGTTTTTGATTCACCCTTTCCTTACCCGCTGGCTGCATGCTGGCTGCAATATTGGATTGAAGTTCATTCTCTGTCCTCAGTAGTACATGCCTGCACAAGGTGCAATCTTGCCTTGCGCAGGCGTGTACTATGGAGGACAGAGAATGAACTTCAATCCAATATTGCAGCCAGCATGCAGCCAGCGGGTCAGGAAAGGGTGAATCAAACACACAAAAACCCCGCCTCCATGGCTGAAGATTGTTCCCTCCAAATTCAGGTGACAGTGTCCCTTTAATACTTTGTTGCGCCACCTTTTGCTGCAATTACAGCTGCAAGTCACTTGGGGTATGTCTCTATCAGTTTTGTACATTTAAACACTGAAATTCTTGCCCATTCTTCCTTGGCAAACAGCTCGAGCTCAGTGAGGCTTGATGGAGATCGTTTGTGAACAGCAGTTTTCAGCTCTTTCCACAGATTCTCGATTGGATTGCGGTCTGGACTTTGACTTGACCATTCTAACACCTGGATATGTTTATTTGTGACCCATTCCATTGTAGATTTTGCTTCACGTTTGGGATCTTTATCTTGTTGGACAAATCTCCGTCCCAGTCTCAGGTCTTTTGCAGACTCCAACAGTTTTTCTTCAAGAATGGTCCTGTATTTGGCTCCATCCATCTTCCCATCAATTTTAACCATCTTGCCTGTCCCTGCTGAAGAAAAGCAGGCCCAAACCATCATGCTGCCACCACCATGTTTGACAGTGGGGATGGTGTGTCCAGGGTGATGAGCTGTGTTGCCTTTACGCCAAACATATCGTTTGGCATTGTTGCCAAAAAGTTTGATTTTGGTTTCATCTAACCAGAGCACCTTCTTCCACATGTTTGGTTTGTCTCCCAGGTGGCTCGTTGCAAACTTTAAGCAACACTTTTTATGGATATCTTTGAGAAATGGCTTTCTTCTTGCCACTCTTCCATAAAGGCCAGGTTTGTGCAGTGTACGACTGATTGTTGTCCTATGGACAGACTGTCTCACCTCAGCTGTAGATCTCAGCAGTTCGTCCAGCGTGATCATGGGCCTCTTGGCTGCATCTATGATCAGTCTTCTCCTTATTTGAGTTGAAAGTTTAGAGGGATGGCCGGGTCTTGGTAGATTTGCAGTGGTATGATACTCCTTCCATTTCAATATGATCGCTTGCACAGTGCTCCTTGGGATGTTTAAAGTTTTGGAAATCATTTTGTATACAAATCCGGCTTTAAACTTCTCCACAACAGTATCCCGGACCTGCCTGTTGTGTTCCTTGGTCTTCATGATGCTCTCTGTGCTTCAAACAGAACCCTGAGGCTATCACAGAGCAGGTGCATTTATACAGAGACTTGATTACACACAGGTGGATTATATTTATCATCGTTAGGCATTTAGGACAACATTGGATCATTCAGAGATCCACAATGACCTTCTAGAGTGAGTTTGCTGCACTGAAAGTAAAGGGGCCGAATAATATTGCACGCCCCACTTTTCAGTTTTTCACAAAAATTTTTAATAACCAATAAATTTCGTTCAACTTCACAATTGTGTTCCACTTGTTGATTCTTCACCAACATTTACATTTGGTATCTTTATGTTTGAAGCATAATAAGTGGGAAAAGGTTGAAAATTCCCGGGGCCCAAATACTTTCGCAAGGCACTGTAGATATGGACTGCTTTTATTACATAGAGCATAGTGTTTCATTACATGATTTAATTTGCGTAGAGATGTTTATAAGATGGAATGTATATGTCCAAAATGAACTTTTCATCAGATCTCTGATATTAGAACTATTATGAATTGCAGACCAAGTCAAATATAGGGATAAAACTAATACTCTTTTTTAAGTTAAACAGCACTTGGGATGAAAAAATGTACAGCAAGAACCATTGTGAATTTTTAATCAAAGAACACCTAATGTACACATATTATTCTATCCGAACGGCCTGAATTGATTATAATAAATGGATGCATATTGGGGGATGGGTCTCTTAAAAACAGTAGAAAAAAATGCTATTTTAATTGGGGATCATTCTGTATGACTAAGCTAAGCAGCAGAACAAAATAAAATTGGATAGGGGGTTGGTCATGGGAGAAAAAATGGCTGAGCTGCAACTGCAATATTTACTTGCAGCCATTGAGGAGGAAGCTTTCGGTGAATATGGAGAGACCAGAATTTGAAAGTTAATAATAAAATAATATTAGTAATTGGATACCTATGGACAATGCTAAAGCTAAAAAAAATATGTGGGTTTCTTAAGAAAAGTGAGATTTCCTCTGCATCATCAAATAGCTTAAATTCCAGAAATATACTTTTGGGGTCTAGGCAGGTACACTATCATATATGAAGAACACAGGACCAGAATACAGAGCTGATTGTTGTCAGTACAATGAAAGACAAAATAGTAAATCAGACATTATGGATGATGTAAAGATTAATCCTGGGGGTATCCAATTTGATTGTTATGAAGGGCTATGCCATTTGAATGCAGTGGAAAAACATATTGTAATCTAGCGCTGCAAAAATTTTAATTAAACTTCAATCTTTATTGGTCAAATATCTCCATAAAAATTAGATGAGTCCAATAAATCATATATAACAGTCTTAATTTTCCTTTTCATGGACTGCTAAGAGTCCTTCATCAAAGAAATACTAAGTTCTCTACTATCATTGGTATCACCATATGTTGGACTTTTCAGTTCTCCAGAAAGAAATAGATGTTGTCCATAAATGTGGTGTTCTCCATCATGAGGGATATGACATGCTTGCCCTTTCCCTAACTTTTATAGGCCGCAGTGGCGTTACCGATGCATATTTGGAGCTACTTCGGCTACGTCACTTCTTTTCTCTTACGAACCACAGAGGAAAGCAGGAGACACTCTCCACAAAAGTGGAACCACCCCACACACTCTAATTATGATATATAATATTCATATGCTGAAAATGGGATTACCCCTTTAATGAAGATCATTCACTTATTTTTTTATGTAAACTGAGTACGTCCTCCAATTGGTTTTGTTCCATTGATTTCTGAAACATCTTTTTTTCTTTCATGTCCTTCCATTAAAAAGTTATGCCCATGAAAATACAAAATACGAATGTTCCTTTCAACCACTTGGGCGCACATACAACTTCTCTGTAGATGATTTGCTTGCCAGTCAAAAGCATGTTGGTTAAAGGAAAATCTGCAGATTTCTTCCTAGGGTCAAAATTTTGGAATTGAGGGTTATAGAAGAAAAAAGAAACACTGTGGCAGAATCATTGGAGCTTCACCAATTTTAGGAGGTAACACAAGTGGTACAATGTAAGTATGTGGCCCTTAAACCAAAGAGGGTTTCTAACCTTGGCTTACACAATAATAGAAAGCAATGTAGGCAGTAATAAGATTGGTTTTATAGCTGTATTGTCTGATATGATCTGATTTCACAGTGGGCAAGTCAATAGCTGAATGTTGCCTTATAATAAGTAAAATTGTGCAGCCTGTAAAAGTAAAGATCTTAACAAAATGATCAATGAAAGAAAAGCCAAATATTGACCTAACAGATACACTAATATGTAAATACATATAAAAGCAGAGGGGAATACAGTGAAAAATGTATCAGCACAAAGGGACCATTACCAGAAAAGAGCTACACTGATAAGCAGTATGATAATGTCATCAAATATGCAAAATTAAAGAATAAGCAATCTCAAATAGTACCGGATATATCTGCCTTGAAAGCTGAAGAACGGGCTGAGGACAACAGCCCTCAAAATCACTCCTTGTGAGACTATTAATCATTTAAAAGGACAGTCTTACACAAGAATCCAGCCCAATGTGCTTCTTACACTTTTCCTTATACAAGAGGTCCATCGGGAGACAAGTAATACAATAATACAAGAAAATCACACAAGTGTAGTTGCAGAGTAACCATGTTGGTACATTTAGGAATGTGAGTGGGCTGTAGGCAAAGAACTGGGGAAATGGTGCATAATGCACATGATCCCATACCTAGAAAGCAAGTTTTCATTTTTTTTCCCTTCCCTACTTCCAAGAGTCATAACTTGCTTATCTTTCGAATGGCACCATTTTCATCATGTGATGCACTGGAAAGTGGGAAAAAATTCCAAGTGCGTTGACATTGCAAAACAAAGTCTAATTCTGCAATTGCTGTTTGATTTTTTTTATTTATCATGTTCACTATATGATAAAACTGACCTGGTAATATGATTCTCATCAGTGCGAGTATGCTGATTGCAAACGTATATATTTTTATACTTAAGTGGTGAAAAAAAAATGGGAAATTTGCAAGACAAAAAATGTTGCTTTTGTCGCAGTTTTCCGAGACTCGTAACATTTTCATTTTTCAGGATCTGCGGCTTTGTTAGTGCAGCGCCCCAGGGTCCTGGTTGTTGCAGTAATGTCATTCTCCTCTAGGGGAGAGTGATGTTACATTTGGAGGCAAAGAAGGACAACTGAATCCAGGTATCAAACATGCAACACATTTCGCACTCCAGGCCACCAGTGGGAACTCTGCTCCTATTTATTAGGGCACTCCTCACACTTAAAAGCCACCGGTCATACGGGTTTGTCCTATCCATCTAGGGGACAGAGAGAGACATAACATCTGTAACATCTTCAACAGTTGTGGGGACCTTATGAGAAGCTTAGCAGTAAGGTACTACAACACCACGGCGCTAGAGGAAGGCTACTGATTTCTACCTGGATAAGGGGACTCTGGAATTGCCACGAAACCGGCCGGACTTTGCCTGCCCTGTGGTCTGTGCTCTGGACTGTGGATGCTGAAGTCTTCAGTAAAAGGTAAAGAGGCTGCAACCTTGTGTCCTTGTTCTTCACTGCGCCTCTCACCATCCACCATCTACACACTGGGAATCCCTGGGGACATACTTCACCTGTGGGAAGGTATACCATCTAGCTGCCATAACATCACCCCAGCAGACCCCCTTAAAGCAGCGTCAGTCACCCTGACCGAATACCACAGGTGGCGTCACAAACATAAACTCTATCCCTTTAAAGACCTTTCCCTTTAACAAAGATGTCCGAAGGGCCACGGACCACATCAGCCACCGTGACATCCCCCCGAGAACCGAAGGACCCGGTGCCGAGTACCCCGCTGCCCTTGGGGGGCGATCCAACTTTGGCGTCACGAACAGGATCTACTAAAGCCTGAAAAATCGGGTAATGTGCGCCTAGAGACTGTGCCAGAATTGTGCTTAAACTGCGATTTACTAAAGGACTGTGTATTGTAAAAGACCGACAAAATTGCTGCCAAAACCGCCGCCATTACAGCACCACGAGGAGCGCAGGAGAAGAAGGGCGTGCCGTCGTGGGCGTGAACGAACTGAGAAGCGCAAAAGAAAATGGTCGCCCAGTCTAAATATTTCTGTACTTTGAGGACGTGTCCGTCAGCAGCCGAAATCCACCTCTTGATCCTCAATGGAGGGAGGAGATAAAGAAAAAGAAACCGCTCCTGGAGGAGAGAGCGGGAAAAGACCTGGAAGGAGCAGAGATGGTGGCCAACAGGTATCCGAAAGAAAACGACCCGATCCAACGCAATCCCCTGCCACCAGGAGAGTACCCAGACCTACTGCCGCTGGAGGATGTAGACTCCTTGGAACCCTCAGTGGGAGAGCTAAACCGCCAGTCCCTGGGCAATGGGGTGGTGACGGTGGAGACAAGGAAGCCGGCCCCATGAAGACAGAACACCCTGGAAGAGTCACGGTCCGGACGACAGCTGATCCCAGTATCCTCATCGGCGGAGCGGACCGGCATTGGCAGAAATGCATCAGGCGCTGGTACCGAAAGTGGCCCCATTTTGATGACCAGCCCTGCTCCGGCGACCGCTCCTTCCCCAGTCACTGACCATGCTTCAACGCCTGCTACTACTGCCGAAACCCTGACAGCCCCTTTCCCGGACTACGTCTCGAGAGCTGGACTGAACGGGCCCCATGTTAGAATCCTCCCTTGGGAGGAATATAGGCTATGCTTGATATCGCAGTGGGGGAGGAAAGAGGAACGAAAGTCCGATGTGAAATACAGGACAGCCTCCCAATGAGATGGGGTGTAGTAGTGGTCTTGCATCTTCAAAAAGGGAAGGGCTTTATTCAGGAAATTGGACTCCCGGTACAGGTCCATGTCACCAGGGACGAGGTGGGACCTTACTTTGGAGAGGGGTACTCAGACCAAGATCTTTGCCCAGGAGATGCTGTAGTTTACACTCGGTACTGGAATGAAAACGGCTGGCGTGCCCGGGATGTTGGGAGATGCGCATCACTCATAGCACCACCTAGTGCCTAAGAAACCATCTCTGGTACTACAGTAGTTAGACTGCCAACAAACCCACAAACCAACACAACTCCCACTGTGCGAACAACCACTACCCCTGAGACAACAGCCGCTACCTCCGCTGTAGTTAACACACATACGTAAGCTATGCAATCTTCTGTCACTGCGCATGACTTGACCATCCATGATTGACGAACTCATGGCATTTACCTGGCACCAGGTGTGATGTTGGATCCAACTCTTCCCAGGCCAGGAAGAATCCAGTGCCAAGTGCTGCCATGGAAACCGTCTACCTAAGCCCACAAAACTTGAACAGATTGTATATAGTTCTCTAACTCTTTTGCTGCTTTAAACCCGTCCATGGTTATTTCTTAAAGGAGTCCCAAGTTAAAGGGATCCGGTGTTTTGCACTAGTTACTCGTTGCCTGTTGCCTAGAAGAATATTGGAATCATGCACGGTGAATTATTCACAAACTTACTTGTTTTACTTTTAATGGGGCAAAAGAGGGATGATTTGATGTTGTCTTTATTTCTTTCATATTTTTTAAAAGTAGGCGTTTACAGGAGGATCGTAATGACTTCAGCAGACCCTTGGCTGTAACGAGAACCCATTGGCGGCCTCCAATCACGTCACGGGCACACCGATGGGAGCATGGAATGATGTGCGCCTATGTCAGCATGTGCTAAATGCTGCTGTCAGAGATTGACAATGGAATTTAGCAGGTTAATAGCTGCGGATTGAACAGTGCTCTACTCGCAGTTGTTAGAGGCAAATGATAGCTGATTGAATCAGCCATTATGTGCTAGGAAAGATGTAGGCTCAGCATATGAGCCTGCATCAAAGACAGGGACATGACATATGACGCAAGTTTATGTCATTTGTTGAGAAGGGGTTAAGAAAGGGATCACAAAGCTACACATGCCCAGGCATGATAGTTTATGGGCCGCTGCTTTATGGAAGAGCTGTTCAGTTGTGGAGAGCGCAGCCTGTGTGGCAGGGCCATGGATTATTTCACCTTTGTGGTCATGAAGGTTAGTGTTGGGCAGTCAGTGGCTACCTGGGGAGGCCAGCTGGGTGCAAGCGGGTGCAGTTGGCTATTTTGGACGTGCGTATTGGCTGTAGAGAGGGCAAGAACCAGAATGGTATATCCGAGTTGAGCAGGTGATCAGTTGGACTACCTCAATGTCCTTCACATGCTTTTTGAATAATGTGGTGAAGTGACACATTTTGTCATCTATACATTGCTTTGTGTATGTACAGTATTGTGTCTAGAAGACTCTGAGGTTTATCGTGTTCACACCTTATGCTTGACACTGTATTCTTATCAGGGCATCCATCAGCCTGAAAAACTCAGAGATACCATATGCTCCTGACTACGACTCGCATGCCAAGTGATGACAGCACTCCCGGGAGCCCTTTATTATAACCATCTTATAGATGCCCATCATTAAAATGTCCTATTGATGCTATATTTACCTTCGGGTAAAGCTGTGCTTCTATATTTTTCCCAATAAATAAAAGTCATAGTTTATGACAAATAATCTATACGTGTACAATACATTTGTGGATTGATGGAACATGTTTGCATTTGTCAGAAATAAATGTATTGTCATCCCAACATATTCAGATCCAGCAAATTAATGTCACACCCATACCTACCCGAGATATTATCATGTGTCTCATTCCAGTATCCTGATAATAAATCCAGTCCAATTCTACACTATCTGATTCTCATTTTCCTCACTATCTGATCTATGGTTTCAATTACTTTATTATTACCACTAGGTACAGAACTGACTATTTTATTTACGGACATTAAATTTAGTGATAGATAGCAAATAGCCATTTGGTATTTCTGTCTCTTGCAAATGGTCAAAAAATATGATATATAGAATCACTATGTCATAACCATGCTATTATTAATAACAGAACTGCTTGGCCGACTCCAGTATGTCAGATATGTCTGAGGACATAGGTGACGACCTGCATGAGCAAACAGCATAGACAGACTCCTGGGAAACTAGTAGTTTCCATGAAACAGAAGACCTTTTCAATTTAGATCCAGTCATCGTTATTCACATGCCCATAAATAATTCAATTTTTTTTTCATTCTCACACTTGAATGATGCAGGCCTGATCTCATGCACACTCCGTGTCTACCTGCCATCACGTCACAGGCAGATAACAAAGCGTATAACATTCACTGAACATAGATGAGACCAGGCAGGTGGCCTCACGTTGCTGCAAGATGAGGAGATGGCAATGCCGTGTGAGTAAATTAACCGCCTTATTAAGTATGATGTATGGCTATTTTTAAAAACAGATAAAAAAAACTGTTTCTGTTGCTTTAGCCTTTGCATATAGGTGTGAAAAAAGGACAATGAAGTTTTACATTTCCAGGATAGCCTGAGTAACACAGTGGAGAATATAAATATAGAATATGTGACAAAGATGTCATATAAAATAATCTATCGGCAGATGGCATTGGCACAGATATTCCTTGATCTATTATAACAGGGCTCATTCATACGAGCGTATAATCAATCCATGTGCTGTCCATGTGCTCCACAGACCACACTTAGAATCCACATGGACCCATTATAGCCATGGCTCGCAGCTACAAATAAGAGGATGATAAGAGGACAGGAATCGAATGCTGTGGTTTATTGTCCAACGCGTTTCAAAGTTTTAAACTTTTTCATCGGGACAAAACCATGGTAATGCAATCTTCAATCACATGAAGATATATAGACATGAAGTTCAAATCAAGGTGTGCAAAAAACTGACCTATGCAGTCATATGACCAGAAACGACATATAACCTGAAGGAAGTGATTTGTATGTGAAACGCAAGACAATTAGCGCAAAACACTACACTACTATACTAATTGTCTAGCATTGACCAATAGACCGCAGAACTCAATTCCTGTCTTATTATCCTTTGACATCAGAGCAGTTTTAACCCATTTGTTTCCTGTGTTCTTAACTCCTTCCTGCAGCTTCCTAAGTCTTTTTCAGCAGTTGTGTGCACACAGCCTGGTCAGGTGAGCAGGATAGTGCATATTTTTTCCCAAAACATTTACCCAGATACGACCCTATTGCCCCTTCCAGGTTTTTTTTTTTTAAATCTAGTGCTCATAGCTAATGTTCCTCAAAGACTGATGGTTTGCGTGGAAAAAGTAGCAGCATGCCATAATTTAGCTTGGCCAGAATAATGCATACAATGTAAAAGCAGCTCTGTTACCGCAATTTGTGGAACTATTTTTCATTACACCCATCTGAATTAGGCCTAGCTCTCTTCATAACTGGGTATGATTCTACTCGTCTGGGGTCAAACTGTTATTACCCTTTATGTTGCTAAATCACATAAGGTTTATTTTAGAAAATATACAGTATCAAAATCAGTAAAAACCAAAGACTGCCAGGTCTTCAGAAAGAGCTCCATCGAGTCTGCTCAGATAGTATATATTTTTTCATAAATCATTATATGAGTCATTCACTACTTACCCACATCCATACTGAGCTGCAGAGATTTCCACTATTAGGATGCAATCAGATGGCTGAATGAATCGGACTGAGATCGCAACCCAATGCATGGACTGACCGGTGGCTCTCCCGACCACAGTGTGGCAACTTAATGTATTTTTATGCAGCTGTCACACTCGAGTCGGGAGACCCACAGGCCAGTCCATGATCCGATCTCGGTCCGATTTATATGGCTGCCTGACTGCACCCTTAGCCAATATGAATGCATACTGTAGAGGTAGATGTATTGCAACAGTTTATTGGCTTGGTTTAAAAAATCCTACCAGCTTCACGACGTATTGGCAATTGGAGGAGACATTTAGTTTCAATGAAAAAATTCCAGTTAAAGGTTTTGTTTAAGAGCATAAGTAGGCAGGACTTAATTGCCCTAATTTATTAAGACTAGAGAGAGCACTGGAGTAAAGGCCCCGTCACACATAGCGACGCTAAAGCGATCCCGACAACGATACGACCTGTCAGGGATCGTTGCTGCGTCGCTATGTGGTCGCTGGTGAGATGTCAAACTGTGAGATCTCCCCAACGACGCAGCAGCGATGCGGCGAACTGTAGCGACCTGTACAACGATGTCACATGGCAGCTATTTCATGACGATTAACAGACCTCAATGAGGGACGTCCTGTCATGAGGTCGTTGGTAAGGTGTCAAACACAGCGATGTGTGCTACCCAGCGGGACCTCAATGATCAAAAAAAGGTCCAGGCCATTCCGACACGACCAGCGATCTCACAGCAGGGGCCTGGTCGCTGCTACGTGTCACACATAGCAAGATCGCTACTGAGGTCGCTGTTGCGTCACAAAACTTGTGACTCAGCAGCGATCTCGCTAGCGATCTCACTATGTGTGACGGGGGCTTAAGATGCAGTAAATTCATTAAGAGGTGTGCATATTTCAATTGTGGCTCTCCACTGCCAGAAATTACACCAGGTAGTATACTATAGGGTATGCTCTATAGAGCAGGAGGCATTATTAGTCTATGAGACTTAGCTTATATATGGATTTTAAGTGTTTCACATTGTTTTGTGTGTGATGTACTGTACATTCTTGTTTATGTATATTATTGCATAAATAACATTTGGCATATGTTTCTAGATTTGACAGTTACCATGTGTGCCATGTTTTCCTTTATACATTTTTTCACATCATTATATGTTACACTCTAGGTTTTCATTGAAATGTATTATTGTGGTGCCCGGCATTCTTTGCAAGTGTAATTTTCTAGTTTTGAAATGTTGTGACATGTTTTTTTTGTTTTTTCTCCCATAAAGGGAACCTGTCACCACATTTGATCTTTCTAAACTATTGATATGGGCATACAGGTTAAACACTGCTAAGCAGAGTGATGCCTGTATGCCTAAGATCAGATGCCATGTTGTGGATAAATCACCTTTTTTCACTTTATATAAATAACCTCTTCCAGGCTCTGGGGAGGACGCTGCCTGGCAGATAATTTTGCCTCCAGAGAGCTGATTTTATATAGGAGTCATTACCAGTGTGATGTGTAATGGCCGCTCTCTGCTCTCCTGATCTCACTGCAGAGCTGTGTGTGATTATACCTCATCTGCAGGTTCCTCTCAGCTTCAGCTTCCATCTCACAGGCAGACAGGGCTGCAATATTGGTACAATACAGCAGAGCTAATGAGAAGCAAAAAATGTGTTTGCAAGAAGACAGATTTCAGTTCTGCTGTGCTGTGTTAGTCACTTGTCTCACTGGTCACTCCCCCTTCATGGAAAATAATCTCTGGAGGCAGAGTTATCTCCAGGTTATAATAAAAGTGATAAAAAATGATTTCCCAGCAACAAGGCATCTGATAGGAGGCATACAAATAGAGCTTTTTTCAGCAGTCTATAATCTGCATGCCCATATTATTAGTTTAGAGAGGTTAATAGTGGTGATAGATTCCCTTTAAGGGATAAGTTGATGTATGGTACCATTTTACATATTTTTATATACATTCAACTTATTAAATTAGATGAACTCTTTGTGGGGAGAACAAAAAACAGTTTTACCCTTTTTACATACAATATTCATAAATAACAAATAAACTTTAAGTCTCATTCAGACGTCCATGACACACAGTGTGAGTATGGATCATAATGCATGGACTGGTCGCAGTTCTCCCAACCTGAACTTGACAGCTTCATATGCATACAGTATATGAGGCTGTTGAGTTTGGGGTGGAGAATCTGCTGCTTGTCCGTACATAACAGTGCACATACGGACATCTGAATGAGGTTTTATTCTGAAGATCAATAAAATTGTGGCGTTACCAATTTTTTACAAAAATTTAAATGTTTTAATACTTTTTCATAATAAAAATACCTTTTTTGTAAGGAAAATGTTTTGGGTGACATATTCTGATTTCTGACAGCTGTAACATTTTAATTTTTCCACTAATGAAGCTGTAACTTGGATTTTTGGAGGGGCTATCTTGGAGTATATAAAACTTAATCACTTTTTCTTCCATTTTTCAGGAAACAAGATGAAGAAAAATTGTAATTTCATATTTGCTTTAAGGTACAATATTTTACAAAATGTGACAAGTTAACTATATTCTGCGAGTCAGTATGTGTAGCAATATGTTATATGTTCATGTGGCCTCTAGGGGTCTCACTACTTTTATGTGTGTTCTATATTCTTTGTTTGGAACTTGTTGGATGTTGTTGTACTCGGAATTCATGTAATGGAGGTTGAGACATGATGTGAATAAAGAGCCTGGAGATACTCACAGAGTGTGATTTATGACAGGATTCAACTAACAGAACATGGTGGCAGCCGGGCACAGAACCTGCAAATTCTTAGAGCTTATATGAGGCTGGAACTGCACAGATCACTGCAACTGTAAGTACAGATTCCCTGAAAGTACAGAAAAAATGGAGACTGGTCTGAAGCCCCCTCAGAGACTGGATGTCACTTCATGTAATCTGTCCCAGACTTGGAGACATTGGAAGGAAGAGTTTACACTGTATGTGGATCTGACTGTGGGCCCCACTGATGACAAACGGAAAGTAAAGCTGTTTTATTACCTAATTGGGGAAAATGGCAGAGAATTAGCCCACACCTTGCTCCCAGACACAGACAACCTCCTCCTAGCAGACATTGTGCAGGCATTTGATAAACACTGTGACCCAAAGAAGAATGAGACAGTGGAAAGATATAAGTTTTTCACAAGACATCAGGAGGATGGTGAAAATGTGGATAGATATCTGACAGAGCTGAGGAGACTTGCAGAAACATGTGGCTTTGGAGAGATCAGGGACAGTCTAATCAAGGACAGAATGGTGTGTGGCATAAAGGACAGTCATCTCAAAGAAAGATTACTGAGAGAGGAAGGCATGACTTTAGAGAAATGTATGCAAATCTGCAGGGCTGCTGAGCTCACAAAGCACAGCCTGAAGATGATGGCAGGCACCAGTGAGAATGATGATGACAAGGTACATGCAGTATCTATGAAAGGAAAGACAGGACCAGACTACCCTATAAACACTGTCCACTGCAAGTATTGTGGGAAAAGACATGAGAGAGACAAAACCAAGTGTCCAGCATATGGGGAAACCTGCAGGTCATGTGGCAAGAAGAATCATTCCTCTGCTGTCTGCAGGCAAGGAAGAGGCAAACAGTACAGACAGCTCCACACTGTGACACCAGACACTGACAGTGCAGACAACATTACATGGCTACAAATGCAGTCTACAACAGAGAAAGTCAATGTAGTCGGGCAGTCAGTAGTGAAGGATGCCAAGCAGCTTTATGCAACATTCTTGTTGGATGAGAAGCCCATTAGATTACAGCTGGATTGTGGAGCAAGCTGCAATGTAATTTCATTTGATCTGCTAAACAAACAGGTTTCTATTGAGCCAACTGACAAGGTACTGGTGATGTACAACAAAAGTGTTCTGAAACCAATGGGGACATGTAAGCTAAAAATACGAAACCCATGTAACAGAAAGAGTTATAGAGTTGAATTTACCGTGTTACAGGGTGGTAACCATGTACCATTACTGGGAGTAAAAGCAGTTAAGGCAATGGACTTAATAAAAGTACAGTCTCAGAACATAATGTCTGTTGAAGTTGCCCAGGATATACAAAATCCAAAACTAAATGCAGAGCACAACTTGGACATGCAGAAAATAAAAGCAGAGTATGCTGATGTATTTGAAGGTGATGGATGCTTTTAAGCTAAATATAGGCTAGAAATTGACAACACAGTGCAGCCCACCAGATTACCTACAAGAAGAGTGCCTGTAGCGTTAATGCAACCGCTGAAAGTAGAACTGCAAGATCTACAGAGAAGAGGCATGATAGCACCAATCCATAAGAGCACAGATTGGATCAGCAGTTTGGTCATAGTGCAGAAACCATCGGGCAAGTTAAGAATATGTATTGATCCTAAGCCACTCAACAAGGCGCTGAAACGAAATCATTACCCAATGCCAACATTAGATGATGTTCTACCAGATTTATCAAAGGCTAAAATATTTTCTGTATGTGATGTAAAAAATGGATTCTGGCATGTGGCCCTGACTGAAGATTCAAGTTTATTGACAACATTTTCTTCACCATTTGGACGCTTTAAATGGCTGAAAATGCCCATGGGACTAAAACCTGCTCCAGAGATATTCCAGCAGAAATTGATGCAGGCTTTGGAAGGACTTACTGGAGTGACGACAATAGCGGATGATATCCTAGTAGTGGGAGAAGGTGAAAATATGGAATCTGCAATCAAGGATCACGATCAGAAGATGATACAATTTTTGGACAGATGCAGAGAAAAAAACATAAAGCTGAATTTGGACAAATTCAAATTGAAAATGACAGAAGTGGCCTATATTGGTCATCGACTGACTTCAACTGGGGTCAAAGTGGATCCTGAAAAGGTGAGAGCAATACAAGATTTGCCTACCCCTACTGATGTGTCTGGAGTACAACGATTTTTGGGCATGGTGAATTATCTCTCAAAATTTTGCAGACATCTGTCAGACATGTTTGAGCCACTGAGACAGCTAACCCACAAAGATGTGCGCTGGGAATGGACAGAAAGCCAGGAGACGGCTTTCCGAGCAGTAAAGAATGCCATTGCAGATACAGCAACCCTAAAGTATTTCGATTCAGATCGAGAACTGGTGGTACAATGTGATGCTTCGGAAAAAGGCCTTGGAGCCACATTAATGCAGAACAAACAGCCAATTACATTTGCAAGCAGAGCCCTTACAACAACAGAGCAGGGATATGCGCAGATTGAGAAGGAACTACTGGCTGTGGTATTTGGGATGGAGAAGTTTCACCAGTACACCTACGGTCGACGGGTAACAGTGCAGTCGGATCACAAACCATTGGAGAGCATTACAAAGAAACCATTACTAAATGCCCCAAAGAGACTACAGCGCATGCTGTTGCGACTTCAGAAATATGATGTTGACATCGGGTACTGTCCAGGAAGAGACTTACTGATTGCAGATACGCTGAGCAGAGCTTACCTTCCTATCACAAATGATGAGGAGGAAGACATTGAAACCATCAATATGTGTAACTACCTTGCAGTGTCAAAAGAAAAGGTCAAGCAAATCCAGACTTTTACAGAGAAGGATAAAAGTCTCCAGAGTTTAAAGACTGTCATCTTGCAGGGCTGGCCAAAATACAAGCAGCATGCTCCGAGGGAAGTCTCACCATTCTTCCACATAAGAGATGAATTGTCAGTGCAGCAAGGAATCATCTTTAAAGGAGACAGGGCTGTTATACCTGAAGTTCTCAGAAGAGGCATATTGAAGACATTGCACTCTTCTCACTTAGGCATGGAAGGATGCCTACGTCGTGCACGAGAATCAGTTTATTGGCCAGGAATGAATGACCACATAAAAAATTACATAGCACAATGTGAAATATGTGCATCCTGCAATGATAAGCAACCAAAGGAGACATTGCAACCTCATGAAATTCCACATAGGCCTTGGTCAAAAATAGGAACAGACTTGTTCACATGGAATGACAAAGAATACCTGATTACAGTGGACTATTTCTCTAACTTCTGGGAGGTTGATTTGGTGCAGGACACAAGGGCGAGAACAGTGATTAAAAAACTCAAGGCCCATTTTGCCAGGTATGGCATTCCAGATATCGTTTTCTCTGACAATGCGGCACAGTTTACGTCGGAAGAATTCAAAACTTTCAGTAACAAATGGGAATTTGAACACCAGACGTCTTCTCCAAGATATCCTCAGAGTAATGGGAAAGCAGAGTCAGCAGTAAAAACGGCCAAAAGACTCATGCAGAAAGCAAACCAGGCGGGTGCTGATGTATATCTGTCTATACTGGATCATAGAAACACACCCACCCAAGGCCTAGACAGCAGTCCGGCACAGAGGCTCATGAGTAGGCGTACAAAGACACTAGTACCAACTGCGTGTCATCTGTTAGAGCCAAAGCTGCTGGGAAACATCGAAGCTAAATTACAGAAGAATCAAGCTAGGCAAGCTTTCTATTACAATAAATCTGCAAAGGATCTGCCTAAGCTCCAGAGAAATGACAACATTCGGCTGCAGCCAAGCACCACATTTGACAAACACTGGCAAAAGGCAAAGGTTGTCCAGAAACTGGGACCTCGGTCTTACGAAATTCTAACAGATGACGGAAGAAGACTAAGGAGGAATCGAAGATATTTGAGGAAAACGCAAGAAAGAGATGATTCATGGCCTTTTGAACAGTATCCAGACACCCAAGACAACGAGGCAGCAAGTACAAGTCAGGCACCAACAGTGACAGCTGACCATCAGGGTGAGGACTCTGGCCAGAGACAGACAATATCAGAAGAACTACCAGATGTACCAGATGTAGAAAGTGACACATCTTATATTACCAGAGCTGGCAGAATTAGCAAAAAGCCGGCGCATCTCAAAGATTATATCTAACTGGACGTACTAGGTTAATTTCTAACTTTGTCATAGTATACATTAGTTTAGTATCTTTTATTGTTCCTCTAGTTAAAAGAGAAAGGATGTAGCAATATGTTATATGTTCATGTGGCCTCTAGGGGTCTCACTACTTTTATGTGTGTTCTATATTCTTTGTTTGGAACTTGTTGGATGTTGTTGTACTCGGAATTCATGTAATGGAGGTTGAGACATGATGTGAATAAAGAGCCTGGAGATACTCACAGAGTGTGATTTATGACAGGATTCAACTAACAGAACAGTATGCTTATATCAGTTCTAGAGCAGTTAAATGTTTACTTTAAAAAAAAAGTTATTTAGAATTGAGAGTCCTCAGTGGTTGATACCTTATAATGGCTAACTGAAAAGATGAAAATACCAAAGAACAAACCTTCACAAAAAGGACCAAAAAATATATAGCAAAAAATACAAACTTTATTGAATATACATAAATAGAATAAAAACAGGGCAGTAGCCACCAGTGCAGCCGCAAAGGTGGGACTCACTCAGGGGCAACCTCAGTAAAACAGCATATGCGGCAGTGGTATAAGGATAGCAGATAACAGTGTCTAAGTTATATATAAAATAACAATAAGTAAAATGCAAGTAGATACATATAGAGCAATTGTGCAAAATAAATAAATAAATAAATATGCGCAATAATGAGTATAAAGTGAAAGGCTACCCCTGGACGAAGCATTTCATTGTGAAACGCGCGTCGGGTGTGGTGGGTCCCCGGGTGCTTCCTCGTGGTAAATATACCCTTTATTTATGCAGCATTTACATGTGTGGTGTGCTAACGGTCTAGCCTAGGATATTTTTATGTCTATGTAGTAGGCTATCGCTTACTAGCCTTTCACTTTATACTCATTATTGCGTATATTTATTTATTTATTATTTTTTTGCACAATTGCTCTATATGTATCTACTTGCATTTTACTTATTGTTATTTTATATATAACTTAGACACTGTTATCTGCTATCCTTATACCACTGCCGCATATGCTGTTTTACTGAGGTTGCCCCTGAGTGAGTCCCACCTTTGCAGCTGCACTGGTGGCTACTGCCCTGTTTTTATTCTAGTTATGTATATTCAATAAAGTTTGTATTTTTTGCTATATATTTTTTGGTCCTTTTTGTGAAGGTTTGTTCTTTGGTATTTTCATTTTGGTTCCTTCATGGTCCTGTTAGGGATATCATTTGGTGTTTCTTAATTGAAAAGATGGTAACAAATCGCAAGCTTTCGAGACTACATAATTTTCTATCTACTGGCTAACATGTTACCAAGATATATTTCTTTACTTTATTTAAGTTTTATGTTCACAATTAAAGCATTTTTTTTATCACTTCATGTATTGTCACATTCAAAGGCCCATAACATTTTAATTTTACTTTAATAAATCTATGTGAGGGCTTGTTTTTAGTAGAGCAAGCTATAGTTTTTATTGGTGCCTTTTTTTGTTCATACAACTTTTTGATTACTTCTTGTTTCTATACTGAACTCACTATGGAAGTCTTGATAAGGCCTGAGTCACACTTGCGAGTACAATGTGAGACACTCGCACAAGTTTTTCACATTAATACCCGGCACAGCCGCCGGCACTCGGGACCAGAGTGTGTGACTGCATGTATTTCTATGCAGCTGCACGCTCTGGTCCCAAGCGCCGGCGGCACTGCCAGGTATTGATGCAAGAGACTTGTGCAAGTTTCTCGCATTGCTCAGGTCATTATGGATGTGACAATACCTATTACTTATACTTTTTTATTTCTTGTCAGGGGATATTGGGTTTTTTTTTTTGCTTTTTTTTCATTTTTTCAAACATTTTTGTCAACAATTTAGCAACTGATATGGAACATTGGAAATCTTAAAACATCCAGCTGGTTTGCATATGGCTATGAAATGACAGAGTCAGTAACTGCAGAAATGGGTATCCACAGTCCGAGAAAGCTGGAGTCCTCCTAGAGAGGAGTCAAGCCAGTTAGCTACAGAAGCATGATGTGCCTTAGCAGACCAAAATTTCCTTATTACATGATGATGGGTTGTATTTATGCTGTATTTCATGCTAAAAAGGCAGCTGTAGTTACAGTGTGCTCAGCAATAGAATCTAGTAATAAAGTGCTCCTTTACAATTTGAAAACAGAATTAAAAAAAATAAAATTAAAAACAAATTGGAAACAAAACAAAAATCCACAATAGAATACAAAAAAAAACAAGGAAAGTCGCCAATAAATAAAACCAAGCTCAAAGTCTAACCCCTGAGGAAACAAAACTATATTCTATGCAAAACCAAAAAATAAATCTTATAGCTCAAAAAACATACTAAGATATTAACATGACGGATCCAGGAATCATTGGTAGGCCACAGGATGCGTCTGATGGTGTAACAGAAGAAGTCCTCTCTGTCTGTGTCACCACTTACTTGCAGATGTCACTTTGAATTTTGGCCTCTAAAGTGGCCAGGACCTGAGTTAACTCCTATCTCACCAATAAAGTGTCAACTATAATTTAAAGCTGACACTTGATGCTAATGGTGGAGGCTAAGGCAACTGAACGTGCGCCATCACTGTTTAGTAAATATGTGTACAGTGGCACAATGGTATAATCTGAAGCTCATGGGTGCCAATCCATAATCACCCAGAGGACGCCAAACTATCACAGTCCATTTAATAGTATTGGTCTTCTCATTTGGGCCAAAGGAACCCCCTTAGCTACATGGCCCAGGTGTGACTTCAACCCCTTCACCGGACTTAAGTTACGCCCTGGAGTAGTAGCAGCTACAAGGATCATGTCTTTGGAGGGTTCAGTGTCAGTTTTTTAAATGCATAGTCCCTTTAATTCAATTTTATGTTGTGAGAAAATGATCCATTGATTAAAATTAGCAAGTTAATATATATACAAGTGTCCTCAGTGTTGCATCATGGCCCTAAAAAAACAAAGGGGCATCTTATTCATATGATTCCTTCCGTCTGTTTTCTAAGTTGTGGACAGGCATGGGAAAGGGCATCTCTTAGATTTTGAGTAGTGGGCAATTTTCCACCTGCCATGGTCAGCTTAATGGATTAATATTTCAGTAATTGGAACTTCCTGTAACCTGTTCAGTACAGCTAACAATGCACAGAAAAATGGTGGTCAACTGAACAGGAAGTCAGCCATTTTTAGACATCATGAAGTACCACAGATGTTCCATATTAACTGTATTATGTGCATGAAGGATTTGTCAGTGTTTTTCTGGCTTTCATCAAGATATCTGTCCATTAAAATCCAGTAAAATAAAACTATACACGTGTTTACCATGGCTGTGGGTTTTCATTTAGTGTGTGATGAATCTTCTAGCACTGGATCTATCTTAGCACTCTTTTAATAACATTGGCACTAAGTATCATTTTTGTTGTCCAGATGGCAAAGCTCTCACTACAAGTAGCTTATAACTGGATGATCGTGCCAAAACAATTTGCTGGATTTTAATAACTGCCATTAATGTTATCACTGGAACAAAACAAGACTTTTTCTGATATTTACAGCCATAAGTACAGTAAAAATCTTCATAAAATAAGCGCTAACTGGTTCATGTAAAAAAAGAAGTTTAGGTCTGACATATTATCTACAGTGTTTTCTTACTACTCATGTATTTTATTGATCCGCTTGTCGATATAACACTGATGAGGAATTAATGCCTCACAATGCTTTTTTGTTTCCTACCTGATATATTTTGCTCAGTGCAACCTGTGACAATATAGATTTGAGTGTCTGTCATATTTTAGCAGCCGCAATTGCACTATTGATCCCTCTTGTAATGACCAATTGTTTGGTTATTCCGAAAATCTGGGACACAGTGGGGCATCACAGTCCTTGTTATATAAACAGTCCCAGAAAATAAGGATGTGGGCAGCATGGAGTCCTGCCCTCATGAAAAGATAATAGACATGGAAAATCAATAGAACCTTTGTCAAAGGTCTTTTTTTCAGAAAGAAAAACAGCAAAGACTTTAATGGCACCACTGATATGTCATATGATAGCAAAAATATATAACCTATACTTTGCATATAAGGTACATATATTTTCTAACTGTGCTATAGATTATGTCAACATCATATTATATATAATTATGAAAATGTGTATACAGTATATATTAGACATACATGTACAAGGGAAAGGGGGAGGGGGACACCGGAATAAAAACAAAATATATTTATGCATCCAAGTTGCAAGTATTTAATGGTGTCAGTATGGACCAATGAGTGGAAGAAACCCTCGGTAGAACGAGAATATATTGTAGAGGTTCACACTCTTTGGTAGCTTCTGAGTCCCACACACACAGGCACAATTTTCTGTGTCGGACAAGATAAAGCTTATATCTGGGACAAACTTTCAACATAAAGTAAACAGCTTTTCATCAGCTAAAATGTTCAATATCGAAAATAGTCCCTTCTGAAAGTAGGCAAAATAATTTGACACTGGCTCATCCACAAAGCAGTAGAGGCAACGCTTATCCTCAGGCACAGTCTGTCCATCATTGAGGATCTTTTCCTCCCCAGTACTACAGACAGACCTGAGCCAACTCAGCTGCCCTACATAGGACTTGCAAGCCCCAGAATGGAAAGTACAGGAGTGACCTTTCCACTGAAGGTCTTTTGGTCGCTCCTAAATCCTAAATTCAGCCCAATAAAATTCCTCTCAGTAACTTATTGTTGTTACTGGAGCACTCTTTTCCATAGGAGTGCTTCAGAGAACATGAGGAATTCTACAAAGGACCTGAGGACTACTACAGAGGACACGAGGAGTGCTACAGAGGACCTGAGGACTGCTTCTTGGAACCTGAGGAATGTTTCAGAGGACATGAGAGGTTCTACAGAAGACCTGAGGAGTACTACAAAGAATCTGAGAAGGGTGGATTGGAAGGTGAATATAATTTTTTTTCTAGTTGATACTGGGCCCCTTTAAAAGGAAAAAAGGGGGGGGAACTTCAGTGATTGTAATGTAACAGTTCTTATGTAGGGAAAGTTGCTGCCTATGTGACAAACTTTTACTGAACACCGGAAAGACTAGAAGGTAAAGGAATATCATTACTATGGCAATAACTTATCTACAATATAATTGTCTAAGGGTCACTTCCGTCTTTCTGTCTGTCTGTCTGTCTGCCACGGATATTCATTGGTTGTGGCCTCTGTCTGTCATGGAAATCCAAGTCGCTGATTGGTCCTGGCAAAAGGCCCATGACTAGGGTTGAGCGAAACGGGTCGAACATTTTCAAAAGTCGCCGACTTTTGGCTAAGTCGGGGTTTCATGAAACCCGATCCGACCCCTGTGCGGGGTCGGCCATGCGGTACGCGACTTTCGCGCCAAAGTCGCGTTTCAATGACGCGAAAAGCGCCATTTCTCAGCCAATGAAGGTAAACGCAGAGTGTGGGCAGCGTGATGACATAGGTCCTGGTCCCCACCATCTTAGAGAAGGGCATTGCAGTGATTGGCTTGCTGTCTGCAACGTCACAGGGGCTATAAAGAGGCGTTCCCGCCGACCGCCATCTTACTGCTGCTGATCTGAGCTTAGGGAGAGGTTGCTGCCGCTTTGTCAGAAGCAGGGATAGCGTTAGGCAGGGTCCATTAACCACAAAACCGCTTGTGCTGCAGCGATTTGCACTGTCCAACACCACCCTCGGTGTGCAGGGACAGTGGAAGTTTTTTTTTTTTTTTTTCCCCTCAGCGCTGTAGCTCATTGGGCTGCCCTAGAAGGCTCCCTGATAGCTGCATTGCTGTGTGTACGCCGCTGTGCAAACCAACTGCTTTTTTCAAAGCACAAATCCTCTTGTTCCTTCCTTTCTGCACAGCTATCTTTTTTGTTTGTCCACACTTTTTATTTCATTTGTGCATCAGTCCACTCCTTATTGCTGCCTGCCATACCTGGCTGAGATTACTGCAGGCAGGGAGATAGTAGCTGCCTGCCATACCTGGCTGAGATTACTGCAGGCAGGGAGATAGTAATTGTAGGACATTCCCTGTTTTTTTTTTTTTTTTGGTGGGAGATTAAGATTGGCAATTTGGCATTTCTGCTAGAGTGCCATCCCTGTGTGTGCCATCTCTCTCACATAGTGGGCCATAGAAAGCCTTTTCATTTTTCTGTATTTTTTTTTGTGGGGTGTATAAATTCTCCCTGATAAAAATACAGTGGGAGATTAATATTGGCCTTTGGGCTTGTGTGCCAGTCCTGAGTGTGCCATCTCTCTCACAAATAGTGGGCCATAGAAAGCCTATTTTATTTTTTTTTGGGTTTTATAAATTCTCCCTGAAAAAAAGGGAGATTAATATTGGCCTCTGGGCTTCTGTGCCAGTCCTGAGCGTGCCATCTGTGCCAGTCCTGAGCGTCCCATCTCTCTCACAAATAGTGGGCCATAGAAAGCCTATTTAATTTTTTTTTTGGTTTTATAAATTTTCCCTGAAAAAAGGGAGATTAATATTGGCCTCTGGGCTTGTGTGCCAGTTGTGAGCGTGCCATCTGTGCCAGTCCTGAGCGTGCCATCTCTCTCACAAATAGTGGGCCATAGAAAGCCTATTTAATTTTTTTTTTGGTTTTATAAATTTTCCCTGAAAAAAGGGAGATTAATATTGGCCTCTGGGCTTGTATGCCAGTTGTGAGCGTGCCATCTGTGCCAGTCCTGAGCGTGCCATCTCTCTCACAAATAGTGGGCCATAGAAAGCCTATTTAATTTTTTTTTTGGTTTTATAAATTCTCCCAGAAAAAAAGGGAGATTAATATTGGCCTCTGGGCTTGTGTGCCAGTTGTGAGCGTGCCATCTGTGCCAGTCCTGAGCGTGCCATCTCTCTCACAAATAGTGGGCCATAGAAAGCCTATTTAATTTTTTTTTTGGTTTTATAAATTTTCCCTGAAAAAAGGGAGATTAATATTGGCCTCTGGGCTTGTGTGCCAGTTGTGAGCGTGCCATCTGTGCCAGTCCTGAGCGTGCCATCTCTCTCACAAATAGTGGGCCATAGAAAGCCTATTTAAATATTTTTTTGGTTTTATAAATTCTCCCAGAAAAAAAGGGAGATTAATATTGGCCTCTGGGCTTCTGTGCCAGTCCTGAGCGTGCCATCTGTGCCAGTCCTGAGCGTCCCATCTCTCTCACAAATAGTGGGCCATAGAAAGCCTATTTAATTTTTTTTTTGGTTTTATAAATTTTCCCTGAAAAAAGGGAGATTAATATTGGCCTCTGGGCTTGTGTGCCAGTTGTGAGCGTGCCATCTGTGCCAGTCCTGAGCGTGCCATCTCTCTCACAAATAGTGGGCCATAGAAAGCCTATTTAAATATTTTTTTGGTTTTATAAATTCTCCCAGAAAAAAAGGGAGATTAATATTGGCCTCTGGGCTTGTGTGCCAGTTGTGAGCGTGCCATCTGTGCCAGTCCTGAGCGTGCCATCTCTCTCACAAATAGTGGGCCATAGAAAGCCTATTTAATTTTTTTTTTGGTTTTATAAATTTTCCCTGAAAAAAGGGAGATTAATATTGGCCTCTGGGCTTGTGTGCCAGTTGTGAGCGTGCCATCTGTGCCAGTCCTGAGCGTGCCATCTCTCTCACAAATAGTGGGCCATAGAAAGCCTATTTAATTTTTTTTTTGGTTTTATAAATTTTCCCTGAAAAAAGGGAGATTAATATTGGCCTCTGGGCTTGTGTGCCAGTTGTGAGCGTGCCATCTGTGCCAGTCCTGAGCGTGCCATCTCTCTCACAAATAGTGGGCCATAGAAAGCCTATTTAAATATTTTTTTGGTTTTATAAATTCTCCCAGAAAAAAAGGGAGATTAATATTGGCCTCTGGGCTTCTGTGCCAGTCCTGAGCGTGCCATCTGTGCCAGTCCTGAGCGTCCCATCTCTCTCACAAATAGTGGGCCATAGAAAGCCTATTTTTTTTGGGGGGGGGGTTTTAGAAATTCTCCCTGGAAAAAAAAAGGGAGATTAATATTGCCCTTTGGGCTTGTGTGCCAGTACTAAGCGTTCCATCTCTCTCTCTCTCTCTTAGTCAGTGGGCCATAGAACGCCTATTTTTGGTTTTATTTGTTTTCTAAATTCTCCCTGAAAAAATCATTTTATTTTATTTGGTTTCTAAATTCTTCCTGATAAAATCATATTTTTTTTATTATTTTTTTTTCTAAAGTCTTCCTGAAAAAAAAAAAAAAAAAAAAAAAACAGTGGGAGATTAATATTGGCCTTTCTGCTTGTGTGCCAGTCTTGACTCCTGGGTGTGCCATCTCTCTCTCTCTCTCTCTCTCTCTCTCTCTCTCCAATTGTGGTCCATAGAAAGCCTATATTTTTTTTCCTTGATTTGGGTTCCAAAATCTACCAGAGAAAATAACTCCATCAATCATTGGTAGAAAAATATTGGCCTCTGGGCTTGTGTGCCACTCCTGATTCCTGTGTGCGTCATCTCTCAGTCAGTGGGCCATAGAACGCCTATTTTTGGTTTTATTTGTTTTCTAAATTCTCCCTGAAAAAATCATTTTATTTTATTTGGTTTCTAAATTCTTCCTGATAAAATCATATTTTTTTTATTTTTTTTTTTTCTAAAGTCTCCCTGAAAAAAAAAACAAAAAAAAAAAAACAGTGGGAGATTAATATTGGCCTTTCTGCTTGTGTGCCAGTCTTGACTCCTGGGTGTGCCATCTCTCTCTCTCTCTCTCTCTCTCTCTCTCCAATTGTGGTCCATAGAAAGCCTATATTTTTTTTCCTTGATTTGGGTTCCAAAATCTACCAGAGAAAATAACTCCATCAATCATTGGTAGAAAAATATTGGCCTCTGGGCTTGTGTGCCACTCCTGATTCCTGTGTGCGTCATCTCTCACTCAGTGGCCCATAGAAAGCATATAGTTTGTTACATTTGTTTTCTAAATTCTCCCTGCAAAAATCAATTTTTTTTTTTTGGGGGGGTTTCTAAAGTGTTCCTGAAAAAAATAAAAATAAAAAACAAATAATAGTGTGACATTAATATTAACATTTGTGCTTCAGTGACAGTCCTGCGTGTGGGGCATCTCTCTAATTTGCAGCCACCAAAAAAAGAGTGTGTAACATTGTGCCTGATTTTCGCGGTGGTCTCACCAACCTGTAAAGGGGTAGCTAAATCATACTGAAGTTATAGCTCACCGTGTAAGTTGTGTGACTGCAACAAATAACGTTAGTTTGGTTACGTTTTTAAAACAATGAGGAAGTCTAGTGGAAGAGGTCGTGGCCGGGGGCGTTCATTGTCAGCTGGTAATGAGGGTAGTGGTAGTGGTGGAGCATCAGGTGGTCGTGGGGAAAAAAATATTGCACCTAAGTCTGGAGCTGTGGAGCCAGGTTCGTCGTCCGGCTACACAAGGCCTCGAACGCTCCCTTTTCTGGGATTAGGAAAACCGCTTTTAAAGCCGGAGCAGCAAGAGCAAGTTTTGGCTTATCTTGCTGACTCAGCCTCTAGCTCTTTTGCCTCCTCTCGTGAAACTGGTAAAAGTAAAAGCAGCGCGTCGTTAGTGGATGTTCACGGTCAGGGACAAGTCACTTCCTTGTCCTCTTCAGCAAAAACAACAACAGAGAAGAATGCAGCAGGCGACACAACGGGTTACTCCATGGAGCTCTTTACACATACCGTCCCTGGCTTAGAAAGTGAAGCAGTTAACAGTCCATGCCCATTACAAATTGAATCTGACATGGAGTGCACTGACGCACAGCCACAGCCAGACTACTATGCTGGTCCTTTGACTCAGACCACAACATTGCCCTCGCAGGGTGCTGATCAAGAATCAGACCCTGATGAGACTATGTTGCCCCATCACGAACGCTATACCACCGAACGACACGGTGACACAGACGAAGTTGCGCAGGAGGTACAAGAAGAGTTATTAGATGACCCAGTTCTTGACCCCGATTGGCAGCCATTGGGGGAACAGGGTGCAGGCGGCAGCAGTTCTGAAGCAGAGGAGGAGGAGGGGCCGCAGCAGGCATCAACATCGCCACAGGTTCCATCTGCCGGGCCCGTATCTTGCCCAAAACGCGTGGCAAAGCCAAAACCTGGTGGAGGACAGCGTGGCCATCCGGTTAAAGCTCAGTCTGCAATGCCTGAAAAGGTATCCGATGCTAGAAAGAGTGCAGTCTGGCATTTTTTTAAACAACATCCAATTGATCAGCGCAAAGTCATCTGTCAAAAATGTTCTACTTCCTTAAGCAGAGGTCAGAATCTGAAAAGTCTCAATACTAGTTGCATGCATAGACATTTAACCACCATGCATTTGAAAGCTTGGACTAACTACCAAACGTCCCTTAAGGTTGTTGCACCCTCGGCCAATGAAGCTAGTCATCAACGCAACATCCCTTCCGGCAGTGTAGGACCACCATTTAGCGCACCACCTGCTGTATCTGTGCAGGTATCTTTGCCAGGCCAAAGCAGTCAGGGTCAGGGAATCACCAGTTTCGTAGTAGGAAACACTGCATCTAGGGCACCGGCGGCAACAATACCATCTCCCACCGTCTCTCAGTCTGCCATGTCCACCGGCACCCCCGCTAGTTCCACGATCTCCATCTCTCCAGTCCAGCTCACCCTACATGAGACTATGGTTAGAAAAAGGAAGTACTTAGCCTCGCATCCGCGTACACAGGGTTTGAACGCCCACATAGCTAGACTAATCTCGTTAGAGATGATGCCCTACCGGTTAGTTGAAAGCGAAGCTTTCAAAGACCTGATGGACTACGCTGTACCACGCTACGAGCTACCCAGTCGACACTTTTTTTCCAGAAAAGCCATCCCAGCCCTCCACCAGCATGTTAAAGAGCGCATCGTCCATGCACTCAGGCAATCTGTGAGCACAAAGGTGCACCTGACAACAGATGCATGGACCAGTAGGCATGGCCAGGGACGTTACGTGTCCATCACGGCACACTGGGTAAATGTGGTGGATTCAGGGTCCACAGGGGACAGCAAGTTTGGGACAGTTCTGCCTAGCCCACGGTCTAGTAAACAGTTGTCTGTAGCCGTTCGCACCCCCTCCTCCTCCTCCTCCTCCTCGTCCTCCTGCAGAAGCAAGAGCTCGTCCACAGACCGCAGTCGCACAAACACTCCATCCGCACCTGCCACTGTTGCACACCAGGTCTCCCATTATGGGGCAGCTACTGGCATACGTCAGCAGGCTGTATTGGCTATGAAGTGTTTGGGCGACAATAGACACACCGCGGAAGTTCTGTCCGAGTTCTTGCAGCAAGAAACGCAGTCGTGGCTGGGCACTGTAGATCTTGAGGCAGGCAAGGTAGTGAGTGATAACGGAAGGAATTTCATGGCTGCCATCTCCCTTTCCCAACTGAAACACATTCCTTGCCTGGCTCACACCTTAAACCTGGTGGTGCAGTGCTTCCTGAAAAGTTATCCGGGGTTATCCGACCTGCTCCTCAAAGTGCGTGGACTTTGCGCACATATCCGCCGTTCGCCTGTACACTCCAGCCGTATGCAGACCTATCAGCGTTCTTTGAACCTTCCCCAGCATCGCCTAATCATAGACGTTGCAACAAGGTGGAACTCAACACTGCACATGCTTCAGAGACTGTGCGAACAGAGGCGGGCTGTTATGTTTTTGTGGGAGGATACACATACACGGGCAGGCAGTAGGATGGCAGACATGGAGTTGTCAGGTGTGCAGTGGTCGAAGATTCAAGACATGTGTCAAGTCCTTCAGTGTTTTGAGGAATGCACACGGCTGGTTAGTGCAGACAACGCCATAATAAGCATGAGCATCCCCCTAATGCGTCTGCTGATGCAAAGTTTGACGCACATAAAGGATCAGGCGTCTGCACCAGAGGAAGAGGAAAGCCTTGATGACAGTCAGCGATTGTCTGGTCAGGGCAGTGTACATGACGAGGTACCGGGCGAAGAGGAGGTGGAGGATGAGGAGGATGATGGGGATGAGTATATTTTTAATGAGGAAGCTTTCCCGGGGGCACGGGAAATTGGTGGCGTGGCAAGGCCGGGTTCTGGTTTTTTGAGGGACACAAGTGACGTAGATTTGCCTGCAACTGCCCCTCAACCAAGCACAACCGCAGATTTGACAATGGGAACTTTGGCCCACATGGCGGATTATGCCTTGCGTATCCTCAAAAGGGACACACGCATTACAAAAATGATGAACGATGACGATTACTGGTTGGCCTGCCTCCTTGATCCTCGCTATAAAGGCAAATTGCAAAATATTATGCCACATGAGAACTTGGAACTAATATTAGCAACAAAACAATCAACTCTTGTTGACCGTTTGCTTCTGGCATTCCCTGCACACAGCGCCCGTGATCGTTCTCACACGAGCTCCAGGGGCCAGCAGACCAGAGGTGTTAGAGGGGCAGAAATCAGAAGTGGCGTTGGCCAGAGGGGTTTTCTGACCAGGTTGTGGAGTGATTTTTCTATGACCGCAGACAGGACAGGTACTGCAGCATCAATTCAAAGTGACAGGAGACAACATTTGTCCAGTATGGTTACAAACTATTTTTCATCCCTTATCGACGTTCTCCCTCAACCGTCATTCCCATTTGATTACTGGGCATCCAAATTAGACACCTGGCCAGAATTGGCAGAATATGCATTGCAGGAGCTTGCTTGCCCGGCAGCTAGTGTCCTATCAGAAAGAGTATTCAGTGCTGCAGGTTCAATACTAACAGAAAAAAGGACTCGTCTGGCTACCCAAAATGTAGATGATCTAACCTTCATTAAAATGAACCACAACTGGATTTCAAAATCTTTTGCCCCACCCTGCCCGGCTGACACCTAGCTTTCCTATGAAAAGGTCTTGCCTGTGGACTATTCTGAATGACTTTTCCAATCTCGTAATTTTCTTCACCTGATTGTCCAGCATACGACATGTTTCCACCTCACGAAATGGCCAAACTCCCCACACGGGGTCGTGCTATCGCCACTTTGCGCTTGGACCCTTGAGAGTGCTGTTTGTCTGAAGAGGTGGGTGTGGCCGCTTTTGGTCGACGGCACTGCCACTGGGTCCCTCATAGTACAATAAAGTGTCTCTGGCGGTGGTGGTGCGCACCCAACGTCAGACTCACCGTTGTAATATGAGGGGCCCTGTGCCTGTACCGCCGGCCACAAGCCAGTTCCCCCCCCCCAGCTCAAACAGTGCTCTACCACTAGCAAAATTATCTCTCACAGCTTCACCAATGTGTAGTCTAGGCGCTGACATCCTTCAATGCCTGGCACTGACAATACCATTGTTTTGACATTTTTGTTATGTTAGGCCTTCGAAGCCTGTCTGCGGTCACTCCTTCCACTAGACTTCCACTGACCAGACCACTGCTGCCCGTGTACCCCTGGAACCAATTTAAAATTGCCTACAGCCATGTGTTAATATTTTAGGCCTTCGATGCCTGTCTGTGGTCACTCCTTCCACTAGGCCTCCACTGACCACACCACTGCTGCCCGTGTACCCCTGGAACCAATTTAAAATTGCCTACAGCCATGTGTGATTATTTTAGGCCTTCGATGCCTGTCTGCGGTCACTCCTTCCACTAGGCCTCCACTGACCACACCACTGCTGCCCGTGTAACCCTGGAACCAATTTAAAATTGCCTACAGCCAGCCCAATTTTTTTATTTTAGGCCTTCGATGCCTGTCTGCGGTCCATTCTTTCAACTACTACTACACTGACCAGGGCACTGCTGCCCAAGTACCCCTGGAACCAATTTAAAATTGCCTACAGCCATGTGTTAATATTTTAGGCCTTCGATGCCTGTCTGTGGTCACTCCTTCCACTAGGCCTCCACTGACCACACCACTGCTGCCCGTGTACCCCTGGAACCAATTTAAAATTGCCTACAGCCATGTGTGATTATTTTAGGCCTTCGATGCCTGTCTGCGGTCACTCCTTCCACTAGGCCTCCACTGACCACACCACTGCTGCCCGTGTAACCCTGGAACCAATTTAAAATTGCCTACAGCCATGTGTTATTATTTTAGGCCTTCGATGCCTGTCTGCGGTCACTCCTTCCACTAGGCCTCCACTGACCACACCACTGCTGCCCGTGTACCCCTGGAACCAATTTAAAATTGCCTACAGCCAGCCCAATTTTTTTATTTTAGGCCTTCGATGCCTGTCTGCGGTCCATTCTTTCAACTACTACTACACTGACCAGGGCACTGCTGCCCAAGTACCCCTGGAACCAATTTAAAATTGCCTACAGCCATGTGTTAATATTTTAGGCCTTCGATGCCTGTCTGTGGTCACTCCTTCCACTAGGCCTCCACTGACCACACCACTGCTGCCCGTGTACCCCTGGAACCAATTTAAAATTGCCTACAGCCATGTGTGATTATTTTAGGCCTTCGATGCCTGTCTGCGGTCACTCCTTCCACTAGGCCTCCACTGACCACACCACTGCTGCCCGTGTACCCCTGGAACCAATTTAAAATTGCCTACAGCCAGCCCAATTTTTTTATTTTAGGCCTTCGATGCCTGTCTGCGGTCCATTCTTTCAACTACTACTACACTGACCAGGGCACTGCTGCCCAAGTACCCCTGGAACCAATTTAAAATTGCCTACAGCCATGTGTTAATATTTTAGGCCTTCGATGCCTGTCTGTGGTCACTCCTTCCACTAGGCCTCCACTGACCACACCACTGCTGCCCGTGTACCCCTGGAACCAATTTAAAATTGCCTACAGCCATGTGTGATTATTTTAGGCCTTCGATGCCTGTCTGCGGTCACTCCTTCCACTAGGCCTCCACTGACCACACCACTGCTGCCCGTGTAACCCTGGAACCAATTTAAAATTGCCTACAGCCATGTGTTATTATTTTAGGCCTTCGATGCCTGTCTGCGGTCACTCCTTCCACTAGGCCTCCACTGACCACACCACTGCTGCCCGTGTACCCCTGGAACCAATTTAAAATTGCCTACAGCCAGCCCAATTTTTTTATTTTAGGCCTTCGATGCCTGTCTGCGGTCCATTCTTTCAACTACTACTACACTGACCAGGGCACTGCTGCCCAAGTACCCCTGGAACCAATTTAAAATTGCCTACAGCCATGTGTTAATATTTTAGGCCTTCGATGCCTGTCTGTGGTCACTCCTTCCACTAGGCCTCCACTGACCACACCACTGCTGCCCGTGTACCCCTGGAACCAATCTAAAATTGCCTACAGCCATGTGTGATTATTTTAGGCCTTCGATGCCTGTCTGCGGTCACTCCTTCCACTAGGCCTCCACTGACCACACCACTGCTGCCCGTGTACCCCTGGAACCAATTTAAAATTGCCTACAGCCAGCCCAATTTTTTTATTTTAGGCCTTCGATGCCTGTCTGCGGTCCATTCTTTCAACTACTACTACACTGACCAGGGCACTGCTGCCCAAGTACCCCTGGAACCAATTTAAAATTGCCTACAGCCATGTGTTAATATTTTAGGCCTTCGATGCCTGTCTGTGGTCACTCCTTCCACTAGGCCTCCACTGACCACACCACTGCTGCCCGTGTACCCCTGGAACCAATTTAAAATTGCCTACAGCCATGTGTGATTATTTTAGGCCTTCGATGCCTGTCTGCGGTCACTCCTTCCACTAGGCCTCCACTGACCTGTCTACTGCGGCCCGTGTACCCCTTGAACCAACCTAATAAAATATTTAAAAAATTAATTTGATTATAAAAAATAAGATCGTGTTGAGATCTCAAATGCAGACATTTTAACAATCAAAACAAACACACAACAAATATCTGGAACTGTACTACAAAGGTCCAACAGCTACAATTTCTTTCTCCTGCAAGAAGTTAACTGAAAGTTTTTTGGAGTTGTTAACACAGATATGGCATCCACCGAGTGTTGTCCTGTCGCGTCTCCTTTAAATTATTTCCAATAAGATGTTAAACTATTAATTTAATAAAATCAATAATTAAAAAAATAATTGAGTAAGTCAAAAGCACATTGCAAATAAACATTAATTACAAATCAAGAAGCATGGCGCGTCCGAGGGTGAGTAGATACCGAATAAGAATATAATCACCCTCGGGCGCGCAATGCTTATTTACAACAGCCTTCCTTCCTAAGAATCAGCCCTTCCGTGGTGTAGAGAGAGGTTGTTGTTACACTCCAAGGTGTTCCCCAGGTTGCCTTTCCTGAGCTTCGATCTTCCGGCTCTCGTTTAGTAGCTGTTGGAAACTACGCTGCATTAGGCCTACTAATTGTGTATGGGTGAAACAGTGGCGCATCTGCGGTCCCTCCTTCCACTAGGCCTCCACTGACCTGTCTACTGCGGCCCGTGTACCCCTTGAACCAACCTAATAAAATATTTAAAAAATTAATTTGATTATAAAAAATAAGATCGTGTTGAGATCTCAAATGCAGACATTTTAACAATCAAAACAAACACACAACAAATATCTGGAACTGTACTACAAAGGTCCAACAGCTACAATTTCTTTCTCCTGCAAGAAGTTAACTGAAAGTTTTTTGGAGTTGTTAACACAGATATGGCATCCACCGAGTGTTGTCCTGTCGCGTCTCCTTTAAATTATTTCCAATAAGATGTTAAACTATTAATTTAATAAAATCAATAATTAAAAAAATAATTGAGTAAGTCAAAAGCACATTGCAAATAAACATTAATTACAAATCAAGAAGCATGGCGCGTCCGAGGGTGAGTAGATACCGAATAAGAATATAATCACCCTCGGACGCGCAATGCTTATTTACAACAGCCTTCCTTCCTAAGAATCAGCCCTTCCGTGGTGTAGAGAGAGGTTGTTGTTACACTCCAAGGTGTTCCCCAGGTTGCCTTTCCTGAGCTTCGATCTTCATGCTCTCGTTTAGTAGGTGTCGGAAAGTAGGCTGCATTAGGCCTAAAAAATGGGGAATGGGGTGGAGAGAGATGGTGTGTTACACTCCAAGGTGTTCTCCAGGTTTCCTCGCCATTGCTTCGATCTTCCGACTCTCGTTTAGTAGTTGTAGAAAACTACACTGCATTAGGCCTACAAAATGGGTATCGGGTGGAGAGAGATGGTGTGTTACACTCCAAGGTGTTCCCCAGGTTTCCTTGCCATTGCTTCGGTCTTCCGACTCTCGTTTAGTAGTTGTAGAAAAGTACACAGCATTAGGCCTACAAAATGGGTATGGGGTGGAGAGAGATGGTGTGTTACACTCCAAGGTGTTCCCCAGGTTGCCTTTCCTGAGCTTCTATCTTCAGGCTCTCATTAAATTGTGGTTAAATGGAACAACTGCATTTGGCGTACTAGTTGGTTTGGGGCCTACTATCGGTGTCTGCCACTCCTTGCTGTTCTCCTGGTTTCCTGTCCTGAAATTCCATTTTCAGCCTCTCGTTAAGTAGTTGTTAATGTTAGACTGCATTTGGCCTACTAGTTGGGTTGGGGCCTACTATCGGTGTCTGCCACTCCTTGCTGTTCTCCTCCACTGAACAAAGCTGTGCCGCCTGTTTACTACGGTTGCCAATTTTGAACTGCATTTCGACTACTTACTGATTTGGCCCTACTCTCTGTGTCAGCCTCTCATTCCAGTTGTCCTCCACTGCAATGCCCCCTGGTTATTCCTGTGTTACCAATTTTGAACTGCATTTAGCCCACTTTATTCTTTGGGCCTATATCTGTGTTTCCACTTCATCGTGCCCATTGCCCAGCCAGTGATAGATGAGTCTGCTGGTACATTGACCCATAACGCAACATTCCCCGTGCACGCTACACAACAACATTGTGACCCTGCTGAAAGTCAGGTTGCTCTTCCCGCATACCATACCACCTTACACGGGGACAAAGAGGAAGGTGCAGATGAAAGTGCAGGTTCCTTCATCAGGTGGGGGGAGGAATACTAGTTGGCGACGTCACTGGCACAGGGCCTCTCATAGTACGCAAAAGTGTTGCTGCCGGTGGGAGGCGCCCCCGCCGTGCAAACACACCGCTGTACTTTGAGGGGCCCTGTGCCAGTGCCAATGCCAACGAGTGGGCCCCCCCTGCTTGCTCAGGATCACAGCACTTGCAAAGTTGAAATACTTACCTCTCCCTGCTCCACTGCCGTGACGTGGTCCAGATTTACTGGGCCCACTAATTACTTGAACCAGCCCTACCCCCCACAACTTTAGCCAAATGACCCCCAATTTCAAATGCCTTCCAATTATTTTAAGGTAAATTACGCTTGACAAGCTTCATTAAGAAGAATGGATGGTTTTGACATTAAAATGGGCACTCTAGGTGTTTTCCTGGCCCCCACTCACTGCCGACTATGCTGCCCCATTGACTTGCATTGGGTTTCGTGTTTCGGTCGATCCCGACTTTACGTCATAATCGGCCGATTTCACTCGACCCGACTTTGGACATAGTCGGGTTTCGCAAAACCCGGCTCGACTCTAAAAAGGTCAAGGTCGCTCAACTCTACCCATGACCATTGCCACGACCAATCAGCGATGGCCATAGTCTGGCAGTGAAATGGTTGCTGCTTTACTACCCTGCAGTCAGCACTGAGCGCTCACACAGGGTTAATGCCAGCGTTAACGGACCGTGGTGTACCGCACTCCGTAACGCAGCTAACGCACTGACTAACTTTTTACTATTGATGCTTCGTATGCAGCATCAATAGTAAAAAGATCTAATGTTACAAATAATAATAATAAAAAAAGGTTATTCTCACCCTCCGATGTCGCGCTGTCCTCGGCAGTGCAAGCGGCAGGTTCCGGTGCCAAGGATGCTATGCGAGAAGGACCTGCCGAGACATCATGGTCATGTGACCGCGACATCATCACAGGTCCTGCGCTTATACCCACCCTGGGACTGAAAGCTGCCATGTGCACTGCACACAGGCACCAGGACTTCAAGGGGCCTTCGGAAGGTGAGTATATGTTTATTTTTTATTTTAATTTTTTTTTAACCACGCATATAGTGCCCACATTGCTATATAATATGTGGGCTGTGTTACATAATGCTATATACTACATCTCTGTGCTATATACTATGTAGCTGGGCAATATACAATGTGACTGTGCAATATACAATGTGACTGTCCAATATACTATGTGGCTGTGCAATATACTACGTGCTCTGTGTTATATAATACGTGGCTGTGAAATATACTATGTGACAGTGTCGGTTCTGTTATATACTACATCGACTGTGCAATATACTACGTGGCTCCGTTATATACTACGTGGCTGTGCAATATACTACTTAGCTATGCAATATACTATGTGCCTCTACAATATACTACGTGGCTATGTTATATACTACGTGGCTTTGCTATATACTACGTCGCTGACCAATATACTACATAGCTGTGCAATACACTACGTAGCTGTGCAATACACTACATGACTGCAATATGCTACGTGGCTCTACAATATACTACGTGGCTATGTTATATACTACGTGGCTCTGCTATATACTACGTGGCTGACCAATATACTACATACCTGTGTAATACACTATGTGGCTATGTTATATACTACGTGGCTCTGCTATATACTACGTGGCTGAGCAATATACTACATACCTGTGCAATACACTACGTGGCTGTGTTATATACTATGTAGCTCTGCTATATACTACGTACGCTTTGTTACATACTGCGTAGCTCTGTTATATACTTCGTAGCTATGTTACTGTATACAGCTCTTTCAAAAATTAAGAGACCACTGCAAAATGTTCAGTTTGTCTTATTTTTCTCTTTATAGGTATATTTTTGAGTGAAATGTAAATTTTTCATTTATTCTATAAATTACTGACAACATGTTTCCGAATTTCCAAGCAATACATTTTGCATTTTGTTTCTGAAAAGGAGAAATGGGCAAAATAAAAAAAACAGTGCTTTCAGACCTCAAATAATGCAAAGAAAACAAGTTCATAATCATTTTAGAAACTACAATACTAATATTTTAACTCAGGAAGAGTTCAGAAATCAATATTTTGTGGAATAACCATGATTTTTAAACACAGATTTCATGCGTCTTGGCATGCTTTCCACCAGTCTTTCACACTGCTTCACAATTCTTCTTTGTTTCATGGCTTGTGACTATCCATCATCCTCTTGATTACATTCCAGAGGTTTTCAATTGGGTTCAGGTCTGGAGATTGGGCTGTCCATGACAGGGTTTTGATGTGGAGGTCTCTTAATTTTTTCCAGAGCAATATGAAAATCGGGCAGGTTGTTCTTTGCGAAAGACGTATGAATCAAGCCGCATACAAGGTTATCCTGGAAAAACAGTTGATTCCTTCTGCTCAGACAATGTTCCCCAAATCTGAGGACTGTTTTTTCCAGCAGGACAATGCGCCATGCCACACAGCTAGGTCAATCCAGGTGTGGATGAAGAACTACCACATCAAATCCTTGTCATGGCCAGTCCAATCTCCAGACCTGAACCCCATTGGAAACCTCTGCAATGTAATCAAGAGGAAGATAAATAGTCACAAGCCATCAAACGAAGAACTGCTTAAATTTGTGTATCAAGAGTGGCATAAGGTCACACAAAAGCAGTGTGAAAGACAGGTGGAAAGCATGCCAATAGGGTTGAGCGATTTTTACTTTTATAGGATCGGGTCGGGTTTCACGAAACCCGACTTTTTCAAAAGTCGGGTCGAGTGAAATCGGCCAATCCTATAAAAAAGTCGGGGTCGGACGAAACTCGAAACCCAATGCAGTGCATTGGGTTTCCAATGGTTCCCAGGGTCTGAAGGAGAGGAAACTCTCCTTCAGGCCCTGCGATCCATATTTAAGTGTAAAATAAAGAATTAAAATAAAAAATATTGCTATACTCACCCTCTGACGCGCCCTGGTACTAACCGACAGCCTTTCTTCCTTCGAATCAGCGCGTGAAGGGCCTTAGATGACGTCGCGGCTTGTGATTGGTCGTGCGACCACCCATGTGACCGCTCGCGCGACCAATCACAAGCCGCGACGTCACCGCAAGGAACAGGAATATACTCACCCTCGGACGCGCCCTGCTTCTTTCCGGCAGCCTTCCTTCCTAAGAATCAGCGCTTGAAGGACCTTGCGGTGACGTCGCGGCTTGTGATTGGTCGCGCGAGCGGTCACATGGGCGGTCGCGCGACCAATCACAAGCCGCGACGTCATCTAAGGCCCTTCACGCGCTGATTCGAAGGAAGGAAGGTCCCCGGTTAGTACCAGGGCGCGTCAGAGGGTGAGTATAGCAATATTTTTTATTTTAATTCTTTATTTTACACTTAAATATGGATTCCGATACCAATTTCCGATATTGCAAACATATCGGAACTCGGGATCGGAATTCCGATATCAGATTCAGAAGATCGCTGACTTCATGGCCGACCCCACACAGGGGTCGGGTCGGGTTTCATGAAACCCGACTTTGCCAAAAGTCGGCGACTTCTGAAAATGGCCGACCCGTTTCGCTCAACCCTACATGCCAAGACCCATGAAAGCTGTGATTAAAAATCATGGTTATTCTGTACTGTGTATATATACTGCTCAAAAATAAAGGGAACAGATAGACAACACAATGTAACTCAAACTTAATCACTCTTATATAAAATTAACCTGTCCAGTTATGAAGCAACACTGAGAATTAATTTCTCCTTTTGTGCAAATGAAACAGACAGCAGGTAGAAATTATAAGCTGTTAGCAAGACAAACCCTATAAAGGAGTGGTTCTGCAGTGGGTGACCACAGACCATTTCTCTGTTCTCCTTTTTGGTTGTTGTTTTGGTCACTTTTCCATTTTGTCATTGCTCTCACCCCTAGAGGTACAGTAGTATGAGGCAATGTCTACAACCCACATAAGTTGGTCAGGTAGTGCAGCTTATCCAGGATGGCACATCAATGCAAGCTGTCTCAAGAATTGTACAGTAGCTGTATCTGTCAGCACAGTGTCCAGGGCATGGAGCAGATACCAGGAGACAAGCCAGTAGATGTGGAGGGGGCCGTAGGAGGGCAACAACCCAGCAGCAGGACCGCTACCTTCTCCTTTGTGCAAGGAGGAACAGGAGAAGCAGTGCCAGAGCCCTGTAAAATAACCTCTAGCAAGCCATTAAAGGGGCACTGTCACCTGAATTTGGAGGGAACAATCTTCAGCCATGGAGGCGGGGTTTTTGGGTGTTTGATTCACCCTTTCCTTACCCGCTGGCTGCATGCTGGCTGCAATATTGGATTGAAGTTCATTCTCTGTCCTCCATAGTACACGCCTGCGCAAGGCAAGATTGCCTTGTGCAGGCATGTACTACGGAGGACAGAGAATTAACTTTATTCCAATATTGCAGCCAGCATGCAGCCAGCGGGTAAGGAAAGGGTGTATCAAACACCCAAAAACCCCGCCTCCATGGCTGAAGATTGTTCCCTCCAAATTCAGGTGACAGTGTCCCTTTAACATCCATGTGTCTGCTCAAAGTGTCAGAAACAGACTCCATGAGGGTGGTATGAGGGTCTAACATCCACAAGTGGATTTTGTGCTTACAGCTCAAAGCCATGCAGGATGATTGGCATTTGCCAGAGAACACCAAGATTGGCAGATTCAACAGTGCTCTTCACAGATGAGAGCAGGTTCATATTAAGCACATGGGACAAACTTGACAGAGTCTGGATACACCGTGGAGAACGTTGTGCTGCCTGCAACATCCTCCAGCATGAAGTTTGGCAGTGATGGTGTGGGGAGGTGTTGTGAATTCTGTGGCCAAGCTCCCTCCTGTGGTCGTGAGTGGTACTGCGGCTGGTTCTGTCTATAAGCTTCCTTTGGTGGATGAGAGTGGTACTGCGGCTTCTGAGTTTTCCTTCCTCAGGTGATGAGGTTAAGTCGTTAGGTGCTGCTCTATTTAACTCCACCTGGTGCTTTGATCCTGGCCTCCAGTCAATGTTCTAGTATTGGTCTTGCTTCCTCCTGGATCTTTCCTGTGGCCTCTCTATCCTGCATAAGCTAAGTTCTGCTTGTGTTATTTTTGTTTGCTATATTTTCTGTCCAGCTTGCTATATTGGTTTTTTCTTGCTTGCTGGAAGCTCTGAGACGCAGAGGGAGCACCTCCGTACCGTTAGTCGGTGCGGAGGGTCTTTTTGCCCCTCTGCGTGGTTGTTTGTAGGTTTTTGTGTTGACTGCAAAGCTATCTTTCCTATCCTCGGTCTATTCAGTAAGTCAGGCCTCACTTTGCTAAATCTATTTCATCTCTGTGTTTGTATTTCATCTTTACTCACAGTCATTATATGTGGGGGGCTGCCTTTTCCTTTGGGGAATTTCTCTGAGGCAAGGTAGGCTTATTTTTCTATCTTCAGGGCTAGTTAGTTTCTCAGGCTATGCCGAGTTGCATAAGGAGCGTTAGGCGCAATCCACGGCTACCTCTAGTGTGGTGTGTTAGGATTAGGGATTGCGGTCAGCAGAGTTTCCACGTCTCAGAGCTTGTCCTATGTTTTTGGTAAATGTCAGGTCAACTTGTGTGCTCTGAACTTCAAGGTCCATTGTGGTTCTTAATTACCTGTTCATAACAGTACTGGAGGCCCAAAGTACTAATGCTTCTCAATAGAGGGAAAAGAGAAGTTCTGAGACCATTTTTTTTTCTTTGCACTGTGATCTGTCTTTCTTTTCCCCTTTACATCAGGGTGGTTCAGAACACAGGTGTGGACATGGATATTCAGGGTCTGTCCTCTTTGATGGATAATCTCACTATAAGAGTACAGAACATTCAAGATTTAGTGGTTCAGAATCCTATGTTAGAACCTAAAATTCCTATTCCTGAGTTATTTTCTGGAGATAGAGCTAAGTTTTTGAATTTTAAAAATAATTGTAAACTGTTTCTGGCTTTGAAACCCCGCTCCTCTGGTGACCCAGTTCAACAAGTTAAAAACCTTAATTTTTTTATTACGTGGCGACCCTCAAGACTGGGCATTTTCCCTTGCGCCAGGAGATCCTGCATTATGTAATATCGATGCGTTTTTTCTGGCGCTCGGATTGCTGTACGACGAACCTAATTCAGTGGATCAGGCAGAGAAAAATTTGCTGGCTCTGTGTCAGGGTCAGGATGAGATAGAGATTTATTGTCAGAAGTTTAGAAAGTGGTCCGTGCTCACTCAATGGAATGAATGTGCGCTGGCAGCTATTTTCGGAAAGGGTCTCTCTGAAGCCCTTAAGGATGTCATGGTGGGATTTCCTATGCCTGCTGGTCTGAATGAGTCTATGTCTTTGGCCATTCAGATCGGTCGACGCTTGCGCGAGCGTAAATCTGTGCACCATTTGGCGGTATTATCTGAGCATAAACCTGAGCCTATGCAGTGCGATAGGACTTTGACCAGAGCTGAAAGGCAAGAACACAGATGTCAGAATGGGCTGTGTTTCTACTGTGGTGATTCCACTCATGCTATCTCCGATTGTCCTAAGCGCACTAAGCGGTTCGCTAGGTCTGCCACCATTGGTACGGTACAGTCGAAATTTCTTTTGTCCGTTACTTTGATCTGCTCTTTGTCTTCCTATTCTGTCATGGCATTTGTGGATTCAGGCGCTGCCCTGAATTTGATGGACTTGGAGTATGCTAGGCGCTGTGGGTTTGTCTTGGAGCCCTTGCAGTGTCCTATTCCATTGAGAGGAATTGATGCTACGCCTTTGGCCAAGAATAAGCCTCAGTATTGGACCCAGCTGACCATGTGCATGGCTCCTGCGCACCAGGAGGATATTCGCTTTCTGGTGTTGCATAATCTGCATGATGTGGTCGTGTTGGGGTTGCCATGGCTACAAGTCCATAACCCAGTATTAGATTGGAAATCAATGTCTGTGTCCAGCTGTGGTTGTCAGGGGGTACATGGTGATGTTCCATTTCTGTATATCTCATCATCCACCCCTTCTGAGGTCCCAGAGTTCTTGTCTGATTACCGGGATGTATTCGATGAGCCCAAGCCCAATGCCCTACCTCCGCATAGGGATTGTGATTGTGCTATCGATTTGATTCCTGGTAGTAAGTTTCCTAAGGGTCGACTGTTTAATTTATCTGTACCTGAGCACGCTGCTATGCGGAGTTACGTGAAGGAGTCTTTGGAGAAGGGTCATATTCGCCCGTCATTGTCGCCATTGGGAGCGGGTTTCTTTTTTGTGGCCAAGAAGGATGGTTCGCTGAGACCTTGTATTGATTACTGCCTTCTAAATAAAATTACGGTCAAATTTCAGTACCCCTTGCCGCTGCTGTCTGATTTGTTTGCTCGGATTAAGGGGGCTAGTTGGTTTACCAAGATAGATCTTCGTGGTGCATATAATCTTGTGCGTATCAAATGGGGCGATGAATGGAAAACAGCATTTAATACGCCCGAAGGCCATTTTGAGTACCTGGTTATGCCATTCGGACTTTCTAATGCTCCATCAGTGTTTCAGTCCTTTATGCATGACATCTTCCGAGAGTACCTGGATAAATTCCTGATTGTATACTTGGATGATATTTTGGGAGTCTCATGTGAAGCAGGTCAGAATGGTGTTCCAGGTCCTGCGTGCTAATTCTTTGTTTGTGAAGGGGTCAAACTTCAAGGTCCATTGTGGTTCTGAATTACCTGTTCATAACAGGGAGGCATTTATTTGGAGGGCCACACAGCCCTCCATGTGCTAGCCAGAGGTACACTGACTGCCATTGGGAACTGGGATGAGATCCTCAGACCCATTATGAGACAATATGCAGGTGCTGTTTCTTCTGACACCAGGTATTTTTCCATCTCCTAATGTGATTTCTTATATCCAGGACTTCGGCTGACCTCTGGGCCCCACACTGATTGTGAAAATGAAGAAGCCATAATGCTGGTGTAGTGTTGCGTTTCCTTCTCATTACTATATTTTGCTTTTAGCTTAATTTACTTAGTGCTCTAGTTCCCTGTAAGGCCAGGTGGCTGACTGCTGCTGTGCAGGGAACAACAGTGAGTGGGATATAGTGCTGGATCACTGCAGCACCCCTTCAGTTTTATGGTGAGTGGTGGTTGAGAGGTTAGACCCCACTGATCATACAGTAATGGCTTATCTTACAAATTGACTATCACTTTTTGAGATGGATAAAGAAGAAAGACATTTTGCATTTAGAAATACTCATCACTTTTCTGCCCCTCATACCAGATTAACAAAAGCAAACCAACTTTATTATTATTAAGATTTTATTTTTTAACATTTATTTCTTTGCTAAATTTGTATGCATAAAAGGGTAGAAAATGTCTTTGCCTTGTCAAAAATTTCTATCTGAAAATACCTAAGAATTAAAACTATTTTCTTCCACTTTTCTTCCAGTTCTTAAGTATGCAGAAATGTAAGTAAATATTCATATGACCTTTAGATTCCACAAACAGCCGGTAGAGAAACCAGAAAGCATAGACACCCTGGATTTAGAGATAAGTACATTCTGTATTATTAGATGATCGAGTGTGCTTATTTGGAAGTGATTACTATGCTGGGAACTACCTGAACAGGATCATGTCAAAATGCCATCTAACCTTTAAAATATCTTCATATGTCGTAGATGCGGTAACATTTCCTGAGAATATAATTTATTCTCTAAAAATTTGCATTTCTTTACAAGTGTTGCTTAGTCTATTGTCTACCCAACCGGAATGCTAGCCACAATATATACAGAGGTTCACAAAGATGTAGTAGCGATGTCGCCCTTTATACTGCACCGTCTGAAAAATGCTACAAAAATACCCAAGTGAATGTGGATTTGGAGCGATGGGAAATATAATGTTTTGGGGGGAACAGCATTTATGGAAAACCAATTCATGTGCTGTTGATGCTGCATATTTCTCTCATTGAAGTAAATGGATGAAAATGCACCACAAAATCGACACATAGGAGCAGCTTGAAAAATAAGTATGTATCAAGTCTGTTCATGAAATTTCTCCTTTTTTGAAAAATTCCATATTGTGACCGATATTATAAAAAAGTAAAAGTGTATAGGAACCACAGTAACTTAACCACAAAGGGGCAGTCGCCAAGTCTTCGGGAGCATGGCACATAAAAGTCGCCAACGCTCTGCTGACTCAATAACCTCCTTAGGAATTAACATCAGTAAAAAACTGTACACCAGAGCTTTATAGCATGGATTTCTATGGTAAAGCAGCCTTACATCACCAAGCACAATGCCAAGCGTTGGATTGGAGTGTTGTAATGTAGTTGTCGCTTGAATCTGAAGCAGAGGAAATGTGTTCTGTGGAGTAACGGATCTCTTTCTCTTTCTGGCAGTCTAAAAGTAGAGATTTAATGAATATATAAAAACAACCCGAGGGGCTACACTTAATCTCAGATCTTTGCAGCAAATAAAAGGACAATACCACCCTTTTTGTCGAATTTTAAATTGATAAGTGTAAAAAATTTATATTTGCGCTAAAAGACCGGATAATACAAAGTCCCAAGAGAGTATACAAATGAGTGGGATATATAAATTGGCAAAGTTTGTACACCACCACAGAAATAAGTATTAGATTGCCAGTACATGAGAGGATAACGCAGGGGTAATGGTCTCGAGAGGAGAAGGTCCTTGCGGTATGCAGATGCGGTTGCTTGTGCATAATTGATTAATGAGATAAGTTTTTTTCGCCAGGCAATTCCACAGAACAAAGTAAATTCCTTAGTAGTGGGGTGCCGTGCCGGCCAGTGACAGCCGCCCCTGTTAATTTGTGTCAAGATGCCGCGTGCAGGCAGTATCGGTGAAAAACCGGCATACAGCCAGCAAGGTGCAGAGGGCTGCAGGACCTTGCGTGACATCACAGTCACGTGATGCTTCACGTGACTGGCTATGGAGCGCCCGAAGGACCACAATCCAACGTGTTTCGAAATACGCTGATTCCTTCGTCAGATATGGTCCGGTGGGAGTTATGAGCGCTTATATATCGTACTAAAGATGTTAATCCTGCATTATATATTAACCCCTTCATGACCGGGGGATTTTTCGTTTTTCCGTGTTCGTTTTTCGCTCCCCTCCTTCCCAGAGCCATAACTTTTTTATTTTTCCGTCAATTTGGCCATGTGAGGGCTTATTCTTTGCGGGACAAGTTGTACTTTTGAACGACATCATTGGTTTTAGCATGTCGTGTACTAGAAAACGGGAAAAAAATTCCAAGTGCGGTGAAATTGCAAAAAAAGTGCAATCCCACATTGGTTTTTTGTTTGGCTTTTTTGCTAGGTTCACTAAATGCTAAAAATGACCTGTCATTATGATTTTCCAGGTCATTACGAGTTCATAGACACCAAACATGACTAGGTTATTTTTTATCTAAGTAGTGAAAAAAAATTCCAAACTTTGCTAAAAAAAAAAAAAAAAAAAAATTGCGCCATTTTCCGATACTCGTAGCGTCTCCATTTTTCATCATCTGGGGTCGGTTGAGGGCTTATTTTTTGCGTGCCGAGATGACGTTTTTAATGATAGCATTTCGGTGCAGATACGTTCTTTTGATCGCCCGTTATTGCATTTTAATGCAATGTCGCGGCGACCAAAAAAACGTAATTCTGGCGTTTCGAGTTTTTTTCCCGCTACGCTGTTTAGCGATCAGGTTAATACTTTTTTTATTTGATAGATCGGGCGATTCTGAGCGCGGTGATACCAAATATGCGTAGATTTGATATTTTTTTTATTGATTTATTTTGATTGGGGCGAAAGGGGGGTGATTTAAACTTTTATGTTTTTTTTATTTTTTTCACATTTTTTTAAACTTTTTTTTTTAACTTTTGCCATGCTTCAATAGCCTCCATGAGAGGCTAGAAGCAGGCATAGCACGATCGGCTCTGCTACATAGCAGCGATCTACTGATCGCTGCTATGTAGCAGAACTGCACGTGTGCTGTGAGCGCCGACCACAGGGTGGCGCTCACAGTGACGGGCAATCAGTAACCATAGAGGTCTCAAGGACCTCTATGGTTACAATATACAAGCATCGCAGACCCCCGATCATGTGACGGGGGTCGGCGATGATGTCATTTCCGGCCGCCCGGCCGGAAGCGGTAGTTAAATGCCGCTGTCTGCGTTTGACAGCGGCATTTAACTAGTTAATAGGTGCGGGCAGATCGCGATTCTGCCCGCGCCTATTACGGGCACATGTCAGCTGTTCAAAACAGCTGACATGTCCCGGCTTTGGTGCGGACTCACCGCGGAAAAACGAACACGGAAAAATGAAAAATCCCACGGTCATGAAGGGGTTAAGGTGTCAGCTTCCACATCAAAATCCTTTGCTCTTGAACAGTTTATGTGGGCTCTTATAAGTTGGCTCTTAGGAATGTTTATAAGCCAGCATGGGAGGTGGCAGCTATCCAAAGAAATGTAATTATTGGAATCTGTAGGTTTATGGTACGTGTGAGTTTGAATTGTTTTTTTCATCAGTAAAAATCTTTAAGTCTAAAAATTAATTTCTTTGGTACTGGTGGTTGCTGTGAAATTTAAAAAATAATAATTTTTATTTAATTCATTAATAAAATCCAACAATAAAATAGGACCACCAGACCAAATAAAAACAATATCATCAATAAAATACTGCCATAGGACCAGGTTCACCCGTAATGCACCATCAATGTAAATGGTTTCATTCTTCCACTTTCCTACATACAGATTAGCGCAACTAGGGGCGAACCTGGTACCCATGGCGGTACCCCACTGCTGGAAGTAGTAGTCCATCCCAAAGTGAAAATTGTTGTGGGTTAATATAAAATTAATACACTCCAGAATAAAGGCAATCTGGTCATTTGGTATAGTGTCATTATTAGACATGAAGTAGTTGACTGCTTTGCAGTCCTTTTCATGTTGAATAACAGTGTATAAGGAGGTAATGTCCAGAGTTCCCATAATATAATGGTCCTCCCATTGAATAGTTTGTAAAACTTGTAAAATGTGGGAACTATCTTTCACATAAGATGGGAGTTCAGGACAAAGTTTTTGTAGATGACAGTCTTCAATCTTGGCTAGGTTGGCCATAAGGCCTCCTATTCCTGAAATTATAGGTCTCCCTGGTGGGTGGAGTGGGTCTTTGTGAACTTTAAGTAATAGAAGTATGGGACTCTAGGATGGGTGATGTTAATCAAATCAAACTCATATTTATTTAGAAAACCTTTCTGAAGTCCCCCTTTTTATTAGATGTTGCAAATCTTTAAGATAGCCATCTGATGGATCCCCCACTTGTACTTTATATGTCCGTTTATCTCCCAGTAAGCGTGAAACCTCTTTATCATAGTCCACAGTATTTAGAATAACTATACCTCCGCCTTTATCTGCTGGTCTGACAGTAATTGCTCTGTTATCTTGAAATTGCCGGATGGCCTTACGCTCATTATTAGACAAATTATATTTAAATTTACCACATCTTTTGTTAGAAATATTTCTGATGTCATGGATCACATTTTTCTGAAAGGCCTCAAAGGCTTCCAAATATTATTGGACTGGGTAATAGTTAAGGTACCGTCACACTAGACGATATCGCTAGCGATCCGTGATGTTGCAGCGTCCTCGCTAGCGATATCGTCCAGTGTGACAGGCAGCAGCGATCAGGATCCTGCTGTGCTGTCGCTGGTCGGGGAAGAAAGTCCAGAACTTTATTTGGTCGCTGGACTCCCCGCAGACATCGCTGAATCGGCGTGTGTGACACCGATTCAGCGATGTCTTCACTGGTAACCAGGGTAAACATCGGGTTACTAAGCGCAGGGCCGCGCTTAGTAACCCGATGTTTACCCTGGTTACCATCCTAAAAGTAAAAAAAAACAAACACTACATACTTACCTACCGCTGTCTGTCCCCGGCGCTGTGCTCTGCACTCCTCCTGTACTGGCTGTGAGCGTCGGTCAGCCGGAAAGCAGAGCGGTGACGTCACCGCTCTGCTTTCCGGCCGCTGTGCTCACAGTCAGTACAGGAGGAGAGCAGAGCACAGCGCTGGAGGACAGACAGCGGTAGGTAAGTATGTAGTGTTTGTTTTTTTTTACTTTTAGGATGGTAACCAGGGTAAACATCGGGTTACTAAGCGCGGCCCTGCGCTTAGTTACCCGATGTTTACCCTGGTTACCGGCATCGTTGGTCGCTGGAGAGCTGTCTGTGTGACAGCTCTGCAGCGACCAAACAGCGACGCTGCAGCGATCCGGATCGTTGTCGGTATCGCTGCAGCGTCGCTAAGTGTGACGGTACCTTTAGATTTCTTTTTTAGAGAAGTGTGTTTGTATGGGTCAAAAACTTCTATTGAGCCTTCAGGGTAGTTCGTCATTAATTTCTTCTTCATATAATATTTTTTAACGGCCAACTTCCTCATGAATACTTTATTTCCTATGAAGGCCTGGAATTTATCAAACTTAGCACTAGGGACATATTTCAGACCCTTATGTAGTAAGCGGATCTCATTCTCATTTAATGTGTGATCGCTCAGGTTAAAGATCTTTTGTTCTGAAACGGCTATTTTATTTTTCTGTTGTTGACATTGTTTCCCTTTTTTTTGGTAAATTTCCCACCCCTACAGCCCCCTTTCCGTATTTTTTTTTGGCCTATTTGAAAAAAGGAAGGTGACTTTGTTTAGTTTTCTGTTGTAGTTGTTTTCTCTGTTCTAAAGGGTGAACTGGGATATCTCTTGACTTAGGGGTTTGAAGGCTGGAGTTTTCTCCAATTATTGATGGAGAATTTTCAATTTTTCACCGATACTGCCTGCACGCAGCATCTTGACATAAATTAACAGGGGCGGCTGTCACCGGCCGGGACGGCGTCCCCCTACTAAGGAATTTACTTTGTTCTGTGGAATTGCCTGGTGAAAAAAACATATCTCATTAATCAATTATGCACAAGCAACAGCATATGCATACCGCAAGAACCTTCTCCACTGGGGACCATTACCACTGTGTTATCCTCTCATGCACAGGTAATCTAATACTTATTTCTGTGGTGGTATACAAACGTTGCCAATTTCTATATCCCACTCATTTGTATACTCTCTTGGGACTTTGTATTATTCGGTCTTTTAGTGCAAATATAAATCTTTTACAGATAAAAGTAGAGATTTGGCTTGGCAAATTTGAGGAGAATATTACCTGCCTAAGGCTAGGTTCTCATTTCGTTTTCGGGTGAGCACGAACAGACAGCGTTGCATGGCGAAATTAACGGCGTGCAACGTGTCCGTTAGCGCTCCCATTGCCAGCAATGTTAAAGTGCATTGCTAGCGCGTGCCATTTTCGGCACGCGCTAGCGATGTGCCGTTCTTTTGTGGCACGCCTCGGACGCTGCTTGCGCCCGAGGTCCATTCCCCACTCTCGCAGATCGGGGATCTGTGCTAGCGGGGACGTTTAACGCGACCCCTAAAAAGACATTGCGTTAGCGCAATCTGCTAGCGCTTAGCGCTAAACGTGCCCTGACGTGCATCCAAACAGTGGTTTACCCCCACATATGGGGTACCAGCATACTCAGGACAAACTGGGCATCAACTATTGGGGTCTAATTTCTCCTGTTACTCTTGCGAAAATAAAAAATAGCTTGCTAAAAGCGTTGTAAACTTCTGTGAAGCACTTGGAGGTTCAAAGTGCTCACCACATATCTATATAAGTTTCTTGGGGGGTCTAGTTTCCAAAATGGGGTCACTTATGGGGAGTTTCTACTATTTAGGCACATCAGGGGCTCTGCAAACGCAACGTGATGCCCGCAGACTATTTCATCAAAGTCTGCATTTCAAAAGTCACTACTTCCCTTCCGAGCCCCGACGTGTGCCCAAATAGTGGTTTACCCCCACATATGGGGTATCAGCATACTCAGGACAAACTGGGCAACAAATATTGGGGTCCAAATTCTCCTGTTACAATTGTGAAAATAAAAAATTGCTTGCTAAAACATAATTTTTGAGGAAAGAAAAATTATTTTTTATTTTCACGGCTCTGCGTTATAAACTTCTGTGACGCATTTGGGGGTTTAAAGTGGTCACCGCACATCTATATTAGTTCCATGGGAGGTCTAGTTTCAAAAATGGGGTCACTTGTGGGAGAGCTTCAATGTTTGGGCACAAAGGGGCTCTCCAAACGCGACATGGTGTCCGCTAATGATTGAAGCTAATTTTTCATTCAAAAAGTCAAATAGCGCTCCTTCCCTTTCGAGCCCTGCCGTGTGCCTAAACAGTGGTTTACCCCCATATGTGAAGTATCAGTGTACTCAGGAGAAATTGCCCAATAAATTTTAGGATCCATTTTATCCTGTTGCCCATGTGGAAATGAGCAAATTAAGGCTAAAACAATTTTTTTTGTGAAAAAAAGTACTTTTTCAGATTTACGGATCAATTTGTGAAGCACCTGGGGGTTCAAAGTGCTCACTATGCATCTAGATAAGTTCCTTGGTGGGTCTAGTTTCTAAAATGGGGTGACTTGTGGGGGATCTCCATTGTTTAGGTACACAGGGGCTCTCCAAACGTGACATGGTGTCCGCTAACGATTGGAGCTAATTTTTCATTCAAAAGTCAAATGGCGCTCCTTCCCTTTTGAGCCTTGCCGTTTGCAGAAACAGTGGTTTGGGATCCCATATGAGGTATCGGTGTACTCAGGATAAATTACCCAAAACATTTTAGGATCCATTTTATCCTGTTGCCTATGTGAAAATGAAAAAATTGAGGCTAAAAGAAATTTTTTGCGAAAAAAAGTACTTTTACATTTTTACAGATCAATTTGTGGAGCACCTGGGGGTTCAAAGTGCTCACTATGCATCTAGATAAGCTCCTTTGGGGGTCTAGTTTCCAAAATGGGGTCACTTGTGGGGGAGTTCCAATGTTTAGGCACACAGGGGCTCTCCAAACGTGACATGGTGTCCGCTAAAGATTGAAGCTCTCCTTCCCATCTGAGCCCTGTTGTGCACCCAAACAGTGGTTCCACCCCTACATATGGGGTATCGGTGTACTCAGGACAAATTATACAATAACACTTCGGGTCCAGTTTCTCCTTTTACCCTTGGGAAAATAAAAAAATTGCTGCTAAAATTGATTTATGTGACCGAAAAGTGAAATGTTCATTTTTTCTTTCCATGTTGCTTCTGCTGCAGTGAAGCACCTGAAGGGTAAATAAACTTCTTGAATGTGGTTTTGAGCACCTTGAGGGGTGCAGTTTTTAGAATGGCATCACTTTTGGGTATTTTCAGCCATATAGACCCCTCAAACTGACTTAAAATGTGAGGTGATCCCTAAAAAAATGCTTTTGTAAATTTTGTTGTAAAAATGAGAAATCGCTGGTCAAATTTTAACCCTTATAACTTCCTAGCAAAATAAAAAATTGTTTCCAAAGTTGGGCTGATGTAAAGTAGACATGTGGGTAATGTTATTTATTAGCTATTTTGTGTCACATAACTGTCTCGTTTACCAGAATAAAAATTCAAAATTTGAAAATTACAAAATTTTCTACATTTTAGCCAAATTTCCATTTTTTTCACAAATAAACACAAAAATTAACGACCTACATTTACCACTATCATGAAGCCCAATATGTCACAAAAACAATCTCAGAACCGCTAGGATCCGTTGACGCTTTCCTGAGTTATTACCTCATAAAGGGACACTGGTCAGAATTGCAAAAAACAGCCAGGTCATTAAGGTCAAAATAGGCTGGGTCATGATGGGGTTAATGGGAGTCCGATACCAGAAAAAAAATTTCCAAAATTTTAACTTCAAGGACTTTCTGACTGATGGTGACAAGGAAAATATTACTCTAAAAGGGTTTATCCTGCCTCTAAAAATATATATTTCTCTAAATAGAAACACATAAGTATACTTTGCATTGCTTAGATGCACAGGAACAACATTGGGTCATGTGTTTGATCCTCCACTGTTTTCCTTTATTAATTGTGACTTTTCGTACTGTGAGCACATGGTGCTTCTTCACTCTGTGCATCCACAAAGTCAGTAATGTCACAGACCATGGGATTATTAACATCAATAAATCAATTCCCCAGTATGATTTGTCACAGGGCGTCACCAGAGCATTCATTAGCGCTTGAGAGGGAAGGTGGGACTTCAATGTAGTACCAGCTAAGAGGGGAATCGCGGCATATGAGGTTTTCACTCTTCTAAGATAACTGTAGCAGTGCATGAAAGCAGCAATGCCAGGATGGGTAAACTGTAGAGAATTAAAAAAATCAAACACAAAAAAACAACAGTACGAGAAAGGATACAGCAGCATGTGTTAGCATACATACAGTGCATGCAGTTTTGTTTTTCGAAAGAGTCAGAGCACCTTTTTATTGTTAACCTAATATTTATTGATTTAATGTTGCATATCCTTGAGCAGCAAAATCAGGCATAACCGCATGCGGCACTGTGCATGTGTAAAAAATGAGGAATCCTTAAGTCTCCTATGGATAGGTCATCATTGTAAGGGCACAGTCAGATGGCCGTGTAAATCAGACAGATATCGGACCGCAATGCACGGACTGGCCAGAGGCTCTCCCGATCCAAATGTGACAACCTAGAAATATATGAAGCTGTCACACTCAGGTTGTGATCTCGGTCTGATTTATACGGCCGTCTGACTGCGCCCTTAAGGAGAACTTAATGCTATTAAAATGCAGTCCAATCTACTGACATCATGTTATACAGCAGGGATAGAGGAATAGCTTTATATATACAAGTAGTTTTGTGAAAAAAATGGTATATAACCTGTGGTTTAGGTATTTTAACAAGGGTTGAGCGACTTTTACTTTTTTAGGGTCGAGTCGGGTTTCGCGAAACCAGACTATCTCTAAAGTCGAGTCGAGTGAAATCGGCCAATTATGGCGAAAAGTCGGGGATCGACCGAAACACGAAACCCAATGCAAAGTCAATGGGAATTTTTTTTCTCTCTCTCTCTCTCTCTCTCTCTCCCCTCCGTCCCTGAACAGAAAAGCTGGTGTTACACATTGCAAATCGCTACAGCGCACAATCGACAAGATGACGATAGGCGTCCACGCCCCTAAGACCTATGTCATCACTCTGCCCACGCTCCTTCATTGGCTGAAAAAATGGCGCCAAGCGTGTCATACGAAATGCGACTTTGGCGCGAAAGTCGCGAACCGCATGGCCGACCCCACACAGGGATCGGGTCGGGTTTCATGAAACCCGACTTTGCCAAAAGTCGGTGAATTTTGAAAATAAACAATCCGTTTCACTCAACCCTAATTTTAACTTCTACTCTCCTGGGGTTTCAGTCCATTGGGCAGACCTAAAAGTGATTGGTATCTTTCTTTGTATAAATGTGCATACAGGGATAGATGTTAATCATTGATAGGACCGCCCAGTGGACCGGAAATCTCAAAATGAGGAGAGGTTCAAATGAATAAAATTCAGGTTTTACTATTATTTTCTTCGTCACAAAACTGTGGATCAGTCTACTCAGCTCCTCTTGCTATATAATAGTTTCCCAAGCTCCTGTCCTCTCAGCCCCCACAAGTCATATTTTCAGGATTTCCATAATGTTTAAAGTTTTCCTCCGGTCACTGGTTGCAGCTGATGGGACTACAATTACACTTTTTCTCTGTAAGGTCCACTCCTGGTTTTGGCATACAAAAACTGATGCAAAGTTCTGACCAAATATTGACGTGTGAATGAATCCTTATACTGCATTTTTGGAGCATGCCTGATTCACAGCCTCAGTGTGCCTCTATATAAAATTGGAGGCACATGGCAGGTAAATGTGAGAGGCTGATGTATTGATGGTACTTCCAGCACTTGTGCAATACTAAGGAGATCCTGAAAACATGATATTTTGGGGGTAGCCAGGACTGGAGTTTGGGAAACACTGCTCTATAACTTGGTGCCTGCAGATTGTACTATATTTTCATAGTGTTTTCTTTGTAGCTTTGTCCCTTTTTTCAGTTTATGACCCTTCCTTGCCTCTTTCATGCCCCTTTATGGGAGAAACTATAAGGAATCACTGCTTTCCAGGTAGTTTCAGGAGGACTCACCATTCTTCTGTGCGATTGCCACCTCTCATGGGGTTCTGAAAGGTCTCCATTTTTTTCTTGAATCTTTTGGATATTCACAGAGAGTTGGCCTGTATGCAATAAACCTATTTACCAGAACCAAAACATGAGTAATTTTATGAAATGTAACCTTGTATAGAATATGTGAAATCTTGAAGTACCTGATCTCCATCTGAGGTTTTGTTCTAATTCTCAGAGTAGCAGATTAAGAGAATGGTGTAAATTTAGTCAGGATTAGAAGTTTTACTCCATCTGTAGAGTTTAGCCTAATCTGGTTTATGTCTCCCTAGCCTAATTTAATTGGTTTTATTGTCTGCCATTCTTTTTTTTGTTCATTGCACACATGATCTAATGTACAACATCTCAGCTGTACATCACAAGTTCTTTGTCATCCCAGACAATATAAGTTGTGTGTATCTCATCCGACGAGGACAAGAGGTTCTGTCAGAATGACTCATCCACGAATTGATCAGTACATGAGATGACAATCTGTAAGCCTGTTTGGTACTAGACAGCCTTCTGAGCAGTCACTTTGAAACCTCCTGAGCCAATAAAGTCTACAGCAGACACAATATTTCTTCAAAAAATTGAAAGGAAGGTTTCTGTATGCTTAGAGACGTACGAGGGATATGCAGTTTTGTCAAGAGCTACCTGCTTTTGTGATCTGAGGCCTGAGACGTTTCAGCAGAAATTGGGTGGCCTTTCATGTCAAATCCGCACAACTCCCTCTTCAGCTGAATATCTGTTCTGTTGATGTATATTGACACAGCCTTGAAAAATAAGCTTTGGTCTCCACAGTGTCTCCAGTGGAAGAAAGCCTCCTGTAAAGTACTGAGGGACAGCTAGTAATTATAGCAGTACAAACAGTATGAGCCGTGTATCCCTAGGACACAACTCACTCGTGCGCCTGCAATGCTTTGCCATGTTGGATGCAGATTTGTACTTTTCTCTCTAAATTATTTGCTTCAGCATTATCATGTCCTCATAAACAACTCAACTGAAGTGATCACAAGACACAGACACAATGTGAATTCTGTATCACACATCACACCATTTATATGTATGCTTAGCCATTGCTAAAAATGATAACATTTAGACTGGAGTTGAAAAATTCAGAGGTGTCAATAGCAGGTTGATGCACACAACATCTATAACATGGCATTCATAGCTTTCTGTGCCTCTGACATTCACCTGCCATGTGCCTCCAATTTTATATGGAGGCACACTGAGTCTGTGAATCAGGCATGCTCCAAAAATGCAGTATAAGGATTCATTCACACATCAATATTTGGTCAGTACTTTGCATCAGTTTTTGTATGCCAAAACCAGGAGTGGACCTTACAGAGAAGAAGTGTAATTGTAGCCCCATCAGCTGAAACCAGTGACCGGAGGTAAACTTTAAACAAAAGCTTTGAACTCATATTGTCTTTGGACAGCATGGGAATTGCGGTTGTCTTACCGGCGGTGATTATTTTACCGCCGACAGAAGCGGTGTTTGCCGTTTGTTCAGTATTTTATATCAGTGTTTGTGAGCCAAAATCAGAAGAGGAACAATCAGAGGAAAAGAATAAGGGTCTTAGCACCATGCCGGATCCCTGCTCTGACAGGCAGGATTTCTGGTGTGTCACTGCTCTCACCCGCGCTGTGGTCGGTGCTTTCCTTCCTCATGCTCTGCATGCTTCCAGCGGAGCTTCCAGCCGGGCCTCCAGCCATGTCCATAGAGCACGCGCGCACACACTCCCACCCTGTTAAAAGGTCAGCGAGTGCACTTGCTATTTCCTCCCCAGCCAATAGCTGTGGAGCATTATGTATAGCTTCCTCCTCACTGGGGAGGTGCCTGAGTAACCTTCCTGTTCTGCAGTCTAAGTTGTGTAAGGTTGCGTACCAGTCATTGCTGCAGTCTGGTGCAGATCCTGCCTGCTGCACTCTTGTGCAGATCCTGTCTGCTGTACTCTGACATGCACTCTGCCTGCTGCACTCTGGTGCAGACCCTGCCTGCTGCACTCTGACATGCACTCTGCCTGCTGCACTCTGGTGCAGACCCTGCCTGCTGCACTCTGACCTGCACTCTGCCTGCTGCACTCTGGTGCAGACCCTGCCTGCTGCACTCTGACATGCACTCTACCTGCTGCACTCTGGTGCAGACCCTGCCTGCTGCACTCTGGCATGCACTCTGCCTGCTCCACTGTGACATGCACTCTGCCTGCTGCACTCTGGTGCAGACCCTGCCTGCTGCACTCTGCCATGCACTCTGCCTGCTGCACTCTGGTGCAGACCCTGCCTGCTGCACTCTGGCATGCACTCTGCCTGCTCCACTGTGACATGCACTCTGCCTGCTGCACTCTGGTGCAGACCCTGCCTGCTGCACTCTGGCATGCACTCTGCCTGCTCCACTGTGACATGCACTCTGCCTGCTGCACTCTGGTGCAGACCCTGCCTGCTGCACTCTGCCATGCACTCTGCCTGCTGCACTCTGGTGCAGACCCTGCCTGCTGCACTCTGGCATGCACTCTGCCTGCTCCACTGTGACATGCACTCTGCCTGCTGCACTCTGACACGCACTCTGCCTGCTGCACCATCCAGTCTGTCCTTCTGGGTCCAGCTACCGAGCGTCCATTGGTCTGACCTGGCGTTCAACGGGAGCCAAGTCTAACCTCACCATCAGAGGCTCTAGTGAACATTCCGGTGCTCGCTTAGTCACGCCCCTCCAGGCTCTCTGCGGTCCGAGGTTCTGCACCTATAATGTAAATTAGGTTTCTTAAATTTTTTTCATTGCATTTTTGATTGCAATGTTTTACATGCGTTTTTATCACATTTTTCATGCCAAGATGTTTGCGTCTTGTTGCTATTATTATTATTTATTTAGATAAAACTGCTTTATTTTGATAATATCTGGTATTTGGCTTTAAAAAAAACTTTATTGATATAGTTATGTGCAGATTACACTTGTTTTAAGTGCTTTTCGCAGTGGAAACGCACAAAAAAATGCATATTTGGTTTTCACTTATGCATTTTGCACACCTAATACAGTTTTATGAGGAAAATCTGCATAGAAAACTCAAAAACTCAACGTATCAGCGGGAGAAATTGACATGTTGTGGATTTGAAAAACGCGCAACAGGTCAGTTTACAGAATTAAAAAAGCACAGAAGGCAGGATATATTTAATAAATCTTCTCCACTTTGCTGGAACTGTGAGCTGCTGCATTTTTGATGTAGAGAAAATATGCAGCGTTAAAAACTGATTGTGGGAACATTGTCATAGTGTTCAGTAGTGTGCGCTGATGGGTCCAAATGATAGCTGTGGGGAGGTTTTAATAGACCACTTACTAATATGGCTAAATGGATTGATTTTTGCACCATTTAACTGTGGAATGAGTAAATAAACAATTTAATATATAATTAAAAATGTAACTAAAAACAGATGTACTAAGAGACTTGCTATTTGCATACATGCACATTTCTATTTATTTTACTTGCTGATAGAAAAGGCTGGAGCAAAGCTGACTCCCCCATGGTGTGGATGGTAGCCGGCATGACAATGGGTTGGGGTCTTATATAGGGCCGGGTTAGTGGTGGGGCCCCTTCAGTTCTCACTCTTTGGGGTCGAGCTTGGTGTGTTTATTTGTTGGGATTGGTGATCATCGGGTTTGAAGAATTTATTGGGTCATGGTGGCGTATTGCGGTTGAGGGTAGTCCTTAAGGTTGGTAAAAATTGGTCTGGGGATCTATTGGCTTATGGTTTCCTTTTTTTGGAGTTTAATATGGTTGGATCTGGTTGGTATTGGACCTCAGAATCTAAATTCCCTATCTTCCCCGTCTTTGGAGTGTGGGAGGAAACTGAAGAATCCGGAGGAAACCCACGTAAACACTGGGAGAACATACAAACTCCTTGCAGATGTTGTCCGTGGTGGAATTTGAACCCAGGACCCCAGTGCTGTAGGGGTACAGTGATAACCAATGAGCCACCATTTGACATAAATGAACCAAAAGTTATTTTTCACTAGAACTATTGTGCAGCACTATCAATACATCATCCACATCTCCTGATCTGGTCAGTTTCCGCATAGTCTTCTCATCTTTGCTGAGGCTATCTCACATCACATTGCTCTATAGGCGTAATGTAAGTAGTAGCGATGTCCATACAGTAAGAGCATGAGTGCGATCAGTAATGTTTCCTATTTTATAGACCTACAGCAATGTAAAGTCCACGCTGCTATAATAAATATCATGTCCACTCCTGAATCTGATAATATAGCTGCCCAGAAATGCAGAATAAAGTCGTCTTCCACCTGAATTAACGCCAGTCATGCTGAAAGGCACCAAAAGCGGAAAGGCCGAACTGTACAATAGAACCACCTATCTGTGTGCAGCATGGCGGATTAGTCCACGCATCACCAACTTAATAACGCTGGCTGGAAGACTATGAAATGAGGGAAAAGGTGGAGGTGAGAACTCCTCGGTTCTTCTACATGAAAACTGAAGGCTAAAAACCTTATTTGATCCCTGATTGGAAGACAGCCAAGGCATTACTAACAGATACCTGTCATTAGGCCTTCTGCGGTTTGATTTTTTTTTTGGTCCAGGTATCTTGGGAAAGATCAATATATGTTAAACCACGATGGACAGGAGTAAGATGTTGAAGATGTCTGAAATGTCAGTCTTGCCAAATTCACTCCCAAAGTGTTCAAAATTATGATGTTTGACTTAAATTCTCTCTAGTGCTATTTTTCATATTAACACTGTAATCGCTGTGAGAATTGCATGAAGATTATACCATGTTGGCTAGAGCTACTCAAGATTTAGTAGTATTGGATTAACAATATGGATACTTTAAAGATACTTTATTTACTGGAAAAATCATTTAAAGGGAATCTGTCACCGGGTTTTGGCTACCTCATCAGAGGTCCTGATTCCAGCAATATATCAATGAATTTACTGGGTGCAGCAGTTGTGAGACAATCAGAGTTCTTAGATGTATCATGCAGCATAGCTGAGAAAGCTAACCTCGCCCCCACCAGACTTTCTATCTACATTGTGTATTGACAGTGAGCTGCTTATCAGAGGAGGGGGCGTGATCAGATACAAGGCAGCTAGTCACAGCAATGATAATGCCCTGGTGATAAAGCTTTCATTGTAAGAAAACAACAGTTACAACAGTGACACTTCCATGAATTCAATGTTTTAACCCCTTCCTCGTGCTGTCCTCATATTACATAGCAAAAATCTGCTGACTGATTCCTTTTCAATTAATTTAAAAAGATCCCAGAATTTTCTGGGCCTTTTTTTGTTGGCATGCCACCTGTATTGTTTGTGAAGGTGGCTGGCTGATTAATAAATTTCAGCAGTTAAGCCCACCCCTATTCTGCCTGTTCAGCCTCGGCAAAGAAGGGGGCTGGCTTAGCACACAGAGCATTGATGACATGTGAACACAGGAAATTCAGTTTTTTTTGTCAATCTCTAGTCAAAAAGAGACCTTCTAAAACCTGTGATTTGACGATAGGGGAACCTTGAATCCTTTAAGGCTATGTGCACACGTCAGGATTTTCTTGCAGAAATTTCCTGACAAAATCAGGACATTTCTGCCAGAAATCCGCATGCGTTTTTTGCACGTTTTTTGTGCGGATTTTACGCATTTTTTGGGCGGATTTTTTGCGTTTTTTTCCGGACACTCCAATTTAATGGGAAATCCACAAAAAATCCGCAAAAATAATGAACATGCTACTTCTTTTTGCAGAATGCGTTTTTTTTGCGGAAAAAAACGCAAACATGTGCACAAAACATGCAGAATGCATTCTAAATGATAGGATGCATATTGTTTGCATTTTTTTAGCGATTTTATAGCGTTTTTATCGGGAAAATCCCCCCCAAAAAAACGCAAAAAATCCTGACGTGTGCACATAGCCGGTATTATCAGTATATTAGTAAGTTGAATATTATAAACACATTTAGCAATTTTTTTTAACTTGACAACTTTCCTTACTTTATCTACTGCAAGTCCAAATGTATTTTAATTCATGCATGCTACATTGAGTATTACATACTGCATGTATATAAATAAATATAACAGCTATACGAGACATGTCTGCCAGCCAGTCATATCCTTTAGGGACATCTTTTACAAATGCATCAAGTGTTCCGAAAAATAAATATGGCATATTTTTCCACAAATACAGTATAGCATGGTGCATGTAGTTTGACCAAGTTATCATTTTAGTTGTTGTAATAACTAGTAAGTGTCCACCTCACCAATATGTTTTTTGGTCAGGGTGTATTTATTTTATGACATATGTGATGCTGGGAAAATTCTGTCTATCTAATATCAGATATTTTATGGATGTTGCTACCATTTTGTCTATCTAATTTCAGGTCTAAGAAAAGTTACCTTGACTTACCCTAACATGTAAAGGATATGCGGCACATGCGCATAAGCTTCTCTCTAGATGCAGCAGAATGGCATACACGCTTCTGCGTGTCAGCCCCACCTCTGAGCAATGGGGAATTAGCGCTCTACTGCGCATGCCCGGATATTACATCAGACGCCACTAGCTTAAAACACCGGCAACGCTCACCGCTTCACACTGCATCACCAATGAGATGGACATTGCGCTCCTGGACCTTACAGATTACGGAAATTATATAGGCTCTTGCTGATCCCTAGTCCTCCTTACTATCTTACGTATACTTAAAAAATATCCTCTGCTTTCTACAGCCCAATCCGGACTGATTTTCTTCTTGGCACACCCTATTCCTTATTGGAAGGTCAGTGTACCAGCTTGTAGAATGTGTTATATATGCCTAGGCTTCAGGTCCATAGAATGCATCCATATTGCTATCCTTTACATGTTAGGGTATGACTCTATGTCTCTCTGAGTTTACTGCCGGTCTCTACCATTGAGCATTGTGCATAGGGGTTTTCGGTGTGGACTTTTATTATCTATATTCCAGGCTGCTCAGGGTTCCTCTCTTACTGCATATATTATAACTATACACATACCATAATAAAAGTGAAGGTAAAGATAATTGTAACGAAAGTAGTAGGAATCCTACAATTGGGTATAAACATATGCACACTTTGGAATCTAATGCAAATCCCTTTTCATGATTCTCTTGCTTCTCCTGGTTCCTGAAGATTTATATTCCCAGGGACACCCTATAGGGCCCCTTTTAACAAGGTGTCCGATTTTGTATAATTTTATGTATATAGTAGGTTGTATATAATTTTGTATATGTGTCTGTTATTAGGTTTGATGTCAGTATGTAATTTATATGTCTTGTCGTTATTACCACGTATGTATATATGTACAGCACGTCTATATCATATATTTACACTATGTATTTATCTTTCAGTGAGGTTTTGACAAAGACCATCCTTGGTCGAAAACGTTAACCCTAACTTAATTGTCCGTCAAATTCTTCATACGCTACTGAGCACCTGGTGATGACTGTACGCACAAATAAAAGCATAATTTTTGCATAAAATCTACAAGTCTCATGTGTGTGGCTGTTTCTCTATAAATATTGTGACTATCCGTTCAGCCTGCACCTCTCGCTCTTTGATACAGAGTGCACCACATTTTTTGGACTACCCCATGCTCAATGCAGGACTCACTAAATCATCTCAGACAGATAACTGTCCAGCCTCTGTTTGAAAGCTTCCATTGAAAGAGAACTTACACCTCTCGTGGCAGCCTGTTCCACTCATTGATCACCTTCACTGTTAACCCCTTTCCAAAATCGGGCATAGATTTATGCCAATGTCAGACTCCCTCCCTTTGATGTGGGCTCTGGCGGTGAGCCCATATCTTTCCCGGCATATATCAGCTGTTTTGAACAGCTGACATGTGCCCAGAATAGCAGCGGGTGGAATTGCGATCCACCTGCGGCTATTAACTAGTTAATTGCCATTGTCAAACTCTGACAACGGCATTTAACAAGCACTTCTGGCAATCGCTCTGGAAATACGTCACGTGATCATGGGTCACCGGTGTGTTGGCATGACAAACTGAGTTCTCTTGGAGACCCCTATGGTTTTCAGTGCCGGCTATTTGGTATTGCCACATTCAAAATAGTCTGATTTATCAATAAAAAAGGATAAACATGATTGTTAACTGGCGTAGCGAGAAAAAAGTTAAAATGCCAGAATTACTTTTTTTGGTCACCGTAACATTGCATTAAAATGCAATAACGGGCGATCAAAAGATTGTGTCTGCACCAAAATGGTATCATTAAAAACGTCAGCTCGGCACGCAAAAAATAAGCCCTCACCCAACCCGAGATCATGAAAAATGGAGACGCTACGGGTATTGAAAAATTGCGAACTTTTTCTTTTATTTTGCAAACTTTTGAATTTTTTTTCACCACTTAGATAAAAAAGAACTTAGATATGTTTGGTGTCTATGAACTCGTAATGACCTGAATAATCATAGTGGCAGGTCAATTTTAGCATTTAGTGACACTAGCAAAAAAAGTAAAACAAAAATCAACTGTGGGATTGCACTTTTTTTGTAATTTCACCGCACTTGGAATATTTTCCTGTTTTCTAGTACACGTCATGGTAAAGTGAATGGTGTCATTCAAAAGCATAACTCATCCCACAAAAAATAAGCCCTCACATGGCCATATTGATGAAAAAATAAAAAGTTATGGTTCTGGGAAGAAGGGGAGCGAAAAACGAAAAAGCAAAACCGAAAATAGGAGCTATAGGGGTTAAAAAGTTTTTTCTAATGTCTAATCTGCATCTTCTTCATTTTTAGATATTAGTAGACAGCTATTAGGTCTCCTCTTGAGACTTAATAGCTGGACATACATATTAGATTCTGATAGTTCCAACTTACAGGTCCTATTGGACCTTGTAAGATCACATCTTGGCAAAAGCAAAGTTGAAGTTGTGAAGTAGGAGATGGCGGCAAGAACATAAATCTTGGTATTCTGTGTAATGGAGGATACAATGAGACCTCAGTCAGACACATCTGATTTTTACATTGTAACGCCATAAATAATAATGGATGTTGTGATAATTCCAATATAACCAAAAGCTACAATCAGTCTATGGACTATTATTTTGATCAATACATTCTAATTTCATATATTTTATGTTTAATTGCATAGTATTCCAAATCACAGCTTTGAAAGCCAGTTTAAAGACACTTTGAAAGGCGAATTACAGCATAGCAATGAATTTATCAGTGACAACCATTTTATAAAACACCACTGAAACTCATCAAGAGCAAACACCATTTTAATAATTATCAGTTTTAAGCATAAAATGAAATGTTTAGATGGATGGGCTAACATAAGAATAAGCAGAATGTAGACTCTTAGGCTAGGTTCACACTTGCGTTGTGCAGTCCGTTCAACAAATCCATTAAACGGACTGCACTAACGCAAGTGCCGACTTTGGCACTGCGCTAGCGCAGATGGATCATCTGCTAGCTCCATCTGCGCTAGCAGTGCGCTAGCAGTGACGGACCCGGAAACGCTGCAGCCCGCGTCTCGGGTCCGTCACTCAATGTCGGCACATCGCTAGCGCACGCCCATTGTGGGTGTGTGCTAGCGATGCGTTCGCCATTGCAAGTAATGGCGGCGTTAATGGACTACGTTACACCGCGTTATGCCGTGGTGTAACGTAGTCCGTTAAACGGGTTCACACAACGCAGTGTGAACCCAGCCTCAGGAGGACCCAGTCCTGAATTTTATTTAGATCATATTGGGCGAAAATGTGCAGAATAACAAACTATCAAATGATTTTTTTCTTGTGGTGCAGAAAGCAAATTAATGTAAACAATAAGTGCACTTCATGCATATAGCAAGTCATATGTGGACAATATTGTAAATTACGTGCAGATTTTTCTGGGAAATTTGACTTGCAGAAAATGTATTTTCCAAAAATTGATCGTGCCCTTTTCATGTTCTATACAGGCCCCAGAGCATAATAAAGGTAACCTGTGAATAAAAACCCCCTAATACCCCACTGTCCCGCCCGCCCGTATGGTCCTCATTTCCTCTTCCACATTCGTGCTCTGGTATCTTCACTGTGGAACAGGGTTTCCAGCCACAACCTGGCCTTGATGTTACAGCGTGTTCTGTCCTTATGCCGCTATGATGCTCTATGTCCTCTGAATTTGGGCAGCGGGCACCAGAGGCCGTGGAGGTGCCGGGACAAGAGAGAAGCGAGAATTGTGCTTTTTATTTCTGGAACCTTTTGCTGGGCCTCTACATTTCAGCAAAATAGCGACCACCATTTTGCTAAATTTACGCTGAGCGAATTACAAAAAAACTCAGTATTTTGGAAAGTACAGATTATTGTCAAATTTTAGAAGAAATCATTTCCACTCGAATAAATTTGCCCATCTCTACCCAGGATTGCTAAGTGTTAAAGTGAAGCTCGGTTACAGAAACACTTGAATTATTATATTAGGAAACTGCATAACTAATCAGTAATGAGCTAGAGCGTGTGTTCTATGAGCTAGAACTATCTCATAAGTAGCTCTGTTATACCGCTGTCCTGACTAATAGGATCTGCTTGGGTTACGTCAAAGTGCTTGCCATTTTAACAGTAGGAATAGCAATCAAAAAATATCAGAAATCACATACTAAAGATGTGCCACCATTTAAAACAACTGGTATTCTGGTACTGCAGTGAACACAATGCAATCTGCTAATGATGGCTTCGACGACACTCGCCTTGAGTATTGCGTAAAGACTCAGCTGAACATAGAAGATTAGAAGGCGTTTTACCCCATTCTGTGCAAAGCAGATTTTGGGTACGTCATCTATTAGTCATTCATGTAGTAAAGTTCAGTCATTCCTAAATCATGTAGAAGGCAACCATGAGACATTCACAGGAAGGAGATATGGACTGTGCTAATAATAAGCCATTGACAGCACAAACAATCGTTACATATAAGAATATACAACCGTGTAAGAAAAACTGACACCTGTATTAAAAATTATATCTATCTTGTGAATGGCCGAAAGCATGCAATATGTGGCAACCTTTTTTTGAACCTCCTGATTGACAGTGGTCAGACCTCTATTCAATGCTATTGCAGCCATGAATTTTGTGGAATTGGAAGTGGGAGCGAGCCCTAAAACTGACAGTGCTCTGACGCAACTAGCATGGCAGCTTTGTGCTGTTTTTCCCCAATAAACCATCTGCTGGAATAGGCGAGTTCTCTCTGTAAAATGGACCAGAATAGGTCATGTCTCTGTTAACGCACAAAAACCCCTGTCATGTGAATCGCTCCATAGAATGTGTCAGTCTTCTCTGACAAACACTGACAGCGCAAGTACAGTAAAAATGGACGTGTGAACGAGCCCTTACTCCGCAAACTTGACATGAAAAGTAAACGGGCGTCCATTATTTCTATGAAAAACTGGTAGGTGAGAACTGTGGGTGTTTTCAATGACTTTAGAAACTGAGATAGGTAATAAACAGACATCAAAGCTTTAGTCACGTCTGGAGCACATGACATGAAGGAAGTTCATTGGATTGGAGCCACTTGGCAGTAAACATGCAGCTGTTATTAATTGCTATTGGATGCAATGAAAATTGATTCTGCAAACACAGAGGTGCTCTGGGAGGAGGCTAGGGAAAAGTCTACAGAGGATACTAATTAATTGAAGCATGTTTTATTCCAGAGAAAGGGGAGGCCAAGAACAAAGCATTTTACTTAAAGAGAAACTGTCAACATGAAAATGCAATCCAATCTACTGCAGCATATTATAGAGCATAGAGAACTGAGCAGATTGATATATAGTTTTGTGAAAAAAGATTCAGAATAATCTTTGTTTTCATGATTTACACCTCTGCTTGTTCAGGTATCGTCGGTCCAGTGGGCGGTCTTATCAGTGACTGACAGCATTCTTTGTGTAAGTGTGCATACAGTGATGGCTGACAGTCACTGATAGGACCGCCTACTGGGCTGAAAATCCCAGAAAGAGCAGAGGCTTAAATGATTAAATCACAGATTATACGGAGTCTTTTCTCACCAAACTATATATCAATCTACTCAGCTCCTCCTGCTCTATAAATGATGACAACAGATTTGACTGCATTTTTAAGGTGACAGGTTCCTTTAAACCTCGGTATTGGGACCTGTTCTCTTCAACATATTCATTAATGATCTGCTAGAAGGTTTACACAGTAATATATCGATATTTGCAGATGATACAAAACTATGTAAAGCAGTTAATACAAGAGAAGATAGTATTCTGCTACAGATGGATCTGGATAAGTTGGAAACATGGGCTGAAAGGTGGCAGATGAGGTTTAACAATGATAAATGTAAGGTTATACACATGGGAAGAAGGAATCAATATCACCATTACACACTGAACGGGAAACCACTGGGTAAATCTGACAGGGAGAAGGACTTGGGGATCCTAGTTAATGATAAACTTACCTGGAGCAGCCAGTGCCAGGCAGCAGCTGCCAAGGCAAACAGGATCATGGGGTGCATTAAAAGAGGTCTGGATAGTGGATACACATGATGAGAGCATTATACTGCCTCTGTACAAATCCCTAGTTAGACCGCACATGGAGTACTGTGTCCAGTTTTGGGCACCGGTGCTCAGGAAGGATATAATGGAACTAGAGAGAGTACAAAGGAGGGCAACAAAATTAATAAAGGGGATGGGAGAACTACAATACCCAGATAGATTAGCGAAATTAGGATTATTTAGTCTAGAAAAAAGACGACTGAGGGGCGATCTAATAACCATGTATAAGTATATAAGGGGACAATACAAATATCTCGCTGAAGATCTGTTTATACCAAGGAAGGTGATGGGCACAAGGGGGCATTCTTGGCGTCTGGAGGAGAGAAGGTTTTTCCACCAACATAGAAGAGGATTCTTTACTGTTAGGGCAGTGAGAATCTGGAATTGCTTGCCTCAGGAGGTGGTGATGGCAAACTCAGTCGAGGGGTTCAAGAGAGGCCTGGATGTCTTCCTGGAGCAGAACAATATTGTATCATACAATTATTAGGTTCTGTAGAAGGACGTAGATCTGGGGATTTATTATGATGGAATATAGGCTGAATTGGATGGACAAATGTATTTTTTCGGCCTTACTAACTATGTTACTATGTTACTATGTTTAAAGCTCTCCCAACTCCGTATTTAATGCTGTTTGCTTTCTCAATCCATCACGATACAATGATGAGACATTATGGGAATGGCTAATTACTAGGGTTGGGCGACTTTTCTTTTTATAGGATCGTGTCGGATTTCACGAAACCCGACTTTTTCAAAAGTCGGGTCGAGTGAAATCGGCCGATCCTATAGAAAAGTCGGGGTCGGGGTCGGCCGAAACACGAAACCCAATGCAGTGCATTGGGTTTCTAATGGTTCCCAGGGTCTGAAGGAGAGGAAACTCTCCTTCAGGCCCTGGGATCCATATTTAAGTGTAAAATAAAGAATTAAAGAATCAAAATAAAAAATATTGCTATACTCACCCTCGGACGCGCCCTGGTTCTTACCGGCAGCCTTCCTAAAAATGAGCGCCTGAAGGACCTTCGATGACGTCACGGCTTGTGATTGGTCGTGTGAGCGGTCACATGGGCATCACGCGACCAATCACAAGCCGCGACGTCATCTAAGGTCCTTCAGGCGCTGATTCTTAGGAAGGAAGGCTGCGGGTTAGAACCAGGGCGCGTCCGAGGGTGAGTATATACCTATTAGGAATATACTCACCCTCGGACGCGCCCTCGGACGCTTCCTTCCTAAGAATTAGCGTCTGAAGGACCTTAGATGACGTCGCGGCTTGTGATTGGCCGCGTGACCGCCCATGTGACCGCTCACACGACCAATCACAAGCCGCGACGTCATCAAAGGCCCTTCAGGCGCTCATTCTTAGGAAGGAAGGCTGCCGGTGAGAACCAGGGCGCGTCCGAGGGTGAGTATAGCAATATTTTTTTATTTTTATTCTTTATTTTACACTTAAATATGAATTCCGATACCGATTCCCGATATCTTAAACATATCGGGAATTGGTATCGGAATTCCGATTCCATATCAGAAGATCGCCGACCTCATGGCCGACCCCACACAGGGGTCGGGTCGGGTTTCCTGAAACCCGACTTTGCCAAAAGTCGGCGAGTTCTGAATCTGGCCGACCCGTTTCGCTCAACCCTACTAATTACACATTGGTTTCATCTGGAGTAATAACTATTGTAGCAGTGCACTTAATGCTTAAAGGGCTTGTCTCATAATGTAATTCCTTCAATATGACCCCACCTTCCAAGAAGGTGCCTAATTTATAGTATCATAAAAATACAAGGGACTTCTAAACTATGGTTGTTGATGAACTTAGGTTTTTGGGATGTATGATCATTATCATGAACGTATCACTAAGCACTAATCTTGTCCAGAGTCCACTTTGGTACTCCACTGCAGCTGGACCAAGGCATTGTGATTTGCTTTGTCAGTCCTCAAATGCCAGCATCGTAGGTTTCTCTATCATGTACTAGACCCTGCAGCATCATTGCGGCACAATACACATCATGATGTCGCGTGAGGCTTTGAGACTAGGTGTCAGACAAAGTGCTGGCATGGCAAGAGGGCTAGTAATCGCAAAAGATGCATAGAATACTAGCACTTGGATATTGGCCAAGGAACATTTTTTGCTCATCTCTACTATCTGTATTACAAGGACAACTAGAGCCATGAGACTCACAAATTGGACTTCCAGAGTGACCTTTCTGACTTAGTGGGGGACCAAGTGGGAATATCCCCCAATTTGTTCATAGGCCCTAATACAGCATATGGTCATCCTTACAAGACAATCCCGTTAAACTTTATCTACTCATAATAACCAAAGTAATGCTTACCACTAACAAATAATTCCGGAAACAGAGTGTTACGAGTACCCGATATTTTAGGAGGTTTTAAACCATGTTTATGGTGAAACCAGCCATATACATGTGTGTTAATGCTGGTTTAGCTGGGCACCCAATTTTACCTTTTATTTGCACCATACACATAGTATACGCATGCAGCATGCACACCGATCACATACTGTAGTATACGCATGCAGCATGCACACCGCTCACATAGTATACGCATGCAGCATGCACACCTCTCACATAGTATACACATGCAACAAGCACATTGCTCACATAGCATACACATGCAATAAGCACACCGCTCACATAGTATACGCATGCAGCATGCACACCTCTCACATAGTATACACATGCAACAAGCACACCGCTCACATAGCATACACATGCAATAAGCACACAGCTCACATAGTATACGCATGCAGCATGCACACCGCTCACATAGTATACACATGCAACAAGCACACCGCTCACATAGTATACACATGCAACAAGCACACCGCTCACATAGTATACACATGCAACAAGCACACCGCTCACATAGTATACACATGCAACAAGCACACCGCTCACATAGTATACACATGCAACAAGCACACCGCTCACATAGTATACACATGCAACAAGCACACCGCTCACATAGTATACACATGCAACAAGCACACTGCTCACATAGCATGCGCATGCAGCATGCACACCGTTCACATAGTATATGCATGCAGCATGCACACCGTTCACATAGTATATGCATGCAGCATGCACATTGCTCACATAGTATATGCATTAAGCACGTATGCCGCTCACATAGTATACACGTACAGCAGGCACATCGCTCACATAGTATACAGGATGCAGCATGCATGCTGCTCACATAGTATATGCATCCAGCAAGCACGCCGTTCACATAGGATACGGATGTTGCACGCTTGCCGCTCACGTAGTATACACATGCAACATGCACATCATTCACATACAATAAGCATGCAGCAATCCCATCACACACATAGCATACACATGCAGCACGCACACGTTCACCTAGTAGATGCATGCAGCAAGCACACTGCTCACATAGTATGCGCATGCAGCAAGCATACCGCTCACGTAGTATACACATGCAGCACACATGCCACTCACATAATGTTTGCATGCAGCACACACTGTTCACATATCATACACATGCAGCACACTTACCGCTCACATAGTATATGCATGCAGCAAGCACATTACTCACATAGTATACGCATGCAGCACACACACCACTCACATAATATACGCATGCAGCACACACTGTTCACATATTATACACATACAGCAAGCATGCCGCTCACATAGTATACACATGCAGCACACACGCTGCTCACATAATATACACATGTAGCACACACTGTTCATATATTATATGCATGCAGCACGCATACAGTTAACATGGTAGACATATGCAGCAACTACACCACTCATGTAGTGTACAGATGCAGCACAGAAGACGCTCACATATTATATGCATGCAGCATGCACACCATTAACCCCTTAACCCTCGGGCCATTTTCCTTTTTTTGCATTTTCACTTTTTGCTCCCCTTCTTCCCAGAGCCTAAACTTTTTTATTTTTCTGTCAAAATGGCCATGTCCAGGTCACTACGAGTTCATAGACACCAAACAAGTCTAGATTCTTTTTTGTTTAAGTGGTGAAAAAAATCCAAACTTTAAGAAATCTGTAAAAAAAAAAAAGGGCTCCATTTTCCGAGATCTGTAGCATCTCCAATTTTCATGATCTTGGACTGCGTGAGGGCTTATTTTTTGCATGCCAAGCTGATGTTTTTATTGATGCCATTCTGGTGTAGATACAATCTTTTGATTGCTTTTTATTCCATTTTATTGCAATGTAGCTATGACCAAAAAAATGTAATTCTGGTGTTTTGGCTTTTTTTCTCATTACGCCGTTTAATTAGGTTAATGATCAGGTTAATTATTTTTTTATATTCATAGATCAGACGATTCTGAACACGGCAATACCAAATAGGAGCATGATTGATGTTTTTAATTGTTTTATTTTAAATTTGAGAAAGGGGGGTGATATGAACTTTAATATTTTTCTTATTTTTTAAATATTTTTTTAAATATTTTTTTAAAACTTTTTGCTTACTTCAATAGTCTCCATGGGAGACTAGAAGCTGCAGTTGTCTGATCGGCTCTGCTACATACAGGCAATGATCAGATCGCCTGTATGTAGCAGAAATGCTTGCTTGCTATGTGCGCCGACCACTGGGCGGCGCTCAAAGCAATCTAGCTATGACAACAATAGAGGTCTGCTGGAGACCTCTAGTTATCATGCCAACCCATCAGTGACCTGTGATGGGGTCATCGCTGGGTGGGATTTCCGGCATGAGTTAAATGCTGCTGTCAGAGATTGCCAGTGGCATTTAACAGGTTAACAGATGCAAGTGGATCGCAATTCCACCCACGGCTGTTAAGGTACCGTCACACTTAGCGACGCTGCAGCGATACCGACAACGATCCGGATCGCTGCAGCGTCGCTGTTTGGTCGCTGGAGAGCTGTCACACAGACCGCTCTCCAGCGACCAACGATGCCGGTAACCAGGGTAAACATCGGGTAACTAAGCGCAGGGCCGCACTTATTAACCCGATGTTTACCCTGGTTACCATCCTAAAAGTAAAAAAAAAACAAACAGTACATACTTACCTACCGCTGTCTGTCCCCCAGCGCTGTGCTCTGCACTCCTCCTGTACTGGCTGTGAGCACAGCGGCCGGAAAGCAGAACGGTGACGTCACCGCTCTGCTTTCCGGCTGACCGGCGCTCACAGCCAGTACAGGAGGAGTGCAGAGCACAGCGCTGGAGGACAGACAGCGGAAGGTAAGTATGTAGTGGTTGTTTTTTTTTACTTTTAGGATGGTAACCAGGGTAAACATCGGGTTACTAAGCGTGGCCCTGCGCTTAGTTACCCGATGTTTACCCTGGTTACCAGTGAAGACATCGCTGAATCGGTGTCACACACACACCGATTGAGCGATGTCTGCGGGGGGAGACCAGCGACCAAATAAAGTTCTGGACTTTCTTCCCCGACCAGCGACAGCACAGCAGGGGCCTGATCGCTGCTGCCTGTCACACTGGACAATATCGCTAGCGAGGACGCTGCAACGTCACGGATCGCTAGCGATATCATCTAGTGTGACGGTACCTTTAGAGGCACATGTTATCTGTTGAAACAGCTGATGTGTGCAGGGAAAGATATGGGCTCAGTGCCGAAGCCCACATCAAAGGAACGGAGTCCGACGTGAACGTATTATTACACTCAACGTCGGAAATGGGTTAACATAGTGTATGCATGTAGCAAGTACACCGCTTCCTTAGTGTACAGATGCAGCACTCACACTAATCACATAGTAGACACATGCAGCACACACCGCTCAAATAATATATGCATGCAGCACGCACACCGCTCACATAGTATATGCATGCAGCACGCACACTGCTCACATAGTATACACATGCAGGATGCACACCGCTCACATAGTATACACATGTGCAGGGTAGGACTGGCCAACCGGAGAACCAGAGGATTCTCTTGTAGGCCCAGGTACTGACACTTGCTGGCATACAGGGCCATCAGCTGCCTAAGACCCAGCTGCTCCAGTGGTGTCTCGGTAATAGTGGCATACCACGCAGCTGCTATGGGGGCCCCTGTGCCAGCAGAGCAGCAGTGGGTGACAGGAGGCAGAAGCCGGCTGCTGCAGCTAAAGCCTGTCTGCGCTGCTAAAGCGAAATTAACATTCATTCATCCCCACTCCCCAATGGGCATAGAGAGTAGTGAATATTCATTTCACTTTAATAGTGGGCAGTGTTGGCTAACACTACTCGCTATCAGGGCCAGTCATCAGGGCCCCCGCCCCCTGCGGATGCTATGGGGTCGTAAGTCAGGGGGCCCGGCGCCAGCGTTGCTCCCCAGTGCACTCTGCATTCACCTGTATCGGCATCATAGCTGCTGATACAGTTGAAAGCAATAATGGAGGAGAGAGCATCAGATAATGCTCCTTCCCCCATCAGTCCCCTTTGCCTCTGACACAGAAGGTGCGTGATGACGTCACTTCATCGTATACCAACAGTGTGTCGGACAGACGGCAGTTAGTGCAGCTGCTGATCCCAGAGCAGAGCAGGAATCAGCGTGGGAACAAGGAGGAGGGTGAGTATTGTGTTTGCTTTTATATATATATATATAAATATCAGTGAGTCCTGGTTGCACTATACTATATGAATGGGGCTGCATTATACACTATGAGGGGGCTACATTATATTCTAATGGGGGCTGAATTATACCTTAGGGGGATGCATTACACTACAAGGGGGCTACATTATATTCTGTGGGGGGCTGCATTATACTATATGAGGCCGCCTGCATTGTACCCTATGAGGGGGCTGCATTATATTCTATGAGGGGGTTACATTATAATCTATGAGGGGGCTGCATTATACCATATGAGGGCTGCATTATTTTCTATGAATGGGATACTTCATATTCTATGAGGGGCTACATTATATTTTATGAGGGGGGATACATTATATTCTGCGAGGGGCTACCCCAACCACTGCTATATCATTAAGATGTGTACTCAGTGACGTAACTTGAAACTCATGGGCCACGATGCCAAAGCGCCAACGGGGCCCCGAAATATTTTAAATCTTTAATAGCAATAGTCTTTTTCTATAGGCCAAAGGGACTTTTAGGGCCCCTTAGGCTCCAGGGCCCGGGTGCAATTGCAACCCCTGCACCTGTTGTAGTTAAACCCCTGGGTGTACTACCTTATATTATACCCTGATATTAGTGCGCTTTACTGCACAATCTGTGGTTTTGTATTTATTTCTATGTAGCTACATAATGGGCCCCAAGAATGATTTTCACTGGTGGGCCCAAGGTTCTCCAGTCCGTCGCGGCGCATGCGCCACACACACTGTTCACATATACGCATGAATCACGTACACCGATCACATAGTATACACATGCGTCATGCACATTGTTCACATATACACATGCGTCACGCGCACCGTTCTCTCTCTCTCCTGATCTCACTGCAGAGCTGTGTGTGATTATACCTGACACATCTGCAGGTTCCTTTCAGTTTACAGCTCACAGGCAGACACGGTTGCAATATTGTTGCAACACAGCAGAGTTCAGAGAGCTGCGAAAATGTGTTTGTAAGAAGACAAAGTTCAGTTCTCCTGTTCAGTGTTAGTTATTGTCTCACACTGGTAACTCTTCCTTCATGTCAACTAATCTCTAGAGGCAGAGGTATCTTCCAGGCTGCTTCCTCCCCAGAACCTGGAAGAGGTCATTTATATAAGACAAACTTGGATTTCTCTGGAATAAGACATCAGAACACAGATATCAAGGTATCATTTTATTTAGCGTCTATGAACTACATGCCCGTATAGACAGCTTGGGAGGATTTATCCTACTGACAGATTCCCTTTAACACATGCAACATAATGAAAAACATTTAAAAGAATTATCTATATTGTATGTGTATATATAACTGTTTAGAAGATTTAGGTCGATATACAGATACAGACAAGAACATTGGACGGTATTTTTTTTTCATCTTTTTCCATTCAGTCTATTCCAATAAATGTTTCCCCATAACACCATCTCCATGATTTCTATTACTGCCGATTATACAGCGCAGTAGACCTTCAGCACTAACCCTTCCTGCAGACTGCACCCTTCTTGGCTTACAGCAGCAACCATTACATTGTCCCCTCCACCTGCCAAGAGGATGCAATTTTATAAAACCTAACCCCTTTAAAACCTTACTATTCCCCCAGCCAGACACAATATTAAATGGCTTATTCAAACATGATCCTAATTTTCTGACGAGTATTTCATGCGTGGTTGCAGCTATTTTTCTTGTGTGGTGAGTATGTATGGAGCCATTTTAGTAATCACAGTAATGTCCTTGTAAGGCACGTTTTTCATCTACATTATGCTGATGGATATAATAGGAATACATAGATGCAAGAATTATTCCATTAGTCCATTTTCAATTTCCATTTCTCAGAATCGGATTAGGCTACACCTTTTATATTTTCCTTTTTTATTTTATGTCTCTCAGTGTCAGACTAATTCCTCCTGTGATCGGTTTTTGTTTTCCTTTCTCTGGATTACACATAATTGCCCATCTATTTATTATTTTTTTTTTAGAAATTGACAAATTGACTTTGTTTCATTACCATAAGTAGACTGTTTTATCTATTTCACTGTCCTCACAAAAATGTAAAAAAATATCATTATTTCTCTGGACCAACATATGTAAGAAGAAATGAAAATAAAAAAAGGCATTGCCTTGATAACTTATTGCATAAGTATTTCAATTTCGATCTCTCTGGGTGCCTCAACCACCTAACCAGTCAGGTAAAGAGAACACATGGGAACACCATAGGTGTTTCTATCAGGTACTCCTGCCCCCTGTAATTCATATAGGTGCTTCTTTCAGGCACTCCTGACCCCAATACTCCCCAGAAGTGCTTGTATCAGGCACCCTTGTAGATATAATAATAATGTCCATGTTGGAAATACTACTTTTTCACCTTCCATCCCTGAAAACTTATAAAATGTCCTAGGGAGGGTATGATTCCTGAGCTCTCTCCATACAGGGCAGGATCTGGCTGTGTTATAAAGCTGACACTATCCTCTAAAGGTACCTTCACACATAACGATATTGTTAACGATATCGTTGCTATTTGTGACGTAGCAACGATATCGTTAATGAAATCGTTCTGTGTGACAGCGACCAACGATCAGGCCCCTGCTGGGAGATCGTTGGTCGCTGAACAAAGTCCAGAACTTTATTTCGTCGCTGGACTCCCTGGAGACATCGCTGGATCGGCGTGTGTGACACCGATCCAGCGATGTCTTCACTGGTAACCAGGGTAAACATCGGGTAACTAAGCGCAGGGCCGCGCTTAGTAACCCGATGTTTACCCTGGTTACCATGCTAAAAGTAAAAAAAAACAAACACTAGATACTTACCTACCGCTGTCTGTCCTCCAGCGCTGTGCTCTGCACTCCTCCTCCACTGGCTGTGAGCCGGAAAGCAGAGCGGTGACGTCACCGCTCTGCTTTCCGGCTCACAGCCAGTACAGGAGGAGAGCAGAGAAGCAGAGCACAGCGCAGGAGGACAGACAGCTGTAGGTAAGTATCTAGTGTTTGTTTTTTTTACTTTTAGGATGGTATCCAGGGTAAACATCGGGTTACTAAGCGCGGCCCTGCGCTTAGTTACCCGATGTTTACCCTGGTTACCGGCATCGTTGGTCGCTGGAGAGCGGTCTGTGTGACAGCTCTCCAGCGACCAAACAGCGACGCTGCAGCGATCCGGATCGTTGTCGGTATCGCTGCAGCGTCGCTTAATGTGAAGGGGCCTTAACAGAAGTGATTGGGGTTAGCTCCGATCCCTGCAGCTTAACCACTTTAATGCCTCTGTTCGTTTCTGACAGCAGCATCTAAAGTGGAACGTTACCAGTGCTTCATCCATTCTGGTGTAAATTGCCCCATCCGCAATGTGATTGTGGGATGCTAATGGGCTGCTATGGCCATTGCCACTATGTTCGTGGTACTGGAAAGGAAAGCCTAGCCTGGCCTTCATGAGAGATTGTTATTTGTACTATGTAATGCAATAATAAAGTATTTCAATATATTGATAAGCGATCAATTGCAGGATCAGTTCTCCAAGGGAGACTAAAAAATAAAATGATTACAAGCAAACAGGTCACAGGTGAGGATGTTACCTTTAGTAGCCATTCAAACCCATTTGTGTCAACTTCTGTACATGTTATCAGGCCAAAATCACCAGGGTATGTACACTTTTGATCTGGGTCATTTGGATGTTTTGGGTTGTCATTATGATTTAAAAAGAGAAAACACAGTAGTTTGACAATAAATGGCTTCACCCAACCACTAACCATGAGTGGAGAATAAGTTTTGGTGCTATCATTCATATTCTCTGAAAAAAAGGCCAAGAAAGCTAAATTCTGCCGGGGTATGTAAACTTTTGAGCACAACTATATAGATAGATAAATAGATAGATAGATAGATAGATAGATAGATAGATGAATAAAATCTTAAATTATTTAATGATAACATCTGTTAAGACAAAGAAATTAAAACACCAGAGTTGCAGTTTTTCACTTACTGCATTTATTCCATATAATGGAATACAGAGAGTTCAAAAGTCATATGTACCCCCCAAAAAAGCCAATTACAACCATGTAAAACATGTATAAAAGCGATAATCACAAAACTATAGCAGAATAGTGGTATTTTTTGAACATTTCACCTGACTTGGAATTTGTTTTCCCATTTTTTAGTAAATGATTTGGTAAAATGAATAGTGCCAATCAAATCTACAAGTAGCAGAAAGCAAGCCCTCATATGGCTATGCTGATGGAAAAATAAGTGGAGGAAAGAAAAAAAAGGGCTAAAAGGAAAATTGGCTGCATCATTAAAAGTAATCCTTTAGGCCAGTTTCACACGTCCAGATAATTCCAGCACCGTACAAAAACGGTACTGGAGTTATCCGTGTCCGTGTCCTCACGTGGCACATTAGTGTGGCACACGCTCTGGGTACCACACGCACCGTGCTGGGTACCACACGTACCAGCATCTGGTGCTGAAGCTGCGATTCATATCTTCCCTGCAGCAGCGTTTGCTGCAGGGAAGATATGAATAATAGTGTTTAAAATAAAGATCTATCTTCCAACCTGTGCGCCCCCCCGCTGTTCAGAAAATACTCACCCGGCTCGTTCTCTCGCCGGCGCTGCTTCCTGGTCTGGCCGCAGCTTCTCCTGTATGCGGTCACGTGGGGCCGCTCATTTACAGTAATGAATATGCGGCTCCACCCCTATGGGAGGTGGAGCCGCATATTCATGACTGTAATCGGCGGCCCCACGTGACCGCATACAGGAGAAGCTGCGGCCAGGAGAGGAAGCAGCGCCGGCCAACGAGGGAGGCGGGTGAGTATTTTCTAAACAGCGGGGGGGGGGGGGGGGTGCACAGGGGGTGGGAGGGCGGGGGGGAAGATACATCTTTATTTTAAGCAGTATTATTCATATATTCCTTGCAGCAAACGCTGCTGCAGGGAAGATATGAATCGCGGATTCAGCACCAGTGGGGGGGACAGCGCTTAATGTAGCGCTGTCCCCTGCACGGCACACAGACTGCACACGGACAACGTCCGTGTGCGGCACGTGTTTTACACAGACCCATTGACTTTAATGGGTCCATGTAATACGTGCGCTCCCACGAACACTGACATGTCTCCGTGTTTGGCACATGGCCAAACACGGAGACACGGTCCGCAAAAAATCACTGACATCTGAACAGATGCAGTGATTTTTATGTGTCAACGTGTGTCAGTGTCTCCAGTACGTGAGGAAACGGTCACCTCATGTACTGGAGACACTGACGTGTGAAACCGGCCTTACAAGGCTTTTATGACCTAATCTGAGTGCAGTATAATGTAGGGGCAGACACCATAATGCCATTGATTAATCACTTAAGGGGCTGCCTGCTACAGTTTTGATAAAATAATGATTTTATCTTCCACAGATCTAGCAGTTCTCTAATGCTGAGCTCTGTATAACCCCTCCCACACCACTGATTGGCAGCTTTTTTGTGTGCATTGTGTGATTGGCAGAAAGCTGCCAATCAGTGTTGGGGGGTGGGGTTATAGAGAGCTCATGAATTATGGACGCATTTATGGCAGCAGAATTACTAGTCCTCCAGTGATTCTGCTGATAAAATAGTAATTTTCTCTAAACGAATCCAAACAACCCAGTAATAATAATCTTTATTTTTATATAGCGCTAACATATTCCGCAGCGCTTTACAGGTTGCACACATTCTCATCGCTGTCCCCGTTGGGGCTCACAATCTAAATTCCCTATCAGTATGTCTTTGGAATGTGGGAGGAAACCGGAGTACCCGGAGGAAACCCACACAAACACGGAGAGAACATACAAACTCTTTGCAGATGTTGTCCTTGGTGGGGTTTGAACCCAGGACTCCAGCGCTGCAAGGCTGCTGTGCTAACCACTGCGTCACCATGCTGCCCCAGTAAGTGACATATCACTACAATCTGGTGACAGATTCCCCTTTAAGGATTAATGCAAGTTAATACAAACATGTTTTGTAGTGTTTATGGATAGAACACATTGGACAATTCCTGCTGTACATCTCCTATTTCACTAACTATATATATATATATATATATATATATATATATATATATATATATGCAATGCACCCCATAGATAATTAATAATTACATATAGACATTAACATCATATTACTTATCCAGGAAATCATGTACTCATTTTATTTGCTCAGATGAATATATTACTAATGTCGGGGCAAGTTTGATGAATTTAGTTGTGATCTAGACATTAAGGAAAATAAACATATAAATCCATCATAAATTCTGCAAACTTCACTTCAATTTTTTCTATATTTTTACACCTAATTCAGAGAGGAGTTAGATATTGTATTTATAGCTCCATTACAGATCACCTGAAAAAAGTATCCTGGCTGGATGATACAGACTAGATCAAATGGATCAATTGGTGCATGAGGTCTTATGATCCCCTAGAGGCTATTAGAAAAAATGCCAAAAAAAAAAAACCAAATCCAAGGTAAGGCTATAGATAAATATGATAAATACTTATATAGTGAAATTAGCTCCCAAGGTGTCTTGAGCAAAAAGAAAGAAGTGGCAAGCACTTACAACCAAGAACCAAACCAACCACCAGATCCAAGGATGCACCAGGAAGACCAGACTGGATCATAACAAATAATATCTTTATTAATTAATTAATTAGCAGCGATATAAGAATATAAAATCAATAAATTTAACAAAAAATATACAAAAAGTGTGCAAAACAGGACGGCGTATAAAAAATAAATTAAAAGAAACCCAAAAGCACAATTAATGTGATAATCATTTATATAGTTGTGGAAGGTAAACAATTCCCAGAATCGGGGTAAAATAATTCCCTGAAAATTTATATATAAAAAATTTATAGTGGAAAAAACAATTATATCCTAATAAAAAACTCCCATAGTAATGTGCAAATAATGCAAAAAAGTGCTAAAGTGCAATTAAATTAGGGAACTAGTCCACTTATATATATAACAGCTTTTCCTCAGATCCTACACAGTGCCAAACAGAAACAAAGTGCTAAGTGCCAAAGGTGAATAGTCCAGGGATGATATTAATAATCGTTACCTTAGGGCACCACACCGTCCTGAGTACGCGCACACTCCCGACGCATGTTTCGGAACTAAATTCCTTCGTCAGGGGGTGGCGTTCAGGCATGGTAAGTGTGTTTATATAATGCGCACGCCGAAAATATCTTAATAGGAGCCGGAGTATTTCCGGGTCAGTATCGGCGCGTGCGCAGAAGAACTCCTTCACTTAATGTGTGTCGCCGATAATGTCGGCCCGGGCACTGTCGGCGCATGCGCGGCCAGTTGAATCCGGAGTCTCCCATCACCGCACCACGAAACCGGACGTACAGGATAGTTACCTGACGTTGCCAAGGTAATCGTGATGCAAGAGGCAGGAGACACCGAACGCATGCCACGTATGCGCACTGGCCGGGCCATACGCCATGAGCGGCACAAAGTCAAAGTGAGCTCTATAACCTCAAAAAACGGGGGCAAAATACATATAGCACAGAATTGGCAATTCTATACAATTAAGGCAACATTAGAAGAGGGAACAAAAAGTAAATAATAATAAATAAAGGGAAAGAAAGTGAAGAATCACTACCCAAAACAAAATTACAAAATAATGACAAAAATTAAATAAATCCACCATGTATCAGATGGAGTAATCACATAATTGCTCCAAGTATTGTCTGATGCAAATGCAAAAATAAACATATAAATAATTAAAAATCTATATGCATCAGACAGCGCTGGCTGTGTAAGTACTGAAAACATGAAATAATATATAGAAAAAATATATAGAAAATATAATCCACCATACAGCAGACAGAGTAATACATCGTTGCTCCAAATTATTGCCTGATGCAATGGTAAAAATAAATAAACATATAAATAATTAAAAAAATATATATGCATCCGACCGCCCTGGCTGTGTAATTGCTAAATAGCAGAAAGTGTCTAAACAAAACATAGTCACAACAAATATACAATTCTTAAGTGAATATGCACTACACCTAGTGAAATACAATAAATATAATCAATCTCTCTCTCTTCACTTTAAATATAAGGTCGAAGATGAATCCATCCTATTGTAAAGATATTGCCGTAATCCATCCTAGAATAGTCCATATATGCAAAAGGGATGTCATCACATTGAAGAAAAGTGAAACACCTGATAATTCCAGATGACGGATCATCAGATGACGCGTTCACGGATCGCAAGATGAGGTACGTATACAAGAAATAACCTAAAAACCTATCTCTACAATAGGATGGCAAGAGTAAAAGAGAAATAATAAAAAGGGGCACTGTTGGGCATGTAGGGAATGATGGTATGGATTTGTATTTGAATAATTAATTAAATAAATAAATAATTGCAATTATTTCATTTCTAATTTATTAATAAATAAATTAAATAAATAAATATAACCATTTGAATCATTATTTCATCAGGAGTTGAAAAGTGTGTCTTATATCAAATACCCCTCATACATTCCTACAAAATAAGAATAAACTCTTAGTGGAGAATAAGTAGCGTGAGGACTAATTGAATGCTATAAATTGAATTTAAGATAGAATTGTGGCTCTATGGTTGTGCCATTGAATTTGCAGCATCTGTGTGGAGTTGATAGGCCAATATGGGCAACAGCAAACATTTGTATTGCGCTTTTCTCACAATGGACTCAAAGTGCATGTGGATTTACTATATCCCCCTTACATCCCTGCGCTTATTCCGAGAACTTCCATATCCTACCACACACCAGAAGAATACTAATAGATTATTATTGGAAGCTAGTGCTAGTGTATTAGATCAGGAAGGTAGACCGGCACAGTGGATAGGCACCGGTGAATGTAAAAACAATTGTGTCCAGCGCTATGGAATATGTTAGTGCTTTAGTGATGAGGGAACGTGCTCGGATAATGTGTTATCCAAGCATACTCGGGTGTTATCCGAGTGTCTTAGGCGTGCTTGGATAGTATGTTCGAGTCCCTGCGGCTGCATGTTTTGCCACAGTAGACAGGCTAAACACATGCGGGGATAGTCTGTTTGTTTGGCAATCCCCACGTGTGTTGAGGCACAGCATGCAGCCACAGGGACTCGAATATATTATCCAAGCACACCCGAGATACTCGGATAAGCATGTTTGGATAACACATTTTCCGCACACGATCCCTCATCAATAATTGGAATCTAAAGACCATTTGAAATGATACATTTGAAGATTCTTGAAGTTACAAGTTTAGATTCAGCATGTGCTATATGGTAACCTCATTTTTTATGATTAATTAATATTTATAGATAAAAAGTAAAGAAATACATTTGAATACATTCTATTCTATTCTTTGTCAATATAATAGGACCAGTGTTACATTATTTATATAGTGTATATTAAGTTATCATATATGAACCTAATACTTATTTCTGTGCCATTAGGACATTGAATCTGTATGATAAAACATAGAAGGCTCACCATTAGTGTATACTATGGAAAGTTTAATAGGGCCACGGTAAGTATACTTCTGCCAGTTCATGCAATACCCATTATTTTATTAAGACGTAACATCACACCCTCCACAGCATAGTTGCCAACTTTTCTGGGAATGTTTCAGACCTGTCCAAGCTGGACCCCGCAGTAATGCCCTCAGTCCTGGAAATTCCTTTGTTGTCCAGAATTTACATAAACTTCACCTCCTTTGTTCTGGGAAATTCAGGATGTTTGCCAAGAATGCAATTTGTTAGTACATTACGTAGTAAAATGTAAGGTTTCATTCAAAGATATAATTCGTCCAGGAAAACGATTATGGGAAAGAAGGGCTGAAAATAAGGAACACATAAAAATGAATAATAGCCTCATTCTAAGGCTTCGCTCACACTTGTGTATAAATCAGACGAGTGCAATCTGATAAAAAATCGGATCGGCCGCAATGTTATACAATGAGACAGTGCAGATTTGTGGAGTTTTTTAGTTGTACTTGGCATGAGAAAAAAATTGCCGCATGCCGCGATTTCACTCTGAAACCGGAAAATGCAAGAAAAAAAATCACATGCCATATGGACCATCAGTACGGCATCCGATTTTAACTAATACATTACAATTGTGTAGCATAGGAAACTTTAAATGGTCCTGTAAAAGATTGATAGCTGCGGAGAAAAAAATGGATTACATACGGACAACGCACAGATGACAAATGAGAAAAAAAATCGCCCCGCTCTACTGGACAATTGGAACAAGTTTTTATGCTCTAGCATGCGTGAACCCTTATGGGGTTAAAAATGTAGTCCCGGATTAGAAAATATGGCTGCTTTATTTTTGGAAACCGCACATCCCATGACCACGGGTTGTGAGCTGTATTACGGTATTTACTTTATTTGGATTGAGCTGCAAAACCAGACACAACCTCTTGTAAGGAGTGGCATTGTTTCTGAAAGAACGTAGCCATGTTTTTCTAGTCATGGACAACGCTTTTAATCTCTGAGTAGTTGAGTGGATTTGCTTTTTTCTAAAAGATAGATGTCAGAGTGTTGTAGATAACGGTGTGCATTCTGGAGGGTGGCTGGTAACACTGGTGGCCACACTGTTCTCTCCTTGGCCATATTCTTTGTATTATAGCTAAAAGTGACATACGAGTTGGTGTGGTAGGTGAGGATTGCCTGGGTGCTAATGACACAAAAGTGGATAATGGGATTCAAATTCCCCGAAGTGGAAAATGATTTAGTTACTCGGACTAATTAAATAATAGAGAAATAAAAAAACTGAAGTTCAATGAATCTTTGAAATAATCCTTTGTATTGGCAATTCTGAACTTCAGGAGAGAAGTATTTGGGGGCACAGATTTGTGCCAGCCTTAAAATGGGTCAACAGAGAGGTCAGGTAGACATAGGCCAGGAGATAATTGCATATCTTACTACACTGGCCTTTCTGTGCTGGCTATTTATATTACTTTTAGATGCGTTTTGTGCTTATTATATACTTAGTTTATTACTTTGTGTTCGATGAATTGTTGGGAGAGCGGCTTATAATCGTATGTCTGCCATATATGCACTTTTGGATTATTTTACTTTAGCCTATCTTGAACAATTTTAGTAACCTGTTTTTATTGCTTGATACTCTTGTAATTATGGGGGTATTTACATATTTAGTGACAGCTGACTGATTTTTGTGGTGGGGGGCAGCTTTCTGTGTATCCATTTTGTAGGGCGGCAAAATTTAGGAGCCCATCTTTCTCTTAGTTAGATTGAAAAAAGACCTAGGTCCATCAAATTCAACCTTTCTCCACCAATTGTACATTTTGACTCTAAGCTAACTTTAAACCGCAGTGTTATGTATATCGAGGAAATCATCCATCCTTTTTAAAAGCTGTTATAGTGTCTGCCATTACCTCTTGTTGTAGGGCCTTCCACATTCCGAGTGCTCTAACTGTAAAGAACCCTTTCCTATTTAGCTGCTGGAATCGCATTTCTTCCCCACGTAAAGAGTGCCCCCTAGTCCTCAGTATGGCCTTTGGAAGGAATACGCCATGTGCCAGTCTTCTGTACTGACCACAAAAATATTTATACATGTAAATGAGATCTCCTCTGAGGCATCTTTTATGTAAGCTAAACAAGCCCAACTTTTCCAACCTCTCATCATATGGGGCCTTCCATCTCTTGTAATAATCTAGTTGCCCGTCTTTGCACTGACTCTAATTTCTGAATATCCTTTTTTAAATGTGGAGCCCAAAACCGAATCCCATATTCTAGATGTAGCCTCTCTTGCTTCTTTGAATTGTATCTACTATTGTAATACGAATATGTTTCCTTTTTATGACAAAATGGCCTTTGGGTCCTTTTGGTTCGTAGGATGCTTGGCTGCATAGATAGAATTATCAGTAAAAGAGGGAGATTGTGATCCCAGTATATAGCGCTCTAGTAAAACAACATCTGGAATTGTTCTGGAGACCTCTCTTACAAAACGCGTTGACTGGTTCCAAAGAAAAGCTACAAAAATGGTGAAAGGTATTAAACACAAAATCTAAAGCACAAAAACATTAGATGGGGCATTAAAAAAAAACTTAATTTGTATGACCTGGAGGCGAGAAATGAAAGAGAAGACATGATAAAAAAATATTAGAGATTTAATTGGAAACTTAAAAAATTGTTCATCCTCTTTAAATAATGTAGAGCAATATGGAATGTACTGGGGAGACCATCAGAAGTTATGGCAGAAAATATTATTTATTGAAAGGATAGGACATTTTTCAAACACACTTACAATAGATGTGGTTGGTAAATCAATGGCAAGAGAATGTAATCATGCCTTCGATAAATCTATCCTAGGACATAAATGAAGAGTAGATCAAAGAAAGGCAGACCAGACAGACCAAGTGTTTTCAGCCATCAATGTTCTAGATTTCATTTGGTTTTGCCATACAAAAGTCATGAGATGACTAAACTGCTCAATAAACGTAACTGATACAGGAGCTATTATGAATACGATCCTTTTTTATATTTCTAATTGCTTTCCTATGGATAACACAAATTAAATTTTTACAAAAATATTCAGAAAAATTCTGTCGAAATTCTTTCTTATTGTTTATTTAATTTGGTCTTAAAAAAAGAACCTGTGATACGTAATGGGCAAAGAATATCAAGGGCAAATTAGCATGAATTAGAGTTTTTGTTCATTTATACAATTTCCTGCCAAGTAACATTTTCAAAATATAGTTCTAGCTAATTCCATTAATAGAAATGTTATTAATCTAATTATCTCTACCTAATTAGCTCTAATTTTCCTTGTCATAAAACTTCATAAGTACAAAAAAAAAAAAATTATACTTGACGTACACTGTAATGTCGGCTTCCAGAAATACAATTTTAATAGTAAATAAAATATGCACAGCTTTTTTTTTTATAATGGAGGGGATGGCGTATATCGCCGCACTTCCACTTCAAGAACACTTACAATTTAGAATGAATAATAAAATCGGCAGAAATTATAGTGAATTAAAGCTTTTCTATAAATCTGACATAAAAAAAAAAAAATGTGCCCTGCGGCTGAAGGATGATAACGGCCATTTCTTGCATGTCAGATAATGACGCCTAATTACATAATATAAGTCCATAAGTGTTATTGCTGGCTGCAATCTCAGTTCTCCCGCTGCAGGTCTGCTCAGCTAATACTGCTGTGCAGTGATTGCAGGGGTTAGGAAACGATTTACCGATCTGTAGCAATCAAGGGGGAGATACTACTATGTGACATCATGCGGATTCCTGCTTACTGTTCATTAAGAACCTAACATATGGATAATTATGCCAATAAATGTAAAAACATATCTATTGGCTATGGATAACTATATAAACTTTCTAAAATAGGACAATGAAACCGCTCTAGATGGGTACTGTAGCATAATTTGATTTTACTTGAAGGGTGTGACACGACCGGTGATCAGTTTTTTTTTCCATTGCTCACATTTGTATCTAGCCCCCTTACAAAGCCTACTTATTATTTCCATCATTGGGTCAGGTGAAAAAAAAAAAATCACGCCATCTATGGCCAGCGCGACTGCCCGATACAAAACATTCTATAATGATCCCCTTGACTTTTTTTCTGACTTTTTCGTTAAGTGGAAAGCAGAGTGAAATAGATTCATCAGACTAATTTTCAGACAGGGCTAAGTGTATCCCGGAGTTAAGCATCTTATTCTGGGGGTTCACAATGAGGGGACATAAATCAAACATAGCGACATCAATCACCAATTTTGCCCATTTCTTATCAGTCGCTGGTTCTTGGCAGGGATTTATACCTTCTTCTCCAAGTTATTATTTAAGATTAAATGATCTAAAATTGTTTGCACAAGGCCATTGTGTTCCCGCCTGCTGCTGCTTGCTTTTAGTTTTCTGTCTAGTTTAGGAGCAATAGGCATTTTATTAATATGTAGTTACCTACTGGTAAACCCCAGGCGCAACATCTGTGCCGTAGTAAACAAGCTATTCTCTGTGCCGCGGAAGCGACAAAAGAGAGAGAAATATATAATGCAACTGTGGGGTTTGCTTGACAGGTGCGGCGCAACTGACTCCACATGGAACGCAATCAGGACACAATAACCGACATCTTGTATCTTAAATGGAACACTTCAAAGCAAATCTGAGGTCCCAGAAATAGTGCCGCCACATCAGGCTGAGGACATGACCCTCTCCGAACCAGGCACAAAAGTAGCACATGGATGTGAGCTTGACGTAGCGCTGCCGAATCTAGCAAATTCAAGTGCATCTATGGTGTTATCTCCCAGGCTGACCGAAAAGTGCCAAATCAGCTGCAAAGTGTTAAATGGCAATGTCAAGTCTTCTGCGTCTTACTATATAGAATTATTGTCATTTGTATTGGCAGGTTACTCTGTAAGGCAACTGGAAGGCAGTCATACAAGATTTGATGATATTTACTTACCTCTATTCTAAGATTGCGCTTACTTTACGTTAGATGCAAGTATTGAATGTACTACCAGCTAAAAAAAGCAGAGAGGAAAAAGATATGCTGCAGAAACAAAAACGGATGACGGGAGTTTTTTTTTATGAACAGTCCATATGCATTTACTAATATTTCTCAATCTGTCTCGAGGCTATGATATATACGTATATAATCATTACTGTAGCAAAAAAGGCCGATATCCGGCATATCAGTGCACTAATAATATAGGAATCACATATCCTGCACAACATATTTTATCTATCTATCTATCTATCTATCTATCTATCTATCTATCTATCTATCTATCTATCTATCTATATATCTATGTGAATAAAGAATCCTTTTTCACTGTTTTTGGATGTGCTTCCTCCACTTTTGTATATATATATATATATATATATATATACATATATATATATATATATATATATAAAAAACTGAGTAGGATATATATAATAATAATTTTATTTATATAGCGCCAACATATTCCGCAGCGCTTTACAAATTATAGAATATGTACAATAGTGAATAGATAGATAGATAGATAGATAGATAGATAGATAGATAGATAGATAGATAGATAGATAGATAGATAGATAGATAGATGGAATACTGGGCAGGATGTATGCCCCCCACATTAGTGGAGCCCACATATACCAGGGTAGCAGCTTTTTTTGCTACAACAATGATGGTGGTCGTCTGAGCATACATACTGATGTGTCTTCCCAAGTCTGCTTTCATTGTGGAGCTTGCCGAGTAACTGTGAGTTGTCTCATTAGAGTCTATAAAATCACAGATGACGGTAAGATGCCGAATGACAAAATCAGCCTTCCTACACCTGACAAGTTATGAAAAACTAAACTACATCATATTGAAACATTGTTATGTGAAAGACGTCCAACATTAATAGGGGTTACTACTAGTATATATTACATTTATAGAGCTACTCCAGACTTTAACAGCCAATAGGAAATGCTTTCTCACGGTCAATGCTGAATCAAACAAATGAAGAAGACTAATTTGATTTTTGGTTAATTATTAATAATATGGATCATTAATTGGACATTATTACTATTTTAATGTTTGGTTAATATGACATGACTTTTCTTAATATTCTAATATTCATGGGTAATTTTGTGCCTTATATAGGGACCACATTAAAAGACTATGGGAGGTGGTTCTCCAGGAGGTCCAATCAGCCAGCCTGGGCTTCCATGTTGTTTTAAAATGTGTTGTCTAATTATAGCGGATCAGCTAATAGTTAGAATAATGTGAGATATTACTACTTAACATTGACCAGATGTAGAGTGCTGTTTACCGTCATTGATTTCTTTCAATAATTGCTTGTATAGATGTAACGAAAAACATGACATTTAAAAAAAGAAAAGAAAAAAAAAAACATATTTTTGCACCTGAAAGTCAATGTATCAATGCCTTAGTAGACGGAGCAGAGATTTTGTCGTTTTACTCTTTGGAACTGAGTTGTTTGTGGAGGGAGGTATTGAAAATAGATCACTTAGATGGAAGAGTCATGTGAATACACAAGTACGATGTATCCCGCTGTGCCAAATAAAATGATTGCAACAATACTTTCATGTTTTCTTCTTCCAAGACTGAATGAATCTTTTGTACGGCATTGTGCTGCCGACAATAGATAACCACTATCACATGCATGTAGATCCAGGTGACATGGGTTACAATGTTGACAAAGGAGAAGAACCAAGTGTTATCTGAACACATATGTGCCCCTTCTAGCGGCTGAATATGCCAAATATGTCTGAATCCAATTCTCAGTGGTGGAACAATTATGAGGAACAATTACAAGTGACATGAATGTGCACGACTGTTACTTAATATATTTATTTTACCTGATTTTCATATAAAAAAAGAGAATTAGCATTTTAACAAAAACTCTATTCATTCAAGTGAGGCTCGTGAAAACAAGGACATTTGCATCACAATAAGTACCTGGCAATAGGAATATATGCAGATAAATTATAATGAGTGGAAGGAGTCATCCCATGTATTTCTCGGTTGTTAATGATCAGTGATACAAATTGTTATTTTTTTCAAGTCTCGGGTATTTTAGATGTGATCTTTATAGAGATCACCTTCCCAGCCCATATAATAGGTCTTGGTAAGGGCAAATGTAAGCTTAGCTGCCCAAACACTGCATCTAAATGCCCTGCCCAGGAGTCAGTGGATCGTTGATGCCCCTTTTCTTAATCCCGGGGTACATGCCTTCCCTGTCCCCATCTCTAATAGAAATTACTAGTCTAGTTAAATAGTTGCAACGAGCTACATGTGGATCTTATTGTTTCATTCCAAAAGATGAGAATGGCAATATGTACGAAAATCGTAAAACAACCAAGATTTGGATAACTGTGGAAACTGGACATTTGTATTTCACTGATATGTGAAAGTGGTATGTAAGTAGTAAAATCCGTAGTTGTAGTTTATTCTGCCGTACTGTCTGAATTTGGTCTAGTGTATGAAGAATACTCCATCATGTGCTCATCTTTTGGTTACATGGTATCTGTATACTAACATTCTTAATAAAACGATCATACATAATTAAAACATCTTTAAATTAAACTATGTATATGATATAAACATGATATATGACTATCTAAATTGTTCTCAATATTTACCAATTTAACATGAACCATTGTCAATTGGAACCCATCAAGAGCGCCAGTATTATAATTGTGTAAGATATCTCTATGCATTTTAATTAACATCAATGGGGAGCAAAACCAGACAAATATTTCACATCATATTCCATATATTGCATTCATTGCACATAACAGCTAGAAGGACGTGCAAGTAAGACATGGCGATGTGAAGGTATGACGCTGAAATCAGTTCATTACATATCACATCATTATTCTTCTGCCTGGTTTAGATTTATCAAACAGAAAGGAAAACAGAAATGTAATAGGACTTTCCTAAAGTTTTATAGGGGGAATGTATGAGATGGACAAATAGATACATAGTAGATAGAAAGATAAATAATAGGTAGATAGATAGATGGTTGGTAGATAGATAGATAGATAGATAGATAGATAGATAGATAGATAGATAGATAGATAGATAGATAGATAGATAGATAAGAGATAAGAGATAGATAGATATGGAAAATAGAGATATAGAGAAATAGATAGATAGATAGATAGATAGATAGATAATAGATAAGAGATAGATAGATAGATAGATAGATAGGAGATAGATAGATAGATAGATAGATAGATAGATAGATAGATAGATAAGAGATAGATAGATAGATAGATAGATAGATAGATAGATAGATAGATAATAGATAATAGATAGATAGATAGATAATAGATAAGAGATAGATAGATAGATAGATAGATAGATAGATAGATAGATAGATAATAGATAGATAGATAGATAGATAGATAATAGATAGATAGATATATAGATAGATAGATAGATAGATAGATAATAGATAATAGATAGGAGATAGATAGATAGATAATAGATAATAGATAGATAGATAGATAATAGATAGATAGATAGATAGATAGATAATAGATAGGAGATAGATATATAGATAGATAGATAGATAATAGATAGATAGATAGATAGATATGGGATAGATAGATAGATAGATAGATAGATAGATAGATAGATAGATAGATAGATAAGAGATAGATAGATAGATAGATAATAGATAGGAGATAGATAGATAGATAGATAGATAGATAGATAGATAGATAGATAGATAGATAGATAGATAGATAATAGATAGGAGATAGATAGATAGATAGATAGATAGATAGATAAGAGATAGATAGATAGATAGATAGATAGATAGATAGATAGATATGGGATAGATAGATAGATAGATAGATAGATAGATATGGGATAGATAGATAGATAGATAGATAGATAGATAGATAGATAGATAGATAGATAGATAGATAGATAGATATGGGATAGATAGATAGATAGATAGATATGGGATAGATAGATAGATAGATAGATAGATAGATAGATATGGGATAGATAGATAGATAGATAGATAGATAGATAGATATGGGATAGATAGATAGATAGATAGATAGATAGATAGATATGGGATAGATAGATAGATAGATAGATAGATATGGGATAGATAGATAGATAGATAGATAGATAGATAGATAGATAGATAGATAGATATGGGATAGATAGATAGATAGATAGATAGATAAGAGATAGATAGATAGATAATAGATAGGAGATAGATAGATAGATAGATAGATAGATAGATAAGAGATAGATAGATAGATAGATAGATAGATAGATAGATAGATAGATAATAGATAGGAGATAGATAGAGAGATAGATAGATAGATAGATAGATAGATAGATAGATAGATATGGGATAGATAGATAGATAGATAGATATGGGATAGATAGATAGATAGATAGATAGATAGATAGATATGGGATAGATAGATAGATAGATAGATATGGGATAGATAGATAGATAGATAGATATGGGATAGATAGATAGATAGATAGATAGATAGATAGATAGATAGATAGATAGATAGATATGGGATAGATAGATAGATAGATAGGTAGATAGTAGGTAGATAGATATATAGATAGATAGATAGTAGGTAGATGGATAGATATGGGATATATAGGGAAATAAATAGAGTACTAATCAGATTTAGCATGTACGCAAGAAGACAGAAATCATTATTATGGATTTTTTTCAATAGCTGTAAAAAGAGCACAGACCTTACAAGTGTTTTCTCCAAAGAAAACAGGATGTCATTTCTTTTCTCTGATCTTTGTCTTGCTCGCTGTGTTTCTCATGGGCAGTGCCTTTGGGCTCAGCCTAGGCAAATCTGTAAAGGTAAAATGAATACACTGCTATGTTGAGTCACGTTGTAGAGTTCTGGGGATTTAAAAAAAAAAAATTGAATCAATAATACAGACATGGTTTGAGCAGGAATATTAATATCTGAAGACCTTCGAGCATTTCACGTTGTGATACACTATGAAAGTAAATATATTAGCGACAAGAAAAAATGTTTCACCCATTCATTCATTAAATACAACATTTGTGACAATGCCTTTGTCTACGCTATTTCTCATTGTCTTTGCTCTCTTTCTAGCCTCCCTTTTGTATGGCCACATATGTATGCATTGTATAGAGGGGGTGGGGTTGGCGATATGGACCCACCTTTTTTATAGGTGAAATTGGCATCAATGAGTTTGGCGGAATTTTCAGCTACTACAACCCAGCGGATTTCACACACAGTCCATCATCGAGTCCAACTTGATGATGGACTGTTTAAATGGTCTGATATCTTTGAGGACGGTCAGTCTAACAGTGTGGATTAAGAAAAAAAAATATGATTTATATGTTGTTTTTCTACCATTTTCACAGCCAGTAAAATAATATCTTCCAACGCGAGTCTTTAACAAAGAAATTGTGGAAGGTAACGCCTTCAAAATTCCTTAAAACATGAAGCTAAAGCAAATTAAAAGAAAAATGTATGAAGCCGTTCTTTAACCATGTCCAAAAATGGAGAATATGTAAGAATAGCACAAACTAAAAATATCTATAAAAAAAAAAAAAGAGAAGAACGAATCACGTACACGTAAGTGTGTATTCATTGCTGTGCCAATTAAAGAAATCTCAGACTTCTTTATTGTTTTTTTTATTATACAATTTTTTTTAATAAATATTTTCTAGAATCAAAGGTCACCCACGATAAAAAAAATATACAAAACTGTAACATTGTGTCCTAAAAATTACGTACGGCCGGTATACAGCCCCTTTTAAACTTAATGTCGGGAATATTGATTTAATGAATCAAATTAGCGTAGATTAATTCTATATAAATTGTATATAAATGCAAATATTTAAATATTTTAAGTCACAACATTATTAATGGTATGAACATTTTAAATCTCTATAGTTTGTCTTGAACAAAGCCATGGAAAAAGCCCACCTAAAGACGCCCACCGCTGATTTTTGGGGTGTAGGGTGTCTCAGTCGGGTAAGGTTGTATGTTGATGTGATTATCATGTATCTTGCAATTATTAATAATGTTATAATACATACTTACAAAATCTTTTCACTGTCCGCATTTATGGAATTATCCGAAGTAAAGATACCAAACAAATGTATGATACAATTTATATAATGATTCAAAATAAGCGTTAAAGTAATCAAGTGCCTTCTTCGGGTGGACATAGGCCGCATGAAACTAATTAGGTTTATGAACGTAGAACAAGAAATATTTGAAATATTTGAGACAAATTTTGATGAGGCGGCCGCTGTCCAAAGGTGTGGTGCTGAATGTGTTCATAGCAGTATAACAGGGAGGTTTACAAGCCTGAGGCTTATACTGGAAGTAATAGTGTATGATCTTAGTAACATGTGGCAGTATGGACACATACATGTACTATCGCTAACATTACTTATATCCGATATGTAGGAGCAAAGCGGGGACTCAACAGGAAGACATGAGACCCAAGGAAAGAGCAGGAGTACAGAGCTCTGAGCTATGGTGGCTTTGTGGATCAGTTTATTTGAATTGAGCTGAATGTGTATTAATTAGGGTGGTGCTGTCAGTCTCTTAATGAAAATCTCTGGTTACCATTCAAGCCAACAATACAAAGCCAGGCTAATCTAGCTGATCAATTATTAACCAGAATGCATTGCTGGGGAGATAGCTGAAAGATGAAAAGTTCACCATTTGTCAACAGAAAGCCCATCTATTCAGAAGATGAATTTACACCATTATATATATATATATATATATATATATATATATATATATATATATATATATATATATATATATATATAATAAAGTGCAGTAGATACAAAAACATAAAATGTATAGATAGATACTGTTGATAGAGTGTTAGATACAATAGATAGATATAGATACATTGATATTAGATAGAGAGATAGATAATCGATAGATGGATATGAGAGAGATAGATAGATAGATAATAAATAGATAGATAGGTAATAGATAGATGTTAAATAGATAGATGATAGATAGATAGATAGATAGATAGATGATATATAGATAATGGATTGATAGATATGACAGATAGATAGATAGATATTAGATAGATAGATAGAAAGATAGATAATAGATAGATATATTAGATAGATAGATGATAGATAGATAGATAGATAGATAGATAGATAGATAGATAGATAGATGATAGATAGATAGATAGATGATAGATAGATAGATATTAGATAGATAGATAGATAGATAGATAGATAGATAGATAGATAGATAGATAGATAGATAGATAATAGATAGATGGTAGATAGATATTAGATAGATAGATAATAGATAGATATATTAGATAGATAGATGATAGATAGATAGATAGATAGATAGATAGATATGACAGATAGATAGATGATAGATAATAGATAGATGGTAGATAGATGATAGATAGATAGATATTAGATAGATGATAGATAGATATTAGATAGATAGATAGATAGATAGATATGACAGATAGATAGATGATAGATAATAGATAGATGGTAGATAGATAGATAGATATTAGATAGATGATAGATAGATAGATAGATATTAGATAGATAGATAGATAGATAGATAGATATGACAGATAGATAGATGATAGATAATAGATAGATGGTAGATAGATGATAGATAGATAGATATTAGATAGATGATAGATAGATATTAGATAGATAGATAGATAGATATGACAGATAGATAGATGATAGATAATAGATAGATGGTAGATAGATAGATAGATATTAGATAGATGATAGATAGATAGATAGATATTAGATAGATAGATAGATAGATAGATAGATAGATAATAGATAGATAGATATTAGATAGATCATAGCTAGATATATATTAGATAGTTAGATATGAGATAGATAGACGATATATAGATAATAGACAGATATGATAGGGTTGTATATTTTCCTTATAAATGTATAAGTTACACTCCCAAACTTATCTAGCACATGGACCCATTGTGAAGCCAAGCATCACTTCTTGCCTCCATGGTTTACCATTACGGATCTGTGTAGAACATGAACCTGCTGCTGAATATATGCGGCTGTGTGTCTGCGTAATATGACAAATGCATATACTATGGTAGTAGTCAATGTAATTGATATATAATGTAATTTTGTAGCAGGGATTCTTTGCCTTCCCCCTTAGGTTGGAGGAGATGCAGAAATCCACACAGTCCAGTAATATTAAATTACAATACGATAATGAAATAAGGATTTCCTAAATCGTATTATCATCCAAGCATTCTGATCTGTTTATTTTCTATTAATACACATTTTAGAAACGCACAACTGCAATGAGTAACACAAGTCCTGGGAGCCTTGTGCAGCCTCCTCATGGTTTCCTGAGCTGCAGGCACAATCCACAGCGTTATCTTTCTATCCCAGCTCTGTGAGTGGGAAGCTGCAAATATACAAGCAGCAGATATCAGTTATTACAATACATCAACTTACAATAGTGTGCAGAGCGGGAGATGTCGGTGATGTGCTAGGCGTGCACAGTGACACCGCTAAGAGTTAAAATATAGCATCAGGTCAATGGAAAACCTCAGACTATAGTTTGTGTCCTAACAAACTCAGCTCTACTGTGCAAACCAGGCTCAGCACTGCTACATCTGTATATGGTGGTTAGAAGCCATTTTCCAAACATACTTGCATCTAATAAGAACACCACTGCATTATGTACAGTATTATCTTCTATGGAAAAACTATTGCTTTTTTTGCACAAAACTTTGTATGTAGTGAGAATTCAACTGTTGCACAGTTCAGGGTGTGCGCGGTGTAACTCGGTGTACAGAGGCGCATGTCCTGTATCTGTGCACGAGCGTCACCCATCTGCCTACAGGGGCTCCACTTATCTGGAGAAATGACAGGGATAGGCAGTATGGCAATATATGTATGCACAAGTCAGTAAATCTTTGTTTCTTTCTCTTCTTTCTCTTTCTTTTTATTTCTATCTTTCTTTTTTTTATCCCTTTCACTTTCTTTCTTTCTCTCCTTTTCTCTTTCTTTTTCTTTCTTTATTTTTCTCCCTTTTTCTTTCTTTCTTTCATTCTCTTTCTTCATCTCCCTTTTCCTTTCTTTCTTTCTCTTTCTTTTTCTTTCTTTATCTCCTTTTTCTTTCTTTCTTCCTTCCTTTCTTCCTTCCTTTCTTTCTCTTTCTTTCTTTTTCTTTCTTTCTTTCTTTTTCTTTCTTTCTTTCTTTCTTTCTTTCTTTCTTTCTTTCTCTCTTTCTTTATCTCCCTTTTTCTTTCTTTCTTCCTTCCTTTCTTCCTTTCTTTCTTTCTTTCTTTCTTTCTTTCTTTCTTTCTTTCTTTCTTTCTTTCTTTCTTTCTTTCTTTCATTCTTTCTTTCTTTCTTTCTCTCCCTTTTTCTTTCTTCCTTCCTTCCTTTCTTTCTTTCTTTCTTTCTTTCTCTCCCTTTTTCTTTCTTCCTTCCTTCCTTTCTTTCTTTCTTTCTTTCTCTTTCTTTATCTCCCTTTTTCTTTCTTTCTTTTTCTTTCTTTCTTTCCTTCTTTCTTTCTTTCTTTCTTTCTTTCTTTCTTTCTTTCTTTCTTTCTTTCTTTCTTTCTTTCTTTCTTTCTTTCTTTCTTTCTTTCTCTTTCTCTTTCTTTCCCTCCCTTTTTCTTTCTTTCTTTCTTTCTCATCAATTATCTATGGAGTTATGGATCTATATCTATTTGTGATCTAATTAGCATTATTGCTTTTAACCCCTTAGTATAAAGTTACAATAAAGCAGCGCTCCATGAAGTGAACAGGCCAGGTGTTGCTTTACTCCCTCGGGCACCTGCTGCTTAGTACAGATATCTTGCTGGTTTCATGTCTATTTCATTTCTTGGAGGTCGCTGTCTGATTTCCCATCTTACCTTTTTTTCTTTCAAAGCTGTCTGTGTCCTGCTTTAAAGTTTTCGCGTGACTTCCGTACTCTCCCCAGCCGTAATCTTGCTCTATTTGCTGCTTTGTGTTTCTTTAAGAAAAAAAGGGGGATTTCACTTGATACTCTTTAATAAAGAGGAGGAACGGGCTTCTTCACTCGGCACCGCGAGCGTGCTCACTGATGATGCCTTTCCTGAAGGTAGTGCTAAGTGAGAAGCTTCTTGGGAACTGAGCTTGGGAAAAGACTATTCCCCCATCTTTATATCAGCCTCTCAGACAATAGCCAGGGCTAGTGTTGCAGCTGGAGGCTGTCTCTTTAAACCTCCAACCAAAAGGTGGCCTGTCACATCCATGGACATCCATGACGTCATCTGATAGAAGCATGAAAAAAAAAATCCCTTTTCAAAACAAAAGTCCCAGAGCGACCATGGCAACAGACTGCAAATGTCAGCGTATATCCATCAGGATGCTGCTAAGCAGCTTTGCCTCCCACATTGCAGGGAAACAGTGTAAATCTATTGCAATTAGCACTATTGCCAAGCATCATTTGCAACAGGAGAGGAAGTCATTGTGCGGGTAGCATGGGTTGGCACCAGCTGGATTAGCCACAATTTGTCTTTGCATGCCACTCTGCCGGCCCTGTCGTCTTCCTCTGTGCTTTAATCCTATGCACTGTATGTTTAATGGCATTATGTGGTCTGCAGAAAGCACTCGGCAAGATGCAAATCCCTCCTTCAAAATTGCATTATCCACAGTAGATAAGAAGATAACGTAATTCCGCTAACACAGAATTGTCACTTTCTCACTGTTACAAAGCATGGAAAGATCCCCTGATCGAGAATATTGATATATTCCGGAGATTAAACAGTCATGGAAAGTTCCTTCATGGAAAGAGAAGGCATGACAGATATCTAGTTCTAGCTTGTATAGCAACGTGTATATATACATACATACATATATATATATATATATATATATATATATAAAGAGGTCTGTATCCACCAGAGGCGTAACCACACCCCACTACACGATCATCTGCACACAGATAAATTGGCATGAAAGGGAGCACAGGACTACAACAGGCACAGGATTCACTGAGACACATCTGATTCCTTTCATTTGTAATAGAGAATAATAGTAAGAAAAGGAAACAATGCAAAGGTCCCAGTGCAACATGGATGAAGTGTCCCCAGCAGAACCTCATTTATAGGATTACAGGCGTGCTTACAATCATACCAATTATGATGAGAATGGCAGTATTTCTCTAATTCTCCAATTGCTTTTTTTATTGGTGTCTTCTAAATTTTTTGTTTTATCTGGATAATAGTTTATTAATATAGATTGTAATGTTAGTGTAGATTAGTATTTGTTCTAAGCATGATTTAAATAGACAGATACATAGATACATTAAATAGATAGTTACAATAGAAAGACAGATAGATGGATTGGTGGATAGATAGATAGATAGATAGATAGATAGATAGATAGATAGATAGATAGATACCTTGCCGTGGTTGATGGGCACACATGAATTGGCCTCATCCATGTAGTATAATGCACAGCCCATCGTCATCCATGTAGTATAATGCACATCCCATCTTCATCCATGTAGCATAATGCACAGCCCATCGTCATCCACGCAGTATAATGCACAGCCCATAGTCGCTCATACTGTATAATGTACAACCCATAGTCATCCATAAGGTATAATGCACAGCCCATAGTCATCCATGTAGTATAACGTACCACCCATAACAATCAATGTAGTATAATGCACAGCCCATCATCATCCATGTAGTATAATGCACAGCCCATCTTCATCCATGTAGTATAATGCACAGCCCATCGTCATCCATGCAGTATAATGCACAGCCCATAGTCGCTCATACTATGTAATGTACAACCCATAGTCATCCATAAGGTATAGTGTACAGCCCATAGTCATCCATGTAGTATAATGCACAGCCCATAGTCATCCATGTAGTATAACGTACCACCCATAACCATCAATGTAGTATAATGCACAGCCCATAGTCCTCCATGTAATAGTATGGCCACCGTGTACACACTGATAAAAAATAAATGTGTACTCACTTAAAAAAAACTCATCTTCCATGTGCCTTCCTCCTGTGCAGCATCCTTTTCTGAAGATAGTGGCTGACTTCAGCGTGCAAGCGTCAGGAGCGCAAGACGTCACCGTGCCCCTGGTCACATGCACGCCGATGTCAGCTGCTGACATCTGATTAGTTAGTAGCATGTATTGCTGAGCACAGGCCAACTGGGTCTGTGTACTGAAACATACTTCAGCTGAATGTGCGATTGAGGATTCACATCCAGCTGAAGTATTTGCTGGCGTCGGCAGGCCCCTCACCCGTCGGGTCTGATCATAACCTGGAGTGGGTGCCCCTGTTTGTCCAGGGCCCCGGCACTTGCCCGGGTTTGCTGGGTGGCGACACCGGCCCTGGATAGATACAATAGATATATAAAGAGATCCAAAGAACAGATAGACAGACACATACCTTATATACGGTAGATAGATACATAAATTGATATGATAGATAGTGATAGATACATACAGATAGGCAGTGATTGATAGATAGATAGATAGATAGATAGATAGATATGGGATGGATAGATAAATAGTAAGATAGATAGGTAGATAGATAGATATGGGATAGATAGATATATAGATAGATAGATAGATACAGTTATATGAAAAAGTTTGGGCACCCCTATTAATCTTAAGCTTAATGTTTTATAAAAAAAATTAATTGGACACAGTAATGTTTCTGCCTTGAAATGAGGTTTATTGTACTAACAGAAAATGTGCAAAATGTGACACCATCTGCAGCAAGTTGATGCTGCAGCTCTCTGGAGGTGGTCTGAGGATTGTCCTTGACTGATCTCACCATTCTTCTTCTCTGCCTTTCTGATGTTTTTCTTGGCCTGCCACTTCTGGCCTTAACAAGAACTGTACCTGTGTTCTTCCATTTCCTTACTATGTTCCTCACAGTGGAAATTGACAGGTTAAATCTCTGAGACAGCTTTTTGTATCCTTCCCCTGAACAACTATGTTGAATAATCTTTGTTTACAGATCATTAGACAGTTGTTTTGAGGAGCCTGTGATGCCACTCTTCAGAGGAGATTCAAACAGGAGAACAACTTGCAAATGGCCACTTTAAGTAGCTTTTCTCATGATTGCATACACCTGGCTATGAAGTTCAAAGCTCAATGAGGTTAGAAAACCAAAAAAAGTGCTTTAGTAAGTCAGTAAAAAGTAAGTAGGAGTATTTAAAACAAGAACATGATAAGGATGCCCATACTTATGCACCTGTCAACTTTTGTTTGAATGCAGATTACACATTTTCTTTTAGTACAATAAACCTCATTTCAAGGCAGAAACATTACTGTGTCCAACAGTTATTAGATATATGAAACTGAAATAGCTGTTGCAAAAAAAACAATTTTTATAAAACATTAAGCTTAAGATTAATAGGGGTGCTCAAACTTTTTTTTCATATAACTGTAGATAGATAGATAGATAGATATGGGATAGATAGATAAATAGAAAGATAGATAGATAGATAGATATGAGATAGATAGATAGATAGATAGATAGATAGATAGATAGATAATGGATAGATAGATAGATAGATAGATAGATAGATAGATAGATAGATATGGGATAGATAGATAAATAGAAAGATAGATAGATAGATAGATAGATAATGGATAGATAGATAGATAGATAGATAGATAGATAGATAGATAGATAGATAGATAGATTTTTAATGGATCCACAGGTTTTCTGTAGAGTTTTATCTGCAAAATCATGTTGTTGCCACTAATACTGATTGTTTGTGGCTGCGTGGTTTTGAAAATAAAACAGGTGTCTACTTACAAAATTTTGCCATCATTAACGGTGCACTAGGTACTCATCTGTGTAATTTTTGCCACCAGTGACCACATCTTCATGTGATCCTAAGTTGATTGATTAAGTTATTAGTAGTGATGAGCGAATATACTCGTTACTCGAGATTTCTCAAGCATGCTCGGGGGTCCTCCGAGTATTTTTTAGTGCTCGGAGATTTTGTTTTTCTTTCCGCAGCTGAATGATTTACATCTGTTAGCCAGCATAAGTACATGTGGGGGTTGCCTGGTTGCTAGGGAATCCCCACATGTACTTATGCTGGCTAACAGATGTAAATCATTCAGCTGCGGCGCTGAAAACTAAATCTCCGAGCACTAAAAAATACTCGGAGGACCCCCGAGCATGCTCGAGAAATTTCGAGTAACGAGTATATTCGCTCATCACTCGTTATTAGTTAATTTGTAGGTGAATTGGGTTCACGCTATGTGGTTGTGTGGTGCTTTCTTTGCTGCAGGTTACTGAAATACATTAAAAGCCAGGACAAAAAATGTACTGTGACTGCATCATGTGAACCTACCCTTATTTTAATTTGACTTAAAATTTCTGCAATATGAGGAAATCTGAAGAGGTTGTCAGGAACTTAAATATTGATGGCCTATGCATAGGATAAGTCATCAGTATGAGATCACTAGGCGTCTGACATTCAACCCACCCGTCAATCGGCTGATATCTGCAGCGGCCAAGTGTAACACGCAGCTCCGTACACTGTTTAGTGGCCGATGGCGACTACTACAGTTTATCTTCCATTCATTGGAATAGGAGATAAGGTTCAGTACATGGCAGTTGTCACTAATGTCCAGCGCTAAGGTGTTACATCTGACCACTGTTGGAGCAGGTATCAGCTGATTGATGGGTGGGTTGAGTGTGAGACCCCCACTGATCTCTCATTGGTGACTTATCCAATAGATAGGTCATCCATTTGTAGGTGCCAGACGGGCTCTTTAAAACCCTGTGAGCACTGTTAAAAATTAGTAGAAACATTCAAAGAATAATAAAAAATATACCCAGTATTGCATTATCATTATTAACTATTTGTTTCAAACATTTGACCTTTGTTTTGTCATTAAAGATAATAAAGCAAAGCTTTACTCTTATATTTGTAATGGCTTTGCATCTTTATAAATACCGTATATACTCGAGTATAAGCCGAGATTTTCAGCCCAAAATTTTGGGCTGAAAGTGCCCCTCTCGGCTTATACTCGAGTCAAGGTGGGTGGCAGGGTCGGCGGGTGAGGGGGAGAGGGCGCTGAGGTATACTTACCTAGTCCCAGCGATCCTCGCGCTGTCCCTGCCGTCCCACGGTCTTCTGTGCTGCAGCTTCTTCCCCTCTTCAGCAGTCACGTGGGACCGCTCATTACAGAAATGAATAAGCGGCTCCACCTCCCATAGGGGTGGAGCCGCCTATTCATTCCTCTAATCAGCGGTGCCGGTGACCGCTGATAGAGAAAGAAGCTGCGGCACCGAAGACCAGGCAGAGGGACAGCGCGAGGATCGCCAGGACTAGGTAAGTATAGCATATTCACCTGTCCTCGTTCCAGCCGCCGAGCGTCGCTCCATCTTCCCGGCCGGCGCCTCCATCTTCCCGGCGTCTGCGCTCTGACTGTTCAGGCAGAGGGCGCGATGACGCATATAGTGTGCGCGGCGCCCTCTGCCTGATCAGTCAGAGCAGAGACGCCGGGAAGATGGAGGCGCCGGAACGAGACGCCGGGAGCTGCAATCAAGGGAGGTGAGTATGTGTTTTTTTTTTTTATTGCAGCAGCAGCAGCGGCGGCAGAGATTTATGTGGAGCATCTATGGGGCACAGTGAACGGTGCAGAGCACCGTATATGGGCACAGCTATGGGGCACAGTGAACGGTGCAGAGCACCGTATATGGCACATCTATGGGGCACAGTGAACGGTGCAGGGCACCGTATATGGCACATCTATGGGGCACAGTGAACGGTGCAGAGCACCGTATATGGCACATCTATGGGGCACAGTGAACGGTGCAGAGCACCGTATATGGCACATCTATGGGGCACAGTGAATGGTGCAGGGCACCGTATATGGCACATCTATGGGGCACAGTGAACGGTGCAGGGCACCGTATATGGCACATCTATGGGGCACAGTGAACGGTGCAGAGCACCGTATATGGCACATCTATGGGGCACAGTGAACGGTGCAGGGCACCGTATATGGCACATCTACGGGGCACAGTGAACGGTGCAGAGCACCGTATATGGCACATCTATGGGGCACAGTGAATGGTGCAGGGCACCGTATATGGCACATCTATGGGGCACAGTGAACGGTGCAGAGCACCGTATATGGCACATCTATGGGGCACAGTGAACGGTGCAGAGCACCGTATATGGCACATCTATGGGGCACAATGAACGGTGCAGAGCACCGTATATGGCACATCTATGGGGCACAGTGAACGGTGCAGAGCACCGTATATGGGGCACAGCTATGGGGCACAATGAACGGTGCAGAGCACCGTATATGGCACAGCTATGGGGCACAATGAACGGTGCAGAGCACTATATATGGGGCACAGCTATGGGGAAATATGAACGGTGCAGAGCACTGTATGGCACAGCTATGGGGAAATAATGATCTATTTTTATTTTTGAAATTCACCGGTAGCTGCTGCATTTCCACCCTAGGCTTATAGTCGAGTCAATAAGTTTTCCCAGTTTTTTGTGGCAAAATTAGGGGGGTCGGCTTATACTCGGGTCGGCTTATACTCGAGTATATACGGTAGTATACAGCATATTAGTATGGACAAAATTCATCAATATGTACAAATGACAAGCCCAAGAGTAATTGGGCACATGCTAAGACAAATTTATTTCAATTCATACATTTACTTGATTGAAGTTGCTCCCGGCTGTGACATTATGTTTTGCAGTTTATTTTCTATAGTCAATACTGTATATCAATAAATACCTTTAATCCTTTTCTCAATAGATCCTTCGAAAACAAGTCACTAGTTCGACCACACTTAGAATACTGTGCACAGTTCTGGTCTCCGGTGTTTAAGAAAGACATAGCTGAACTGGAGCGGGTGCAGAGAAGAGCGACCAAGGTTATTAGAGGACTGGGGGGTCTGCAATACCAAGATAGGTTATTACACTTGGGGCTATTTAGTTTGGAAAAACGAAGGCTAAGGGGTGATCTTATGTTAATGTATAAATATATGAGGGGACAGTACAAAGACCTTTCTGATGATCTTTTTAATCATAGACCTGAGACAGGGACAAGGGGGCATCCTCTACGTCTGGAGGAAAGAAGGTTTAGGCATAATAACAGACGCGGATTCTTTACTGTAAGAGCAGTGAGACTATGGAACTCTCTGCCGTATGATGTTGTAATGAGTTAATCATTGCTTAAATTTAAGAGGGGACTGGATGCCTTTCTGGAAAAGTATAATGTTACAGGGTATATATACACTAGATTCCTTGATAGGGCGTTGATCCAGGGAACTAGTCTGATTGCCGTATGTGGAGTCGGGAAGGAATTTTTTTCCCCACTGTGGAGCTTACTATTTGCCACATGGGTTTTTTTTTGCCTTCCTCTGGATCAACATGTTAGGGCATGTTAGGTTAGGCTATGGGTTGAACTAGATGGACTTATAGTCTTCCTTCAACCTTAATAACTATGTTACCAGTTATTGATTTTGATCAAAGAACTATGTGAAAAAAAAACTAACAAAACAAAAAAAATATGGCCCAATTAAATTGCAAGTCAAGAATTTTCACAGTGGGGATGGAAATGGGGGATGTTACAAATATTCCTAAATGCAGTGTTTTTTGTTTTTTTTTTAATTTTAAGGAAATAACTATTGACGCTGAATAACATAAAGTGAATTTTTCACTTAACCTATTAAAGATCAGGGCTAATTTGTCCTTGATGTTCACACATTTTTTTTAACAACTTGCATTCCAGAAGTCATCATTTTTTTTTATTTTTAGTTGGCGTAACTGTATAAATGCTTGTTTTATGCAGGATGATATGTGTTTTTCAGTTCAGTTTTCATTTTGCGGTAAGGGCCATTTAAATCCTAACTTTTGTTAACTGACTGTGGAAGAAATAAAAACAAAACAATTCTGATTTGTTATTTGATGTTTAAAATGTTATGCCTTCCATTTGTTGAACTAAGGTTAACTTTATTCTGTCGATCAATATTATTACAGCGATTTTATTACATTTATACAAGAAGTGTTATTTTAGAAATCATTTGCTTTTGTATTTCCATATTTTAAGAGCAATTTCTTATCATTTTGTGGCACATAAGACTTTTTTATCACTTTCTTTACCTTTCAGTACAAATCTTCATTCAGACATCCGTTTTTGCAGATACCGTATTTTTCGGATTATAAAACACTTCGGATTATTAGACGCACCCCAAAATTTTGAGGAGAAAAATAGGAAAAAAACTTTTTGTTAATAAAATGGTGTTGCTTCTTATTATCCATGCATCTTATTGCTTACTGGGGGTGGTGGCTGCGGGGAAGCGGAGTCCCAGCATTGCTGCAGGCCGCAGGCTGAGATGAGGGAGTGTTCGGATGTGTGGCGCGCTGCTGCGGGTGTCCAGTGCTGTGGGTGGTGTCCAGTGCTTCTACAAAATATGAAAAATAAAATTTGAAAAATTGAGAAAATTTAGTGCATAAATTGGCCAATTTATGCGCTAAACTTTCTCAATTTTTCAAATTATATTTTTCTTATTTTTCATGCAGTAATGCAATTCAATTTTCATATTTGCATGCTATGGCGCTACAGTGTGCTGCCTTTTTGTTTGAGATTTTAGATAGATCCAGGCCCATTAGTCAGACCTCCATCTACTATACATTTATACTTTATGCTTTGTTTACACCATAACAATATGAGATGGGAATGCTTATTTAATTGGCATTACATTGGCAATTCTTATTTCCAGAGGAATAAAGGATCCAACATAACTGATCCCAGATTCCCCTCTCTAAAGGTCTAACTACAGTCAGATCTACCTAACACTTCTGGGATCTATATAAGTACTAAATCTTTCCCTTACCTATTACTTTTGTGCAAGATAGATTGCTCCTTCACAATATTTTCTGATAACAAGATCACTCCATTACCAGCCTTTCTACATTCTAGACTACTTCTGTAGCTCTTCTGTGTCATAGACAGCCTATTTTGTGTAACAGAGCATTCCTCTTCAGCCCTTCTCTGTACAAGTGTACTGCTTTGATGATCTCTTCCATGTTCCTTCCCCACATCGCTTGTTTCCCAGGCTATTTCTTTGTGAGCTCTGCCAAATACTAGATCATGAATTTTTTCTAGCTTTCAGTAGCATAGGGGGGCAGAGGTGGCGTTTGCCCCTGGCCTTGAGCTCTGAGGGGCCTACCCGGAGCTACGCTACTGTAACTGTATGGGCATGACCTCTGGTTGTCATGTAAATGAACTGGTGACCCGTGATCACGTGACGGAGGTCACCTGTGGGGGGTTTCCAGCCAGATGGCTGGAAGCACAAGTTAAATGCCGCTGTCAGCATTTGACAGTGACATTTAATGGGTTAATAGCCGCGCGTGGATCTCTATTACATCCACGACTTTTCTGGCGCATGTCAGTTGTTCAAAACAGCTGAAATGTGTCGGGAAAGATGTGGGCTCAACACTGGAGCCCACATCAAAGGGAGTGTGTCCGACATCTGCGGAAATATACGCCCCAATGTCGGAAAGGGGTTAAAGAGAGAGTTCTGAGACAAACATAATGGCCACTTGCAACCTGTGCCATGCAAACATCAGAAGAGGCCTGACCACAAAGAACCTAACCACCACCAGCATGATCAGACACATGCCATCTAAGCACCTTACTTGGTGGACAGAACACCGGGGTCAATGATTTGTGCCATTGGGTAACACTACCGCCTCTTCCCTTGTGCTAGGTGCTTCCCAATCCCCTGTTAAAAATACTTTGGCAGATGCAGATGCTTCCTGCCTTGTACCTTTCCTTGTGCATGCTAACTTACAATCATATCCTTGTCCCTAATGGGCACATTTCCAGGTTGTTTGCTATGGAAATGTTGCCATTTTGGCTGGTAAACATGGAGGATTACCATCGAATCATGGTGGAACAATCCCTTTTCACTTAGTCCCCAGCCACCGCTTTTTCTCCCAGTGTGGCATCCTCGCCTTGTACCATCACATGTCAAGGAACATCACCCATGTCCTTACCACCGCACTTATTGACATTGTCCAATTATTGACCCACAGGTGGACAAATGCTTGTGGCCAGGGATGCTACATTTCTCTGAAGGCGCACTTGGTGAACATTGTGGAGGCTGGGTCGGAGTCGTACCCTGGCACGGTACATGTGCTCCCAACACTGAGGATTGCTGGCCCTACTTCTATCACGGTGTCCTCTACCTCTTACAGCAGTTCATGTACCCACTTCTGCTCCTCCTCATCCTCCATCTCCGATGTGGTATCTCAGAGTACATTGTCCACATCAGCAGGAAGCTGGAAGCGCTGCAGCTCTGTGTCAGCCAAGTGGCAACAGGCTCTGCTGAAGCTATTTTGTCTAGGAATCAAACCACACACCGCAGCAGTTACTTAAAGGAATAACAGACCAGACAGATCTGTGTTTTTTGCAGATGAACCTCCAACCAAGCATGGTTGTGTGTGACAATGGGCATAACCTGTTAGTGGCTGTGAAGATTGGCAAGCACACACATGTACTATGCTTGGCACATGTGCTCAACTTGGTAGTTTATCGGTTTCTGAAAACATACCCAGATTTACCTGAGCTTTAGTCAAGGTAAGGCTACATTCACATTAGTGTTGTTGGGTGCAGCGTCGTCGACACATTCCGACGCATGCGTCATGCGCCCCTATCTTTAACATGGGGGGCGCATGGACATGTGCCGGTATGCGTTGTGATGCGTTTTACGACGCATGCATCAATTTGACGCACAAGACAGGGCGCGGAAGAAGCTACTTGTAGCATTTTCCCTGCGCCAAAATTCAAGAACATTACTAGTTTATGGCAACGCATGCATCAAAAAACGCAGCGCTGTGTTTTGCTTTGTGGGTTGCGTCGACGACGCTGCGCCCAACAAGGCAAATGTGAATGTTACCTAAGCTGCACCATTTCTTCAAGTCAGCTACAGCTGCTGCCACTCTGGCAGTGCTGCAGCAGCACATGCAAGGCTATTTTGAGAGCAGAAGAGGCCAGTAGTTGAGTACCTATGTGGCGCACCTGAGGGTCCAGCTGCCACAGAGATACTGCACTTCAGCCAGAGGTGTGGTATTCTGCTCTCAGGTAAGGAGGGGGCACAGCACCAAACCACACCAGCATCCAACACTAGACACTTCAGTCAGGGCATCCCAGGCTGGAGGGGGTTTATAGGTAGAGGGTGTGGGTGGAGTCGGGGAGTCTGCAGAGAGAGGGAGAAGAGAGCAGACGTGAGAGTAAGAGGAAACAATAAGATCAAGACAGACAGAAAGGAGTTCCCAAAGAGAGGGAGCTGAAGGAAAGTCAAACTACAGAAGGAAGAGCAGGAAGGGGTCCTAGATTCATGGGTAGTGAGAAGTCCACCCGTGGGGCTTGTATTCACACTGACCATCATCAGGTGGAGGGACCAGGTCGCAGTCAGGGGACCAGCCCCATTCTAGTGGGAAAATGAAGGACTCAGCTAGATAACCGGTGGCTTTGGCTTTTGCAAGAAGCATAGCTGATAAGGCAGCCGTATAAGATCCAGGGGGACTTAGAGCTCACCGCCCGACAAGATCCATGGCTGCTGGCTTGGGATAATGTTTGGCAGGTGCAGGGCAGGAGAGGCGAGTGCCAGCGCAGAGAGACGGCCAGGAAAGGAACATAGAAAAGGGGGTTCTGGAAGGTGCACCAAATTTGCTTGAGAGCTGGCTGGACCACCTACTCGGAGGACACAGCACCCCGAATGGGGCAACTAAGAACTGTGAATAAAGCATTGGAAACTACACCCCGATGTGTCCTCACATTTATATACTGCGCCATCTGCCCAGTACTACATCCATCATCAACATCTCCATCTTTTACAACCTAAGTGCCCTGGGACTAAAGCTCTACCAATGGAGAGCTGTACCAACTCTGCTGCATCAACATCAGCCCCAGCAGTCTCCTTAAGCAGAATCGGCTAACATCTCCTATTTACTGAGTACCACAGGTGGCGTCACGAGCAATTGCTTTTATAAACTTTATTTCCCCTTTTTCATCATCACATCCCCTTTTATTGGACGTCCAGGGCCAGGGACCGGGTCACTGCTGCGTGACATGTCCCCTTTAAGAACCGGCCCAGCACCGAGTGTCCCCACGGCCCTGGCGGGTGCTCCCCCAGCTCTAACACGCCAATTGGTCAGCCTCCACACATAACAATCGAAGAGTGGGCATGGATGTATGACTTTTGTTTGGTTCCCCAAGACTTTGAAGACTCCACAATGATATTGAGCAGCAATAATGCCATAGTCAGTGCTCACAAATAGTCGCTGCTCAAAATTAAACATGAAGCTTTGCATGCGGACCAGGTGGGGATGGAGGAAGTCATAACATAGAGTGATTATAGCCAACCCTGCCTTATGTCATCTGCCCAGTTCATATGGGGTAAAAATGATTAGGTGGATATTGAGGAGGAACAGGTGCTGGTGGCTAGCGTAACAGAAAAGACCAAGAAAATCTCCAAACAAGTCAGGGACAAAGTTGTTTAGAGGTACAAATCAGGGTTGGGTTATAAAAAAAACTCTCTGATAATCCCCAAACCACCATCAAATCCATTATCATCAAATGGAAGAAACATGGTACCAAAACAAACCTGCCAAGAGAGGGCCATCCACCAAATTTCTCAGCCCAGGTAATTAGGGCATTAATCAGTGAGGCAGAGACCAAAGGTAACCCTGAAGGAGCTGCAGAGTTCACAAGCAGAGACTGCGGTATTTGTCCATACAACCACAGTAAAACACACACTACATAGAGGTGGCTTTTATAGAACAATGGGCAGAATGAAGCTTACTCACGAAAATGATAATTCTCATATTGTGTTTGCCAAAAGACATGTGGGAGACTCTCAAATGTATGGAGGAAGGTGCTGTGGTCAGATGAGACCACAATCACATTGCGTTAAGTGCAGTCCATTCAGCGCATACCCTAACGGACTGTGTTAACGCAAGTGCCAAAAAAGATTGCGTTTATGTGATCACGCTAGCGCAGATGCTCTATCTGTGCTAGGGGTGACAGACCCGAAAACGCTGCAGACTGCGTCCGAGGGTCTGTCACAGAATGACGGCACATCACTAATGCATGCCGATTATGCTACATAATGGCAGTCAATGGGTGCACTAACGGATCCGTTACATAGCATTAGTGCCGCTATGTAACGGATGCCGTCAGCGGACTGCACTTAACGCAATGTGAACCCCAGCCTAAGCTTTTTGGCCACCAACATAAACGCTAAGTCTGGAGTCAAACCAACACAGCTCATCGTCCCAAGAACAGCATCCCTACAGTGAAACATGGTGGTGGCAGCATCATGCTGTGGGGATATTGTTTAACAGCAGGGACAGGGAAAATGGTCCGAGTCGAGCCGAGTTGATATCACCAACCATTCTCATTTTATTTACGTGTATCCATATTAATGGCCCACCCTGCACACTCTGCACCCCATCTTGACTGAAAAAAGCAGAGAGGTAGACCATTTGGCAAATTTAATAAAATAGAAAAACTGAAATATCACATGGTCATAAGTATTCAGACCTTTTGCTCAGACACTCATATTTAAGTCATATGCTTTCCATTTCCTTGTGATCCTCCTTGAGGTTGGTCCACTCCTTCATTGGAGTCCAGCTGTGCTTAATTAAACTTGATTTGGAAAGGCACACACCTGTCTATATAAGACCTCACAGCTCACACTGCATGTCAGACCAAATGAGAATCATGAAGTCAAAGGAACTGGCCAAGGAGCTCAGAGACAGAATTGTGGAAAGGCAGAGATCTGGCCAAAGTTACAACAGAATTTCTATAGTACTCAAGTTTCCTAAGGGCACAGTGGCCTCCATAATCCTTAAATGGAAGAAGTTTGGGATTACCAGAAGTCTTCTTAGACCTGGCTGTCCACTAAACTTAAGCAATTGTGGGAGAAGAGCCTTGGTGACAGAGGTGTAGAAGAACCCCAAGATTACTGTGGCTGAGCTCCAGAGATGCAGTAAGGAGATGGCAGAAAGTTCCACAAAGTCAACTATCACTGCAGTCCTCCACCAGTCAGGCCTTTATGGCAGAGTGGCCAGACGGAGGCCTCTCCTCAGTGCAAGACATATGAAAGCCCCATAGAGTTTGCTAAAAAAACACACGAAGGACTCCAAGACTATGAGAAATAAGATTCTCTGTTCTGATGAGACAAAGATAGACCTTTTGGGGGATAATTCTAAGCAGTATGTGTGGAGAAAACCAGACACTGCTCATCACCTGCTCAATACAATCTCAACAGTGAAACATGGTGGTGGTAGCTTAATGCTATTGGGGTGTTTTTCATCTACAGGTACAGGATGACTGGTTGTCATTGAAGGAAACATGAATGCGGCCAAGTACAGAGATATCCTGGATGAAAACCTCTTCCAGAGTGCCATGGACCTCAGACTTGCACCTTCCAATAAGACAATGACCCTAAGCGCACTGCTAAAATAACAAATAAGTGGCTTCAGAACAACTCTGTGATCATTCTTGACTGGCCCAGCCAGAGCCCTGACCTAAACCCAATTGAGCATCTCTGGAGAGACCTGAAAATAGCTGTCCACCAACGTTCACCAACCAACCTGACGGAACTGGAGAAGATCTGCAAGGAAGAATGACAGAGGATCCCCAAATCCAGGTGTGAAAAACTTGTTGCATCATTCCCAAGAAGATTCATGGCTGTACAAGCTCAAAAGGCTGCTTCTACTCAATGCTGAGCAAAAGGTTCTGAATACTTATGAACATGTGATATTTAAGTTTTTCCTTTTTAATAAATTTGCAAAAAATACTACATTTCAGTTTTTTTTTTCAGTTAAGATGGGGTTCAGAGTGTTCATTAATGAGAAAAAAATGAACTTTTTGAATGTACAAAATAGCAGCAAATAAACAAAAAGTGAAAAATTTAATACTTTCCGTACCCACTGTATATATGTAATTCTTTATATCTTTCGTTTTTTCTTTCATTCTATCATTCTCATTGATTTTCAATGCATTTTTTTCTGCTCTTCATCATTTTTGTGGTTGTTTGCAGTATTTTATTCACAAACGTGTTTAGACTGGGACATTCCTTTGCGATCACAAATACATCTTCAGTGAATTACATTTTATAGCAATATGTTACTGCTATTTTTTATATATAAAAGAAGCTCATCAGTTTTTATTGTGTGCCTAGAAGCAACACTCTCTGCATTGTCTAGTTACTAGTGATGAGCGAATATACTCGTTACTCGAGATTTCCCGAGCACGCTTGGGTGTCCTCCGAGTATTTTTTACTCCCTAGCAACCAGGCAACCCCCACATGAACTTATGCTGGCTAAGAGATGTAAATCATTCAGCTGCGGCAATGAAAACTAAATTTCCGAGTCCTCGGGAAATCTTGAGTAACGAGTATATTCGCTCATCACTACTAGTTACCCAGCTCATGTGTTTGCATAGAAACATAGTTAAACACCTTATTTCCTCACAAAGTATATAGTGAGTACACAATGGCGAGTGCATATGATGCAAGATGATGAACAACTTCAGATTCAGGAGAACAATGGCAATGACAGAAGTATAGCGACAAGTAGAAAAAAATTCCAGCTTTTGTCAATAATCCATAAAAATAGGAAAATCCTTTATTGCAGACACTTTAAAACTCCCAAAATTCCATGGCACATGGCACATTGTGGGGGACAGGGAACAACATGGCGACACGTTTTGAAAGCAAACAGCGTTCTTCCTCAAGGCCTTTTTCTACTTGTCTCTATACTTCACGTTTTGGTCATTCCGTGCATACTGGACTATATAACACAGGGTGTGGTGAGCTGGTTCCAATTTTCCTTTTCACCAATGACAAAAGTGACATATTTACAGCATTGAAATAATGCTACGGGTTAGTGCTTTTCATTTCGTACTTGATATTTGTTACTGCTTTTCATTTTAAACTTTTCTGTATAGGGTACATTTAAACCTCAAAATGTCTTCTGTTGGCAGAACAGAATTACTCTTATGTTCCTCTGCAGTTTTCCAACCAATCAAACCAGATGAATAAACAAGGTGACTTTACATCATGCAATCTATACCATTAAATAAAACACTGCACGTGACCTGAACCCTGCCAAAAATTCTTGTAGAAACACCTGCAAACATAATTTGCAGACAAAAAGCATTTGGACCATACAGATTAATTTGTCAGCAGGTTTTTGCTATGTAATCTGAGGATAGCATGAGGTAGGGGTTAAAACACAGATTTCATTTATGTGTCACGTGTCCGGCTATGTGCTGTTTACTTACACTAAAGGTGATAAGCAGCTCACTGTCTATAGCTATGTACATCTAGATCCTGGTATGGGCAGGCAGGGGAAACTAGGAATGTGCAAACCCCTGGATGTTCCATGGAAATTTAGTCCAACGTTTGGTTCAGGCAACAGAACAGTATTTGACCCCAAATCTGAACCTAATAGAAGCCAATGGTGACCCGAACTTTGATGCTGTAAAATGCTCATTGTAAGGGCTAGTGGACTGAAAAAGGGAGAAAAATGGGGGTAAGAGGAGAGCAATTGCCCTGCAAATAAATATAGATAGGGAAATTACTTAAAATAACATAGAATAAAAAAAATAAAAATAATAATCTTGATCAAAGTGACAGAGGTCCAAGAAGAGGAGTTGAGCAGTGACTTGCATGTGTAGTTTACTGTACTTAATAAATAAATGAATGAATGAATGAATAAAAAAATGATGTTGGGGTCCCCCCTATTTTTAATAACCTGCTAAAGTAAAGCAGACAGCTGGGGGCTGATATTAATGAGCTTGGAATGTTCATTGATATTGGGTTCGTCAAATAAGACCAGCTCACAGCTGTCTGCTTTCCCTTGGCAGGTTATTAAAAATTTGGGGAACCCAATGTAATTTTTTAAATTATTTATTTATTTATTTTATACTGTCCCGACCCTCACCTGAGCAGTGTCCTGTCCACAATGGCATTGCCACTCGCGATCCAACATTTATACAAGCCAGGTCAAATGTTGCATCAGCCAGTCACAGCCATGCTAATATTTGGCATGGTTGTGATTAGGGTTGAGCGAAACGGGTCAGCCAGATTCAGAAGTCACCGACTTTTGGCAAAGTAGGGTTTCATGAAACCCGACCCGACCCCTGTGTGGGGTCGGCCATGAGGTCGGCGATCTTCTGATCTGGAATCGGAATTCCGATACCGAGTTCCGATATGTTTAAGATATCGGGAATCGGTATTGGAATTCATATTTTAGTGTAAAATAAAGAATAAAAAAAAAAAATATTGCTATACTCACCCTCGGACGCGCCCTGGTTCTCACCGGCAGCCTTCCTTCCTAAGAATGAGCGCCTGAAGGGCCTTCGATGACGTCGCGGCTTGTGATTGGTCGCGTGAGCGTTCACATGGGTGGTCACGCGACCAATCACAAGCCGCGACGTCATCTAAGGTCCTTCAGGTGCTAATTCTTAGGAAGGAAGCGTCCGAGGGCGCGTCCGAGGGTGAGTATATTCCTAATAGGTATATACTCACCCTCGGACGCGCCCTGGTTCTAACCCGCAGCCTTCCTTCCTAAGAATCAGCGCCTGAAGGACCTTACATGACGTCGCGGCTTGTGATTGGTCACGTGACGCCCATGTGACCGCTCACGCGACCAATCACAAGCCGCGACATCATCGAAGGTCCTTCAGGTGCTGATTCTTAGGAAGGAAGGCTGTCGGTGAGAACCAGGGCGCGTCCGAGGGTAAGTATATCAATATTTTTTATTTTGATTCTTTATTTTACACTTAAATATGGATCCCAGAGCCTGAAGGAGAGTTTCCTCTCCTTCAGACCCTGGGAACTATTAGAAACTCAATGCACTGCATTGGGTTTCGTGTTTCGGCCGACCCCGACTTTTCTATAGGATTGGCCGATTTCACTCGACCTGACTTTTGAAAAAGTCTGGTTTCGTGAAACCCGACCCGATCCTATAAAAAGAAAAGTCGCTCAACCCTAGTTGTGATGGCTTCGGAAGTGCCCACAGCCTAAACACTTGTTGATTGGCTGTGTTGCAGCCGCTCAACAAACTTTATTTGGCACCAAACTCAAACATTAAATTGGACTTCCAGGAAAACTTCCATGCTCGGTACGAACCTCGACCTTTGCAGTTTGAGATTGCTCATTCCTACTGACCAGCAATACGTTTGGTGGCTGGTGGTCATTTAATTGATTGTTTAAGCAGCAAAACCTGGCTTCAGATATACACTGAATGATCTGTAATATGCTAGTATTGTTTTCCCTAAGAGAACAATGAACTTTTGTATGAACCAGAAAATAGTTTCGCCTGAAGAATGAGCATTTTGCTAGTGTGGTAGGTGATTGGCAGCCTGTTTAGACTACATGAATATCACAATAATCTTGCCGTATAAATGGAAATTAACATAATATTTGTTTTAAATAGAAAAGTAAAAAACAAGGCTTCTTCAGATCTTCCACAAAGTGTGCCATACCACAGAAACCCTTCATTCATACGTTGAGTCTTTAGTCAGCATTTTAGGTTATGATTGTATATTGGAGATTAATATTATTATTAATTCCTGAAGACAATCTTAAAGCTTGGCTCCAACCTGGACTAAACATTTAAAAGTCTTGATACAGAGGCTGAACAGATATCTGTCTGAGATGGTTTAGTGAATCCTTCATTGAGCAGGGGGTTAGACACGATGACCTTGGAGGTCCCTTCCACCTCTAAAACCGCAACGTGGGAACATGGCCTAAGGGTACCGTCACACAGTGGCATTTTGATCGCTACGACGGCACGATTCGTGACGTTCCAGTGATATAGTTACGATCTCGCAGTGTCTGACACGCTCCTGCGATCAGGGACCCAGCTGAGAATCGTACGTCGTAGCAGATCGTTTGAAACTTTCTTTCGTCGTCTAGTGTCCCGCTGTGGCGGCATGATCGCATGGTGTAACAAAGGTGTGCACGATATTGTATACGATGTGCGCATAGTAACCAACGGCTTCTACATCGCACATACGTCATGAAATTATCGCTCCAGCGTCGTACATTGCAAAGTGTGACAGCAGTCTACGACGCTGGAGCGATATTGTTACGATGCTGGAGCGTCACGGATCGTGCTGTCGTAGCGATCAAAATGCCACTGTGTGACGGTACCCTAAGTCTCTTTCATGTGAACTAACTGCTATAGAGAAACACTTAACCTTGCTTTTGCAAATCCTTATGTAATCTGCTAATTGGGTCACATGATTTCTAGATGAGAATCTCTTGGCTTCCTGTGATGTCACATTATTTGGTGACATTCATTTCTCTCTCACCATCCAATCTATTAATCAATGAAATCTATCTACCCATCCATCCATCAGTGGAGTAGGGGATAATCTTTTTTGGCAAGGCTGATGTAAAGGTGCTTTGTGCATTACTGCTATTCCCTGTACCCATGTCCTGTACAGGAGATCATGCTGATGCGGTGTGTGTCGCTGAGGGAGGAGTGAGGGATGACAGAGTTGCAAGAGGTGTGCAGCCCAGTACAAGGAATGATGGGGAATGTAGTTAGAAAAGAGCAGAGGAATATGAAGAGGAAGTAATGACCGGGACAGCAGAGCTGATGCCATTACACAGGAAGCAAAGTCAAATGAAAAAAAAAAACATCTAACTTAGCACAAAAGTTATATGGGCATCTCTAGGAGCTTTATCCTTAATCATTTATGGAAAAACGTGAAACTGAGTTAGCATAACAGACAACCTCTTTAAGTTACTGTATATTAATATTACAATTTTTATTGAATTCTAGTCTCTATCCTTCTATTTCTAAAATGTATGGGTATTTTCTAATTTTGTTTAGCAGGATTTTATTATTAACCCCTTCACCCCCGGAGCTTTTTTTGTGTTTTCACTTTTCGCTCCCCTTCTTTCCAGAGCCATGATTTTTTTTTTCTGTCAATATGGCCATGTGAGGGCTTATTTCTTGCAGGACAAGTTGTACTTTTGAATGATGCCATTGGTTTTACCATGTCATGTAATAGAAAACGGGAAAAAAATTCCAAGTGCGATGAAATTGCAAAAAAATCCCACACTTGTTTTTTGTTTGGCTTTTTTGCTAGGTTCACTAAATGCTAAAACTGACCTGCCATTGTGATTCTCCAGGTCATTACGAGATCATAGACACCTAACATGTGTAGGTTCTTTTTATCTAAGTGGAAAAAAAATTCCAAAGCTTGCTAGAAAAAAAAAATTGCTCAATTTTCCGATACCCGTAGCATCTCCATTTTCCATGATCTGGGGTCGGGTGAGGGCTTTTTTTTTGTGGGCCAATCTGACATTTTTAATTATACCACTTTTGTGCAGATATGTTCTTTTGATTGCCCGTTGTTGCATTTTAATGCAATCTCGTGGCGACCAAAAAAACATAATTTTGGCGTTTTGATTTTTTTTATCGCTACGCCGTTTAGCGATCAGATAAATCCTCTTTTTTATTGATAGATAGGGTGATTCTGAACTCGACGATACCAAATATGTGTAGGTTTAATTTTTTTTATTGTTTTATTTTGACTGGGGCGAAAGGGGGGTGATTTGAACTTTTATACTTTTTATTTTTTTCATATTTTTAAACACATTTTTTTTTTAGCATGCTTCAATAGCCTCCATGGGAGGCTAGAAGCATGCACTACTCGATCGCCTCTGCTACATAGAGGTGATGCAAAGATCACCTCTATGTAGCAGAATGAAAGCATTGCTATGAGCACCGACCACAGGGTGGCGCTCATAGCAATCTGCCATCAACAACCATAGAGGTCTCAAGAAGACATCTGGTTGTGATGGTAACGCACCGATGACCCCCGATCATGTGACGGGGTCAGTGGTGCGAGTACTTCCAGCCGCACGGCCGGCAGCGCTTATTAAATGCCGCTCACGCCCATTGCCCATGTCAGCTGTTGAAATCAGCTGACATGTCGCGGCTTTGAGGTGGGCTCACTGCCGGAGCCCACCTCAAAGCGGGGGATACTGCCAGCTGACATACTATTCCGTCAGCTGGCAGAAGGGGGTTAAAAGGAATTGCTCAAAGAATTACATGACTCTTTCTTTACATTCACAAATTCCAACAAATACTGTTCTAAAGAAGTTGCTTACTTTCCTTTCACGTGTTCTCAGCCTCATGCTTCACAAAGAATGTATACGTATTTAACCACAGTACCCAAGATTGTTTTTTCAGTGATGATGTCCTCAACTGCTTGACCACCTAGAGTGATACCATGCTGTCAAATAATCTAAAGTCGGTGAAGATGAAAAGGCTAATGCACAGGGTAGCTAGAAGATAATTACAGCAATTAGGGTCATTTATCATTAGAAGAACAACCAACAGCTGCATCAACAGTTGCTGAACTTGCGTTCACAAGAAAATGTTTCCAATAATAGGAATATATAATAATATGTCTTAAATATGTCGACTTCCTGTGTGTAAAAGGCATGCAAAAGCATTTTTATTGCATTGCGGTTTTCCTTCTGAAACATGTGAACACAAGTTATTCAACATGTTAATGATATGCAAATGTAAATGGAAACAATATTTTCAATACATCTCAAACTACTGTATTCAGTATTAAGTGTGAGTATCACATGCAGAAATACAAGCACTTGAATAATTGGGTGGATCGTTTGAAATTCAAATTTGCCCACATCGATAAATTTTACCCTGAAATTTGATTAGCAGTGAATGGCAATACAGAAGAACCTCTAATTGCCCGGAAAGTCATGCATAACACTCTAAGGTCTTCTAGCACTGCATTGAACCACTTTCGAGATCTTGAATGATCAAGGGACCTCAACCAATCTGGCTAGGGGAAAACAGAGGGTAACCAGTGGTAGTCAACAGTCTATTTAATAACACATTACTTAAGGCTACTTAAATTGTAAAAACAGTACAAATATAAATCACTTTTGGATGCAGATGTCGGCATTGCCACTGTTTATTCACATGTGGTGCAAATGGAATCATTTTTTTCACATTAGAAGGTGCAAAGAATATGCCTGTTTGGTTTTCTTTGCTAAATGAAGATGTTATTACTTCTTCATAAGCTGTCCAAAAATATTCCTTTATTTGGGGATCTAACTGCTTTGAAAGTGAAAAACTATTGGCTTGTGAATTAGAATGGAGAAAATAATCTAATTTTTCAGGATGCGCAACAGGTTTGATAGTTTGATATTGTAAAGATTGTTGAACAATTACAAAGCATTTTTTATTAAGCTGTCTAAAAATTATTCCTTTTTTTAGGGAGCAGGAATTAGCTAGATGTTTTCAAAGTGAAGAAGCAATGAAGCAAGCTGTGCAAAAAAAGCCTTATTTTTAAGCTGATTCTTGTTTGTGTATGCTCAAAAGAATAAGTTTCCTAGCAGCAGTAATATATCTATATAAACAGTGGGCAGCCTGGAGATGTGTAGCTCATGTGACTTGACAATGGCAGTTGTAGAAGCTGAACGGTATAGCACAGGGCAGGTAAGTAGATGTTTGCCAGTGTAGAGCCAATAATGGCAGCCCCGGCAGTAGAAGAATTAGAGACTAGTGGAAAGTAAAAGAAAAAAGCACTATGTATGAGATGCTGATCACCAAATAGTAAAAAATATATTTTTTATTTACAACAAGCCAAAACAACAAGGCCAAAAACACTTAAAACACTTAAAAAAAAATCACAAAGCAATATATTGGGGACTTGACAATATAATATCATAAGTCACATCCTAAATAAGGTCACTCAAGAAGATATAGATTGGCATGGGGAGTTATAACCAGCTAGACCACAAGGCAACTAAAAAGTAGTCAGGCCCAGATGGCTCCAGGTAAGGAAATATATGCAAAAACATGTTGGAGGCTAATGTTTAAATAAACAAAATAGTACAAAATAGCAGCAGATGATTCTGTTTAAATTTTTCCCTTCTACAAAAATTTAGTAAAATCATGGAACAATGTTTAAAGGTAGGTGCATGCATGGAAAGTAATTCGCTGCAACAGCCAGCAGTATTGTTGTGTTTACCTCACTTAGTAAAATAGTTCAAGAACTTTAAAGAAGCACTCCCATCAAAATATTTATCCTCTTAATATATTAAAACCAAAAACACATGGGCCACCTGCATAGCGAACAAGTCTGTAGGAACCTGTTCACACCACCAAAGAACTTGAAAACACAAAAGCGCACAGAGAGGTAAAAAAATACTCCGTTGTAAAAAAGTCACAGTAAATAAGCAAGTGCTAGTCAAAAAATGAAAAAATACAGGGTATTTAGTTAATACGTTTTTTTGCAAACAAAGTATGTTAAGCTGCTCCACCAATCGCCAAGGTATACCCATAATAGAGCAGTCCTGTCTAATGTATATAATCCCTATCTGATGTATTTAAAAACCTGATCATCCGTATAGTACCTGTATGAACAGGGCTCAGAGAGAAAATATCCACGTTGAACATGCGAGATGGAACAGCTACAATGCAAATGACCCACATAGGAGTGGTGGACTCCCCAATCTTGTAGAAACAAGAGAACAATTATAAAACCAAAAACACATGGGCCACCTGCATAGCGAACAAGTCTGTAGAAACCTGTTCACACCACCAAAGAACTTGAAAACACAAAAGCACACAGAGAGGTAAAAAAATACTCTGTTGTAAAAAAGTCACAGTAAATAAGCAAGTGCTAGTCAAAAAATGAAAAAATACAGGGTATTTAGTTAATACGTTTTTTTGCAAACAAAGTATGTTAAGCTGCTCCACCAATCGCCAAGGTATACCCATAATAGAGCAGTCCTGTCTAATGTATATAATCCCTATCTGATGTATTTAACCCCTCTGTGACCTTAGACGTACTATCCCGTCGAGGTGCCCTGGGCTTATCTGACCCTGGACGGGATAGTACGTCATAGCCGATCGGCCGCGCTCACGGGGGGAGCGCGGCCGATCGCGGCCGGGTGTCAGCTGCTTATTGCAGCTGACATCCAGCACTATGTGCCAGAAGCGGTCACGGACCGCCCCCGGCACATTAACCCCTGGCACACCGCGATCAAAGATGATCGCGATGTGCCGGCGGTGCAGGGAAGCACCGCGCAGGGAGGGGGCTCCCTGCGGGCTTCCCTGAGACCCCCGGAGCAAAGCGATGTGATCGCGTTGCTGCGAGGGTCTCACCTCCCTCCCTGCTCCCTCCAGCCCCGGATCCAAGATGGCCGCGGATCCGGGTCCTGCAGGGAGGGAGGTGGCTTCACAGAGCCTGCTCAGAGCAGGCACTGTGAAGCCTGCAGCGCTGCATGTCAGATCAGTGATCTGACAGAGTGCTGTGCAAACTGTCAGATCACTGATCTGTGATGTCCCCCCCTGGGACAAAGTAAAAAAGTAAAAAAAAAATTTTCCAAATGTGTAAAAAAAATAAAAAAAAATATTCCAAAATAATGAAAAAAAAAAAATATTATTCCCATAAATACATTTCTTCATCTAAATAAAAAAAAAAAACCAATAAAAGTACACATATTTAGTATCGCCGCGTCCGTAACGACCCGACCTATAAAACTGTCCCACTAGTTAACCCCTTCAGTAAACACCGTAAGAAAAAAAAAAAAAAACGAGGCAAAAAACAACGCTTTATTATCATACCGCCGAACAAAAAGTGGAATAACACGCGATCAAAAGGACAGATATAAATAACCATGGTACCGCTGAAAGCGTCATATTGTCCCGCAAAAAAAGAGCCGCCATACAGCATCATCAGCAAAAAAATAAAAAAGTTATAGTCCTGAGAATAAAGCGATGCAAAAATAATTATTTTTTCTGTAAAATAGTTTTTATCGTATAAAAGCACCAAACCATAAAAAAATGATATAAATGAGGTATCGCTGTAATCGTACTGACCCGAAGAATAAAACTGATTTATCAATTTTACCAAACGCGGAACGGTATAAACGCCTCCCCCAATAGAAATTCATGAATAGCTGGCTTTTGGTCATTCTTCCTCACAAAAATCGGAATAAAAAGCGATAAAAAAATGTCACGTGCCCAAAAATGTTTTCAATAAAAACGTCAACTCGTCCCGCAAAAAACAAGACCTCACATGACTCTGTGGACCAAAATATGGAAAAATTATAGCTCTCAAAATGTGGTATTGCAAAAAATATTTTTTGCAATAAAAAGGGTCTTTCAGTGTGTTACGGCTGCCAATCATAAAAATCCGCTAAAAAACTCGCTATAAAAGTAAATCAAACCCCCCTTCATCACCCCCTTAGTTAGGGAAAAATAAAAAAAAATGTATTTATTTCCATTTTCCCATTAGGGCTAGGGTTAGGGCTAGGGTTAGGGCTAGGGCTAGGGTTAGGGCTAGGGTTAGGGCTAGGGCTAGGGTTAGGGCTAGGGTTAGGGCTAGGGCTAGGGTTAGGGTTAGGGCTAGGGTTAGGGCTAGGGTTAGGGCTAGGGTTAGGGCTAGGGTTAGGGCTAGGGTTAGGGCTAGGGTTGGGGCTACAGTTAGGGTTGGGGCTAAAGTTAGGGTTAGGGTTTAGATTACATTTACAGTTGGGAATAGGGTTGGGATTAGGGTTAGGGGTGTGTCAGGGTTAGAGGTGTGGTTAGGGTTACCGTTGGAATTAGGGTTAGGGGTGTGTTTAGATTAGGGTTTCAGTTATAATTGGGGGGTTTCCACTGTTTCGGCACATCAGGGGCTCTCCAAACACGACATGGCGTCCGATCTCAATTCCAGCCAATTCTGCGTTGAAAAAGTAAAACAGTGCTCCTTCCCTTCCGAGCTCTCCTGTGTGCCCAAACAGGGGTTTACCCCAACATATGGGGTATCAGCGTACTCAGGACAAATTGGACAACAACTTTTGTGGACCAATTTCTCCTGTTACCCTTGGGAAAATACAAAACTGGGGGCTAAAAAATAATTTTTGTGGGAAAACAAAAAGATTTTTTATTTTCACGGCTCTGCGTTATAAACTGTAGTGAAACACTTGGGGGTTCAAATTCTCACAACACATCTAGATAAGTTCATTGAGGGGTCTAGTTTCCAATATGGGGTCACTTGTGGGGGGTTTCTACTGTTTAGGTACATTAGGGGCTCTGCAAACGCAATGTGACGCCTGCAGACCAATCCATCTAAGTCTGCATTCCAAATGATGCTCCTTCCCTTCCGAGCCCTCCCATGCGCCCAAACGGTGGTTCCCCCCCACATATCGGGTATCAGCGTACTCAGGACAAATTGGACAACAACATTTAGGGTCCAATTTCTCCTGCTAACCTTGGAAAAATACAAAACTGGGGGCTAAAATATAATTTTTGTGGAAAAAAAAATATTTTTTATTTGCATGGCTCTGCGTTATAAACTGTAGTGAAATACTTGGGGGTTCAAAGCTCTCACAACACATCAAGATGAGTTCCTTAGGGGGTCTACTTTCCAAAATGGTGTCACTTGTGGGGGGTTTCTACTGTTTAGGTACATTAGGGGCTCTGCAAACGCAATGTGACGCCTGCAGACCATTCCATCTAAGTCTGCATTCCAAATGGCGCTCCTTCCCTTCCGAACCCTCCCATGCGCCCAAACGGTGGTTCCCCCCCACATATGGGGTATCAGCGTACTCAGGACAAATTGGACAACAACATTTAGGGTCCAATTTCTCCTGCTAACCTTGGAAAAATACAAAACTGGGGGCTAAAATATAATTTTTGTGGAAAAAAAATATTTTTTATTTGCATGGCTCTGCGTTATAAACTGTAGTGAAATACTTGGGGGTTCAAAGCTCTCACAACACATCAAGATGAGTTCCTTAGGGGGTCTACTTTCCAAAATGGTGTCACTTGTGGGGGGTTTCTACTGTTTAAGTACATTAGGGGCTCTGCAAACGCAATGTGACGCCTGCAGACCATTCCATCTAAGTCTGTATTCCAAATGGCGCTCCTTCCCTTCCGAACCCTCCCATGCGCCCAAACGGTGGTTCCCCCCCACATATGGGGTATCAGCGTACTCAGGACAAATTGGACAACAACTTTTGGGGTCCAATTTCTCCTGTTACCCTAGGGAAAATACAAAACTGGGGGCTAAAAAATAATTTTTGTGGGAAAAAAATTTTGTTTTATTTTTATGGCTCTGCATTATAAACTTCTGTGAAGCCCTTGGTGGGTCAAAGTGCTCACCACACATCCAGATAAGTTCCTTAGGGGGTCTACTTTCCAAAATGGTGTCACTTGTGGGGGGTTTCAATGTTTAGGCACATCAGTGGCTCTCCAAACGCAACATGGCGTCCCATCTCAATTCCTGTCAATTTTGCATTGAAAAGTCAAACGGCGCTCCTTCCCTTCCGAGCTCTCCCATGCGCCCAAACAGTGGTTTACTGCCACATATGGGGTATCAGCGTACTCGGGACAAATTGGACAACAACTTTTGAGGTCCAATTTCTTCTCTTACCCTTGGAAAAATAAAAAATTGGGGGCAAAAATATAATTTTTGTGAAAAAATATGATTTTTTATTTTTACGGTTCTGCATTATAAACTTCTGTGAAGCACTTGGTGGGTCAAAGTGCTCACCACACCTCTAGATAAGTTCCTTAGGGGGTCTACTTTCCAAAATGGTGTCACTTGTGGGGGGTTTCAATGTTTAGGCACATCAGTGGCTCTCCAAACGCAACATGGCGTCCCATCTCAATTTCTGTCAATTTTGCATTGAAAAGTCAAACGGCGCTCCTTCCCTTCCGAGCTCTCGCATGTGCCCAAACAGTGGTTTACTGCCACATATGGGGTATCAGCGTACTCGGGACAAATTAGACAACAACTTTTGAGGTCCAATTTCTTCTCTTACCCTTGGAAAAATAAAAAATTGGGGGCAAAAATATAATTTTTGTGAAAAAATATGATTTTTTATTTTTACGGTTCTGCATTATAAACTTCTGTGAAGCACTTGGTGGGTCAAAGTGCTCACCACACATCCAGATAAGTTCCTTAGGGGGTCTACTTTCCAAAATGGTGTCACTTGTGGGGGGTTTCAATGTTTAGGCACATCAGTGGCTCTCCAAACGCAACATGGCGTCCCATCTCAATTCCTGTCAATTTTGCATTGAAAAGTCAAATAGCGCTCCTTCCCTTCCGAGCTCTCCCATGCGCCCAAACAGTGGTTTACTGCCACATATGGGGTATCAGCGTACTCAGGACAAATTGGACAACAACTTTTTGGGTCCAATTTCTCCTGTTACCCTTGGTAAAATAAAACAAATTGGAGCTGAAGTAAATTTTTTGTGTAAAAAAGTTAAATGTTCATTTTTATTTAAACATTCCAAAAATTCCTATTAAACACCTGAAGGGTTAATAAACTTCTTGAATGTGGTTTTGAGCACCTTGAGGGGTGCAGTTTTTAGAATGGTGTCACACTTGGGCATTTTCTATCATATAGACCCCTCAAAATGACTTCAAATGAGACGTGGTCCCTAAAAAAAAATGGTGTTGTAAAAATGAGAAATTGCTGGTCAACTTTTAACCCTTATAACTCCCTAACAAAAAAAAAAATTGGTTCCAAAATTATGCTGATGTAAAGGAGACATGTGGGAAATGTTACTTATTAAGTATTTTGTGTGACATATCTCTGTGATTTAATTGCATAAAAATTCAAAGTTTGAAAATTGCGAAATTTTCAAAATTTTCGCCAAATTTCCGTTTTTTTCACAAATAAACGCAGGTACTATCAAAGAAATTTTACCACTATCATGAAGTACAATATGTCACGAGAAAACAATGTCAGAATCACCAGGATCCGTTGAAGCGTTTCGGAGTTATAACCTCATAAAGGGACAGTGGTCAGAATTGTAAAAATTGGCCTGGTCATTAACGTGCAAACCACCCTTGGGGGTAAAGGGGTTAAAAACCTGATCATCCGTATAGTACCTGTATGAACAGGGCTCAGAGAGAAAATATCCACGTTGAACATGCGAGATGGAACAGCTACAATGCAAATGACCCACAGAGGAATGGTGGACTCCCCAATCTTGTATAAACAAGAGAACAATTATAAAACCAAAAACACATGGGCCACCTGCATAGTGAACAAGTCTGTAGGAACCTGTTCACACCACCAAAGAACTTGAAAACACAAAAGCACACAGAGAGGTAAAAAAATACTCTGTTGTAAAAAAGTCACAGTAAATAAGCAAGTGCTAGTCAAAAAATGAAAAAATACAGGGTATTTAGTTAATACGTTTTTTTGCAAACAAAGTATGTTAAGCTGCTCCACCAATCGCCAAGGTATACCCATAATAGAGCAGTCCTGTCTAATGTATATAATCCCTATCTGATCCATCTCGCATGTTCACCGTGGATATTTTCTCTCTGAGCCCTGTTCATACAGGTACTATACGGATGATCAGGTTTTTAAATACATCAGATAGGGATTAAGCACTTGCTTATTTACTGTGACTTTTTTACAACAGAGTATTTTTTTACCTCTTAATATATTGCAGACATCATATTATATAGCACTGCGTACTAATAGCTCATTTTGTCTTTCTACCCAGTTAGCTCTTCCCTTTTCTCTGCTTTATGTAGAAATAGGAAATCTCTTTTCCCTGCATGAGTCATCCCCCTTTACAATTTCTGATCCAGTTGCTCATCTTCTCCTCTCTGCCAAAGTCTTTTGTAGTGATGACTCATGCTGGGAAAATAGAAGTCCTCTTTCTACATAGAGCTTACTTAGAAGGATTCAGCTAGTCAGCTTTTAATAACATAATGTCATAGACATAAAGGAAAAGAGAAGAATTAACAGGGTCGAGGGGAAAATGAGCAATTGTAAGTACACAGTGCTATATAATATGATTGCAATATATTAATAGGATAAAAATGTTGATGGGAATCTTTCAGTAAACTTTTTTTGTATTTTATTTTTTTTTCTTGTTATCCCTCTTTGATCAAATCTGCAACGTAACCCAAAATTATTAGATTGCAATATAACAACACGTAGGTTCGTGAATCATGACCGGAAGCTAACATGTGGCAACAGCATGCAGTATGGTTGTGTGGTGTATGATTGCTAGATTCCTATTAAAATAGGTATTTAAAAATTAAAAAGAGCCAAAGACTAAAAAAATAACACACCCGGGCTTTTACAAAAGAGGACAGATCAAGAAAAGCTAGTTAAGTTCATATCCCAAAAGTGAGCACCTGTAACAGACCGCTGTACTGTATATAGGTGGCTGGTACAGGTCTAACATTGAAGAATTACAACAACGAAGTGTGCTATATATATATATATATATATATATATATATAATTGCATATATAATTTTGTACACATACACATACTTTGTGAGGTAGACAGTTGTGTTCACATTTCTGGATTATGGAAACATATGCAGTTCTGCTCATCTTTATTGGTACCCATGAAGTGTAAGTACACAATGTGTAATAACTTCTGAAAAAATCAATCAAACAGTTTTTTTTGTATAGAGCACTCGTGTTAAATACAAAAGAGCAAATGATAAACAATAATTTAAAACAAAAAACAATGAGAGGGAAAAATAGAAAATCCTAAAGCTTGTTGTGACACTGGTATTGGCACCCTTTACATTAATTTAGAATGGAAACACATTTTGACTCGCCTGTAGTAAATCACAAATGAGAATCACCTGCGATCAATCATCAGTGCCCATGTGACATGAATTAGCCAATGAATGATGACTTCAGTGTTTTAAAAAGGCACATGGTTCCTTTGTCACAATGGTGAAGACAAAAGAGTACGTCAAAACTGATATTATTAGCAAAAACAAGATTTACAAAGGGTAAAAATCCATCTCTAAAAACCTTGGTATCACATTTTTAACAGTGCGCAATGTTAATAAGAAGTTTGCCAAGCATGGAACCATCAAGAACCTCCCTGGATGTGAGGGAAAGAGGAAAATTAACAAGAGATGTCATCACAGGTCAGTGCGAATGGTGGAAAAAACACCATGTCAAACATATAAAGAACTGAAGGCCAACCTGGAACAGTCTTGTATCATAGTTTCAACAATTACCCTATGCCACTTTGTATACCAAGCAGAACTTTTTGGGCAAAGGCAAAGGAAGAAGCCATTGCTGAAGAAAAGGCGTAAATGACTGATCTTTGCCAAAGGTTGAAAAACCACAATCCTTCTGGGAAAATGTTCTTTGGACAGATGAAACAAAAATAGAGTTTTTTGGCACTGCAAAGCAACAGTTTGTTTACAGAAGACATAATTTAGATTATAAGGAAAAGAACACTCCAACCAACTATTAAGCCTGATGGAGGATCCACAATGCTGTGGGGTTGCTTTGATGCATCTGGTACTAGAGGCCTTGACTAGGGTTGAGCGACCTTGACTTTTTTAGGGTCGAGCCGGGTTTCGCGAAACCCGACTATCTCAAAAGTCGAGTCGAGTGAAAAGTCGAGGATCGACCGAAACACGAAACCCAATGCAAAGCCAATGGGAATTTTTTTTTCTTCTCTCTCTCTCTCTCTCTCTCTCGCACACACACACACACACACACACACACACACACACACACACACACACTCTCTCTCTCTCTCTCTCTCTCTCTCTCTCTCTCTCCCCTCCGTCCGTCCCTGAACTGAAAAGCTGGTGTTACACAGTGCAAATCGCTACAGCGCACAAGCGACAACATGGCGATAGGCGTCCACGCCCCTAAGACCTATGTCATCACTCTGCCCACGCCCCTTCATTGGCTGAAAAAAATGGCGCCAAGCGCGTCATACGAAACGCGACTTTGGCACAAAAGTTGCGTACCGCATGGCCGACCCCACACAGGGATCGGGTCGGGTTTCATGAAACCCGACTTTGCCAAAAGTCGGCGACTTTTGAAAATGAACGATCCGTTTCGCTCAACCTTAGCCTTGACCATATTACAGGAAACAGAAAAAACAAATGTAGAAATTTTTGCAAATTTATTAAAAAAAGAAAAACTGAAATATCACATGCACCCCTTCTGAAGAAGATCATTACCAAAACGCGCGTCAAGGGGTACGCTGGACTATTTCTGAATTTCAGATATGACTGCCCTAGCTTTCATCCGTTTACATCATATAGGCAGACTACGTAGTCTTAAAGCTATGGTGTGCACTATTTGTTCCTGGTTTCCTCTGTGATTTGTTACTTATCTTCTCTAACAACACTTGTGTTCTATTATGCTTACAAGGAGTTAATCAGGAACAAATGCCAATAATGTCTGGAGCTAACATTATTAATTTATCCATTTGTGTCTTAAATCACTTTGCATAGCACAATTATTTTTGCACTTTGCACTTTATTTACTAATTGGTGCTATTTTGGCAATAATACCTGTATACCCATTTTAAAGGTATATATATATATATATATATATATATATATATATATATATATATATATATATATATATATATATATATACTGTATATATATATATACTAGATGGTGGCCCGATTCTAATGCATCGGATATTCTAGAATATGTATGTAGTTTATTTATGAAGATTTCAGAATAATGCAATGAATAGTGTTGAATGATACCTTCCGATATCCAGAAGTATCGGATTGGATACCCGATACCAATGCAAGTCAATGGGACACAAGTATCGGAATGTAAATAAGCCCTTTCTGTCCTTCTACATCCTGTTCCGGATGGGGGAGGAGTGTGGGCGGTGCATGGGCGGGCACTGTGCGTGTTTGTGTGTGCCGGCGGGGTCTGTGTGGGCCTGCCGGGGATCTGTATGGCGTCTCAGGGCTCTATGCGGCCTGCCTCGGCTCTGTGCGGGCTTGCTGGGGCTCTGTGTGGGCTTTCCTAGGCTCTGTGTGGGCTTGCCAGGGCTCTGTGTGGCTTGCAGGGGCCCTATGCTGGCTTGTCGGGGCTCTGTGCGGCTTGTGGGGGCTCTGTATGGGCTTGCCGGGGCTCTGTGTGGCTTGCGGGGGCTCTGTGCAGGCTTGCCGGGGCTCTGTGTGGGCTTGCCAGGGCTGTGTGTGGCTTGCGGGGGCTCTGTATGGGCTTGCCGGGGCTCTGTGCGGCTTGTGGGGGCTCTGTGCGGGCTTGCCGGGGCTCTGTGTGGGCTTGCCAGGGCTGTGTGTGGCTTGCGGGGGCTCTGTGTGGGCTTGCCGAGGCTCTGTGCGGCTTGCAGGGGCTCTGTGCGGGCTTGCCGGGGCTCTGTGTGGGCTTGCCAGGGCTGTGTGTGGCTTGCGGGGGCTCTGTGCGGGCTTGCCGGGGCTCTTTGCGGGTTTGCCGGGGCTCTGTGCGGCTTGCGGGGCTCTGTGCGGGCTTGCCGGGGGGCGTCCGGGCTTGCCGGGGCTCTGTGCGGGCTTGCCGGGGCTCTGTGCGCCTTGCGGGGGCCCTGTGCGGCTTGCGAGGGCTCTGTGCGGGCTGCCGGGGGTCTGTGCAGGCATTGTCTGATGGAACTACAAGTCCCATCGGATGATGCCTGCAACAGTGACAGTGATTGACACATTAGCCAATGATGGGAGAGTAGTAGTGTGGGCTGTGTGTGGCTTGCGGGGGCTCTGTGTGGGCTTGCCGGGGCTCTGTGCGGCTTGCGGGGGCTCTGTGCGGGCTTGCCGGGGCTCTGTGTGGGCTTGCCAGGGCTGTGTGTGGCTTGCGGGGGCTCTGTGCGGGCTTGCCGGGGCTTTGTGCACCAAAAACTGCATTAAAAAAGAATCAAAAACCTGCATCAAAAACTGCACCAAAAACTGCATCAAAAACCACACCAAAAATCTGCATCAAAAACTGCACCAAAAACAGCATCAAAAAGCATCAAAAACCACACCAAAAACCTTTATCAAAAACTGCACCAAAAACTGCATCAAAAACAGCATCTAAAACCGCATCAAAAACCACACCAAAAACCTGCATCAAAAACTGCACCAAAAACTGCAACAAAACCTGCATTAAAAACTGCACCAAAAACAGCATCAAAAACCCCACCAAAAACCTGCATCAAAAACTGCACCAAAAACAGCATCAAAAAATGCATCAAAACCACACCAAAAACCTGCATCAAAAACTGCACCAAAAACAGCATCAAAAAAGCTTCAAAAACCACACCAAAAACCTGCATCAAAAACTGCACCAAAAACTGCATCAAAAACAGCATCAAAAACCGCATCAAAAACTGCACCAAAAACTGCACCAAATCTGCATCAAAAACTGCACCAAAACTGTACCAAAAGCAGCATAAAAAAACGCTTCAAAAACCTGCATCAAAAACTGCACCAAAAACTGCAACAAAACTGCACCAAAAACTGCATCAAAAATCACAAAAAAATGCATAAAAAACTGCACAAAAAACTGAACCAAAAACTGCATCAAAAATCACATCAAAAACCGCATAAAAAAACTGCACCAAAAACTGCATCAAAACTGCACCATTTTTTGATGCATGTTTTGATGCAGTTTTTGGTGCAGTTTTTTGGTGAGGTTTTTGATGCTGTTTTGATGCGGTTTTTGACGCTGTTTTTGATGCAGTTTTTGGTGCAGTTTTTGATGCAGGTTTTTGATGCGGTTTTTGATGTAGGTTATGATGCAGTTTTTAGTGCGGTTTTTGATGCAGTTTTGAGTGAAGTTTTGATGCAATTTTTGATGCAGGTTTTGGTGCGGTTTTTGCTACAGGTTTTTGGTGTGGTTTTTGGAAATAAATAAATGAAAAATATGCATGTTAGGAGTCAAGTTTCCTCTGCTGCACAGGGGGAATCTCGATCCATGTCTGCTGCGGTCTCCCATTATGCATCAGCCGCAGTGGAGCCTGCTCAGCGAAGACGTCGCTCCCAGCATCTCGTTGAGACTGGTACGGTGCAAAGGGTTACTACTGCCTCTCCAGGCTCAGCTATTGTACCCTGCACTGATCTGCAGCGAGCAGGCTTTTCTGGGTGTAAGTCCTGCTTTGCACACACTGAGCATGGCCAGGGCAAGATCTCTCAGTGGAAATCTAGGGTCACATGCTCAGGAAGGTCCTGAAGGTGCTAGGATTAAATCCTGTTTTGCTCACACTGAGCATGCCCAGGGCAAGATCTCTCAATGGAGATCCAGGGTCACATGCTTAGGTACTGCTGCAAATCCATTGGTCCTTCTTTGAAGGGTCCTGAACGTGCTGCAGCTATATAAGCTTCACATGACTGCACGGCCATGCGCTAGTATACAATTGTTATCGTGTGTGTGTTGATGAGTGCAAGTCGTTCCTTAAAAAAACCATCCCTTGTGTATGACTGTTCGCATAAGGTGTATGGCTGCAATCTAGCGCCCGGCTGAACTCACAGCTTTAACACACGAAGCAGCGTCTACTGCTGTGACCGCCAGTGCAGCGCCGTGCGCTATTAGAGCGCTTACCTTTGCCAAGTCTGGGTGGTAGTGGCGTCCGCTAGTTTGGCACAGCATGCACTTCTGTGGATAATAGTTACCGCTGATACCCCAATTGTGGTGTCTACTGCAAGAGGTCTACACTAACTCTAATCCTGTGTCCTGGGATAGAGTTCTGTGGTTCCTTGCTTGCGCTCTCTATTCGGTACCGCAACCCTGTGACTTAACAGGGATCGCTTCCTTCACACAGGGTGAAGTTAACCCGTGTGTGAAATCTCATTGTACCGCCATATAGTGCCGCCATTCACTTAGCAGCAGGTTCTTTCCTGTACGGTGGATCCCGGGTGGCGAACGCACCAATCTTACCTAATAAATATATTCGGTGTGTTCCGCCAACCCTAACAGTGCATGATTTGAATGGAAACATGCATGAAAAAATGGATTCTGAGGCCGGATTCATCATTTCACATCTCAGATTAATCCGTTTTTTGCCGGATCCATCGCTGTGCGTTTTTTTGCCGGGCAGGAAAACCGTTCCTCTGTATGTGTTTTCTGTCCAGCGGAAACAGATTTTTTGACGGATCCGGCAAAAAACGGATGAAACGTGTGGCCATCAGGCGCAATCTGGAGCTAATACAACTCTATGAGAAAAAAACTGATCCTGCAAATGTGCTTTCAGGATGCCTTTTTTACCCATAGACTTGTATTATCGTGCAACGGATCCATCGTGTTTTGGCGGACCGTCGGCACGAAAAAACATTCAAGTGAGCGTTTTTTTGTCCGTCGCATCCGACATTTTCTACCATGCATGCGCCACTGAAACTCCGCCTCCTCCTCCCCGGACTTCAGAATGGGCAGCAGATGCATTGAAAAACTGCATCCGCTGCCCACGTCATGCACAAATTTCACAACGTGCGTCGGTACGTTGGCCCAACGCAAAGCGACGGACCCGTACCAATGCAAGTGTGAAAGAGGCCTTAATGAGCATTGAATTTAAAAAAAAAAAACAGGAAAAAAAGGCGTGGGCTCCCGCACAATTTTCTGCGCCAGAGGGGGAAAGCCGACGGCCGGGGGCCAATATTTGTAGCCTGCTATGAATATCAGCCCGCAGCTGTCTGCGTAGCCTTTACTGGCTATTAAAATAGGGGGACCCCCCCAAAAAATGACGTGGGGTCCCCCTTTATTTTGTAGCCAGAAAGGCTACGCAGACAGCTACGGGCTGATATTCATAGCCTAGAAAGGGACCATGGATATTGGTCACCCCCCGGCTACAAATACCAGTCCGAAGCCACCCCAGAAATGGTGCATCTGTAAGATTCACCAATTCTGGCACTTAGCCCCTCTCTTCCCACTCCCGTGTAGCGGTGGGATATGGGGTAATAAGGGGTTAATGTCACCTTGCTATTGTAAGGTGACATTAAGCCGGGTTAATAAAGGAGAGGCATCAATAAGACGCCTATCCATTATTAGTCCAAATGTAATAAAGGTTTAATAAAACACACACACATTAGGAAAAAAGTATTTTAATATTCTTCATTTAACCATACTTACCATACTTCAGTGCCTGCTAAAAATGTAAAATAATAAACCGTATACTACTTGTCCGCCGTAGTACAATTAATAATGACGATCTCCCCTATAGAACAGTGGCATTGGGTGATGTCACTGCTCTATAGGACCCTCAGTGACACACTGACAGGAGACAATGGCTCCTGCAGTGCATCACTGAGAGGTTACCTTAGGACAAAATCTCACTTTATGGCAATTGCTGCGTGGGAATATTTCTCATACAGCAATAAGAAACATATACCAAATATGGATAAGACCAAAGGATACAAAAGATAACCGGGAATATTAAAAAATATTATTTTATTATTGTGCAATAGCAGCCATGACAAAAAATAAATAATAAATAAGAATTAAAATATAGATATATAACCATACATATATATATATATATATATATATATATATATATATATATATATATATATGTATATAATACATGTGTATTCGTATTAATTTTATGGGCACATAAAAAACCTCAATATATGAATCAAATGGGTAGGTCACAAAATAATAGTAGAAAATTATGGATACCCAGAAATAAAATAGTAAGCGATATATATAAAAAATTGTATATTAAAAGGTATAGATGTAAAAAAATATATATATATATCCTTCTCTGGTCTAACTGTCTACAAAGTGCTATGTGTAAACATATATAGAAAAAATCTTATAATGACGAAGGAACTTCTGGGTCCGAAACGCGCGTCGGGGTGCACTTCCTCATACATTTGGCGGTCCTGGTGATATTCCCCCAGTCTTTGATAGTAAGTAGCAACTGTCCATTCATATATTTATCACTGTCCTGGTTGGATAGTGCTCGGTGTATCTGGCATACTTCCTTAGTACTGGCACATTATAATTAGCACATTGCACTTTCCCTTATGACATTTGCCCTATGTGAACCTTCACACTATATTGTTTACCAGCACATTGCACTTTTTATAAGATTTTTTCTATTTATAAGATTTTATGTGCCCATAAAATTAATACGAATACACATGTATTATATACATATATATATATATGTATGTATGGTTATATATCTATATTTTAATTCTTATTTATTATTTATTTTTTGTCTTGGCTGCTATTGCACAATAATAAAATAATATTTTTTAATATTCCCGGTTATCTTTTGTATCCTTTGGTCTTATCCATATTTGGTATATGTTTCTTCTGTCTATGTAGTGGTTTCATTACATTTTTTGACACAGGTGGTACTGGGTATAGCAGTGATATTATACATAGGGTATACATACTATTGGTAATAATCTGTATATATATATATATATATACCTGGTATTTACTCCTGTGTTTCCTTTATAACTCATACAGCAATGCCAAAAGTGAGACTAGGGACTATTTTTTTTACAGCGGTGGAGGAATACAGTGCGGAAGGATACCTTCCTCCCATCATTGTGTTCCTGGAGCCCCTAGAGAGCGGTCGCAAAAGCTGATGCTGCCGTTCTCTACCGGAGATCGTCATGGGACACTCGTGGATTTCTGCGGACAGGGAGTATATTGGTTGTTTGTTATTTTAATCTTTTTTTACAGATGACACTGGCTTCAGGGATCAAAGTGACAAGTAATGGTGAGTATGAACTCTATGTTTAATGTACTGTAAGTCTGTATGTATGTATTGTATGTAATGTATGAATGTATTGTATGTAGAATGTATGTAGAATGTATGTAGAATGTATGTATGTAGTATGTAGTTTTTTTTTTTTTACATTCAACACATTAGCTGGATGATGGGACTACTACTCTCCCATCATTGGCTAATGTGTCAATCACTGTAACTGTTGCAAATGTGGCACCCCTAGAGGTATTTGCCACAAATATAGTTACTGACACTGAATACAAATACTAAAATAGCAAGACTGCACTACCTCCTCCGGCCAGAAGGGGGAGCTCCAGAGACTCCCCTTGATCCATTCTGGTCTGAGAGAAGAACTGGCAGTTGGGCAGTTGGGCTAAGGAGCTGAAAGTGAGAGGTCATACAGCTGAATTTCTAACAGCCCTATGACGGTTTCCAGGCCCAAATCACCGGCCTGAGGAGAAGAGGGATAGAGAAAAAGGACATTGTGAGAACCGGGTAGCATTAATCACTACCCAGAACAGGCGCAAAGACGGATACCGGATCCGTGGCTGTATTCATTATATATAATACAGCAACCGGAAAAACGTGAGGTGATATCAGCTTCACTAGGGTCGGACGCAGCAACAGACACAGAGTTCAGCGGTACTCCCGGAGGGGGTAAGCCGATAAAAGGACTCGGGTTGCCCGTCGAACCAGGACCCGGAGGGGACAGATTGGGCCGGCAGCCAGTTCACATACAGCAGCAGGGCCACACAGATATTGCGTACAATAAGAGGCGAAGACCCCGGCAGGGTCAAAGTAACTCAGAGTTCCCATACAGACTCCGGTGACAGGACTGGTTGTAAATCCTTTTTTTGTTAAAGTAAACTGGTTAAACGTTTCAGTGCCTCAGTCTTTCATTTGGACAATAGCCATCTATCCAGGATTGGGATCATCACCGCTGGGAGAACCTGCTGCTGATCAAGTAAGTGCCTGTTCCCTCACGATACCCTTTACACTGTGCATTGCCTGAGGCCACAGCACCGGGTCAAGCCACCCGTGACATCCCCCTCAAGAGACAGACCCCATTGGTCCGGTGCTGGGTACCCCGGTCTCCTGGGCGTCACAATTGGCGTCACAAACAGGATATAGCCAGCCCGTATACCGGGTATTGTGTGCCGTGATTGGAGCCCAAAACTGTGAAAACTTGGATGAAAAATCTTGAAAATTGACTTTATTAAAGAAAAATCCATTCCCCATTGAAAACTATTGAAAGGGACTTTTCCCCATTGGTTATAATGGAGTAAAGATGGCCGCCAACCCCTGAGGTAATCACCTCATAACCGTTAGGCACGAGACTGTTAATTGAGCTACGCCATCACCTGAACCCCAGTCTGACTGAAAAACTTCAGAATCCGCCATTACAGAGTGTGCGGCGGGCGGGAGCAGCAGGGGGCGTGTCAATGTGGGCGGCACCAAGCTGAGCGCTCTGACGTCAGAGCAAGGGGAAAACTGATCCTGCTGCACAGCGGAACGAATCTACACTATCCCGACGGAAGCGGAGGACCGGAAGGGTCCGGATTAACTAAGGGGGCACAGTATGTCGCAGCACGGAGACGCCGCAGCACCCGGCGACGCTAATGCAGCTGAAAGACAGAGTGTCGATAGAGAGTCCGGTAGCGCAGCGGTGCAAGGAGTGGCGCCCATTATGCCGGTGCTGATGCCATATACCCCGGGTGGCCCATGGCTTCCAATGTATGAAGGTGAGCCTAATACCCTTGACGATTTCAGAGAAAAGATGCTGGCCCATTTTGACATGTTCCCCGTGGGTGAAGTTCAGCGTGTTAGTCTCCTGATGATGCAGTTAAGTGGCCATGCTAAGCGAGAAGTCACAGCATGGGCAGCTGATCTGAAAGGCACTGTTGAACGCATATTTGCTGGATTAAAAGCTACATTTGAAACCACTGCCAGCAGCAAAGCTAAAATACGATTCTTTAATTGCAAACAAAAAGCTAATGAGGGCGTGAGAGACTTTGCCTTAAACCTGCAGGAAGCCCTTAAATCACTTACACTGGCTGAACCCATTTTTAACACCGGAGCTGATAAACTGCTAAGAGATCAATTTATTGAGGGACTCTATACCCCTTCTCACCGGGGGCATGTGAGCATGCTTGTTTTTAAGAACCCTGAATTGACATTTGCCCAATTAAAGGAGAGCGCTATACGTCTCCAGCTGGCAGAGGCACCTCGGGATCAGGATCCTGCGCAACCCATGGCAGAGACACCTCAACAAGAGGGAGTGCAAGTGACATCAGCTATGTCCGGGGCCATTGCTAAGCCCCTGGGGCCCAGTACTAATGAGGCTCTTCAACAAAAGCTTGACTCTTTAACTGATGTTGTTGCTTCAATGGCTAAAACCATGCAGGAGATGAGAGGACCCAAGATGGAGTTGGCAAACCGTAGAGAAGATGTTCCATGGATGAGACCCCGGAGATACCCGACATGGAGAGGACGACCCCGCGACCGCTACCAACCGGATGGACAGCCCATTTGCCGCCGTTGCCAGCAGCCAGGCCACTTTGCACGAGATTGTGATTTAAACGGGAATCCCCTGGGAATGCGGGCCGCTTCGCAGGAATGAACTTTCAAGGCCCAACACCCTGGCACGACAGGTACATCGGAGGACGACCCATTATCCCTATCGTGCTGGACGGAATGCCCCTCAACGCTTTGCTGGACACAGGTTCCCAGATTTCATCTATACCGTATATCCTTTATAAGAGGTACTGGGCTGATGCAGATATTGATAAAGGGCCCTCTGATGTTGAACTAGATATATGGGCCAGTAATGGTAAGTTGGTACCGAAACTAGGATTCAGGGAGATGACCATAAAGATTGGTAAAGTAGAATTGAAGAAACAGGGTATAATTGTTGTTGATGTTGACCGGCGGAACTGTGAACCAACTGTATTGATAGGAATGAATGTGTTAGAGAACTGCTTTGCCGAAGTTATTTCTGTCTTACAGCAAATTGCTGAAACTGCCCAATCCTACCAGCAGAGAGTTCTCCGGAGGGAAATAAGAGTATTGCTGTTAAGGCAACAGGTAGAAGTTGCAGGTGGAGAAATCGGCAGTGTGAGGGTAAGTGATCCAACATCTATTGTAATCCCACCAAAAACAGAAATGCTGGTATGGTGTAGAGCAGCCATTGGTACTAAGGGACGAGATTATCAAGCCTTAATAGAACCAGTGTACACCGACAGCAGGCCCACTATACTCACAGCACGAGGGGTAGTCGAGGTACACCGGGGACGAGTGCCGGTACGACTTTTGAACTGTGGAGAGGAAGAGGTCACTTTGCCAAGGTATGCTACAGTGGCAAAGCTATATACTGTTGACAACAATGCCATCACAACCATTGAGCCCTTAGAACCAACCTGTCAGGTGGAAGGCAACGGCTCAGACGGAGAATTGGAGGATTGGTGTCAACAGCTACACGTGGGCATAAATTCAACACCTACCCATCAAAAACAAGGGGTGTATAGGCTAGTGACGGAATATGAACAAGTCTTCAGTAAACACCCATTGGACTTCGGACGGATAGAAGGGGTAGAACACACAATCCCCACCAGTGACCATCCCCCAATAAAAGAAAGATATAGACCCATACCGCCCGCTCACTATCAATGTGCAAAAGATATGCTGAGGGAGATGAAACAGGCCGGGGTAATAAGAGACAGCTGTAGCCCCTAGGCGGCCCCTCTAGTGCTTGTCAAAAAAAAGGACGGAACCATGAGAATGTGCGTAGACTACCGGCGGATTAATAACATCACCCATAAAGACGCCTACCCCTTGCCTAGGATAGAAGAGTCCTTGACTGCTTTGAAATCTGCTAATTATTTTTCCACCTTAGACTTAACAAGCGGGTATTGGCAAGTCCCTGTGGCTGAGAGAGATAAGGAAAAGACGGCATTCACCACACCAATGGGTCTATGTGAATTTAATCGCATGCCATTCGGACTCTGCAACGCATCCGGTACCTTCCAGCGGCTGATGGAATGCTGCCTCGGACACAAGAACTTCGAGACCGTCCTCCTGTACCTAGATGATGTGATCGTCTACTCAAAGACTTACGAACAACACTTAATAGACCTGGCAGAAGTGTTCGAAGCCTTATCCAGGTATGGCATGAAAATCAAGCCATCCAAATGTCACCTTCTCTAACCAAAGGTACAGTACCTGTGACACATCGTGAGTTCGGAGGGAGTAGCACCGGATCCCGAGAAAATAAGCGCCATAAGGGATTGGCCAAGACCTACCAACGCAAAAGAAGTGAGGCAATTCCTGGGATTGGTGGGCTACTATCGCAGATTTATAAAAGGATTTACCAAATTGGCAGCACCCTTACAAGACGCCTTGGTAGGGCAGACGAAGAAACCTTCAAACCGAAACCCTCCTTTTCAGTGGAACGATGAAAGGGAAGACTCCTTTGAACAACTAAAGAAGGCACTAACCGGAGAAGAGGTTCTGGCATACCCAGATTACCATCAACCTTTCATCCTCTACACCGATGCCAGTAATGTGGGACTAGGAGCGGTGCTGTCACAAAAGCAAGAAGGTCGGGAGAAAGTCATCGCCTTTGCAAGTAGAAAGCTCCGGCCTACTGAAAGAAATCCAGAAAATTATAGCTCCTTCAAATTGGAACTACTGGCAGTAGTTTGGGCTGTGACTGAACGTTTCAAACACTATCTGGCTGCTGCAGAATTTATTGTCTATACTGACAACAATCCGTTGACCCACCTGGACACAGCCAAATTAGGTGCGTTAGAACAGCGATGGATAGCCCGGTTATCTAATTACAACTTCAAGATCAAGTATCGAGCAGGTCATATCCCGGATGCCACACTTGAGAGATGTAGAAGAAGAAACGGGGGAGCTTGAAGAAATTGAACTACCAGCCTTCCATCATCCCAAGGCAAAACATCATCAGTCAAGTACCTATCAGAAACAACAAGAGGTGAATTTTAATCCGTTAGCACACCATAGATGGGCTGACACCCAAGACAGCAATCCGGCTGTGAAGTTGGTGAAGGAACTGTTAACTGAGCAAAGTGCATATCCCGATGAGGATGCCCCAGAAGAGACGCATCAACTCTGGAAAGAGAGAGGCAAAATGTTCCTGTATCAAGGGAAGCTCTGTAGAAGGTACACCAATCCGAAAACACATGAATTGGTTTGGCAGATTATCGTGCCTAAACAAGATGTCAAGATGGTCCTCGAAGCTTACCATAATGGTGCTGGTCACTTCGGTTGGAAAAAGTTAGAAGTACTTCTAAGAGAAAGATTTTATTGGGTCGGGATGAGAAAATCAATCGAACAGTGGTGCAGAAATTGTGGCCCGTGCAACCTCAGAAGAAACGATCAAAAGAACCAAAGAGCACCACTGCAGCCCATAATCACCAAACAACCACTTGAACTTGTAGCCATGGACCACGTGAAGTTGACACCAAGCCGGTCCGGCTATGTCTATGCCTTGACCATCGTGGACCATTATTCACGCTTCTTGGTAGTAGTACCCGTAAAAGATCTGACAGTAAAAACAGCAGCCAAAGCGTTCCAAACGTACTTTTGTAGACCCCATGGATATCCGGAACAGGTTCTCACCGACCAAGGTACAGCCTTTGAATCAGAGATCTTCAGAGAATTCTGTAATATGTATGGTTGCAAAAAGATCCGGACGGCGGCTTATCATCCACAAACAAACGGCTTATGCGAGAAGATGAACCATATTGTAATAGAACTACTAAAGACTTTACCTGAGGCAGAAAGGAATCAATGGCCAGAGAAATTGCCTGACTTGGTGGATCTGTATAATCATGTCCCGGTGAGTTCCACCAATTGCACCCCAGCTTACCTTATGCGTGCAAGACCCGGCCAATTACCAATCGATCTAGAAATGGGAATTCTGAAACCAGACGCAGAAGTCCAAGACTCCAATTGGGATATCATACGGCAAAAGCAGTATCGCCAAGTGCAAGAGAGTGTGGAAAGAAGCCTTCAGCAAACTAGAGAAAGACAAGAGCAAACTTTCAACCAGAATGCTCTAGCGACCCCATTAAGACCGGGTGACCAAGTGCTCAAGAGAAATCGTCGAACCAATAAACTAGACAATCAGTGGGAAGCCGTACCCTACACAGTTTTACCAACAAGAATGGATAATCCTAAAATGTGTCCCATTAGCAAAAACGGGGGCTTATCATCTGTACTAGTGTCAAGAGACGATCTTAAATTATGTCCGGAAGCATTGAAAGAGACAGAAGTTGTCCAGCCAGAACCAGAAGTTATTCAACCCATGCAGGTCCAACCAGTAAAGGAAAAAGAAGAGGAAATGTATCACACCTGTATAGGAGACTTTCCCAAAACCCTACTAACATACCATGGTGCAGTAGTGGTTCCCATGGTGGCCTTTTACCCAACACCGAACCCAATACCAGAAGTCCCAAGACAGGAAGAGGCTGACCCCGTACTACAGGAGATTCCAGGCCAGGAAGAACAGATTCCTGATCAGAGTGATCCCATTCACGGTGGACTTGCCAACTCCATAGTCATGGAATTATCTTTAGCAGAGCGGGCAGATACTACATCCGCAGTAGACAGTAGTACACCACATGGAGAGATACCGCTGTTACGTAGATCACAGCGTAGTACCCAGGGTCAATTACCGGCCAGGTATGCAGATTACCAACTATAAAACTATAGTCATTGTTATCATTCTGCGACGTTTAAGCCCAGTACCTACAGAGACTTGTCTGTATGAACTTCTTGCATATTCTTGAACTTTTTATCAGTCCGGAGGCACTAAATCAAAGCTCCGGAAAGACTGCTTTTTGAACTTTGCTTTTTGCTCTTTTTGAACTTTCTTTAGACGTTATATTGATAACTCCGTTGGAAAAATGGAACTAAATTCTTGGACACAAAGTAACATACATAGTAACATAGTAACATAGTTAGTAAGGCCGAAAAAAGACATTTGTCCATCCAGTTCAGCCTATATTCCATCATAATAAATACCCAGATCTACGTCCTTCTACAGAACCTAATAATTGTATGATACAATATTGTTCTGCTCCAGGAAGACATCCAGGCCTCTCTTGAACCCCTCGACTGAGTTCGCCATCACCACCTCCTCAGGCAAGCAATTCCAGATTCTCACTGCCCTAACAGTAAAGAATCCTCTTCTATGTTGGTGGAAAAACCTTCTCTCCTCCAGACGCAAAGAATGCCCCCTTGTGCCCGTCACCTTCCTTGGTATAAACAGATCCTCAGCGAGATATTTGTATTGTCCCCTTATATACTTATACATGGTTATTAGATCGCCCCTCAGTCGTCTTTTTTCTAGACTAAATAATCCTAATTTCGCTAATCTATCTGGGTATTGTAGTTCTCCCATCCCCTTTATTAATTTTGTTGCCCTCCTTTCTACTCTCTCTAGTTCCATTATATCCTTCCTGAGCACCGGTGCCCAAAACTGGACACAGTACTCCATGTGCGGTCTAACTAGGGATTTGTACAGAGGCAGTATAATGCTCTCATCATGTGTATCCAGACCTCTTTTAATGCACCCCATGATCCTGTTTGCCTTGGCAGCTGCTGCCTGGCACTGGCTGCTCCAGGTAAGTTTATCATTAACTAGGATCCCCAAGTCCTTCTCCCTGTCAGATTTACCCAGTGGTTTCCCGTTCAGTGTGTAATGGTGATATTGATTCCCTCTTCCCATGTGTATAACCTTACATTTATCATTGTTAAACCTCATCTGCCACCTTTCAGCCCAAGTTTCCAACTTATCCAGATCCATCTGTAGCAGAATACTATCTTCTCTTGTATTAACTGCTTTACATAGTTTTGTATCATCTGCAAATATCGATATTTTACTGTGTAAACCTTCTACCAGATCATTAATGAATATGTTGAAGAGAACAGGTCCCAATACTGACCCCTGCGGTACCCCACTGGTCACAGCGACCCAGTTAGAGACTATACCATTTATAACCACCCTCTGCTTTCTATCACTAAGCCAGTTACTAACCCATTTACACACATTTTCCCCCAGACCAAGCATTCTCATTTTGTGTACCAACCTCTTGTGTGGCACGGTATCAAACGCTTTGGAATAATCGAGATATACCACGTCCAATGACTCACCGTGGTCCAGCCTATAGCTTACCTCTTCATAAAAACTGATTAGATTGGTTTGACAGGAGCGATTTCTCATAAACCCATGCTGATATGGAGTTAAACAGTTATTCTCATTGAGATATTCCAGAATAACATCCCTCAGAAACCCTTCAAATATTTTACCAACAATAGAGGTTAGACTTACTGGCCTATAATTTCCAGGTTCACTTTTAGAGCCCTTTTTGAATATTGGCACCACATTTGCTATGCGCCAGTCCTGCGGAACAGACCCTGTCGCTATAGAGTCACTAAAAATAAGAAATAATGGTTTATCTATTACATTACTTAGTTCTCTTAGTACTCGTGGGTGTATGCCATCCGGACCCGGAAATTTATCTATTTTAATCTTATTTAGCCGGTTTCGCACCTCTTCTTGGGTTAGATTAGTGACCCTTAATATAGGGTTTTCATTGTTTCTTGGGATTTCACCTAGCATTTCATTTTCCACCGTGAATACCGTGGAGAAGAAGGTGTTTAATATGTTAGCTTTTTCCTCGTCATCTACAACCATTCTTTCCTCACTATTTTTTAAGGGGCCTACATTTTCAGTTTTTATTCTTTTACTATTGATATAGTTGAAGAACAGTTTGGGATTAGTTTTACTCTCCTTAGCAATGTGCTTCTCTGTTTCCTTTTTGGCAGCTTTAATTAGTTTTTTAGATAAAGTATTTTTCTCCCTATAGTTTTTTAGAGCTTCAATGGTGCCATCCTGCTTTAGTAGTGCAAATGCTTTCTTTTTACTGTTAATTGCCTGTCTTACTTCTTTGTTTAGCCACATTGGGTTTTTCCTATTTCTAGTCCTTTTATTCCCACAAGGTATAAACCGCTTACACTGCCTATTTAGGATGTTCTTAAACATTTCCCATTTATTATCTGTATTCTTATTTCTGAGGATATTGTCCCAGTCTACCAGATTAAGGGCATCTCTAAGCTGTTCAAACTTTGCCTTCCTAAAGTTCAATGTTTTTGTGACTCCCTGACAAGTCCCCCTAGTGAAAGACAGGTGAAACTGCACAATATTGTGGTCGCTATTTCCTAAATGCCCGACCACCTGCAGATTTGTTATTCTGTCAGGTCTATTAGATAGTATTAGGTCTAAAAGTGCTGCTCCTCTGGTTGGATTCTGCACCAATTGTGAAAGATAATTTTTCTTGGTTATTAGCAGAAACCTGTTGCCTTTATGGGTTTCACAGGTTTCTGTTTCCCAGTTAATATCCGGGTAGTTAAAGTCCCCCATAACCAGGACCTCATTATGGGTTGCAGCTTCATCTATCTGCTTTAGAAGTAGACTTTCCATGCTTTCTGTTATATTTGGGGGTTTGTAACAGACCCCAATGAGAATTTTGTTACCATTTTTCCCTCCATGAATTTCAACCCATATGGACTCGACATCCTCATTCCCTTCGCTAATATCCTCCCTTAAAGTGGACTTTAGACAAGACTTTACATAGAGACAAACCCCTCCTCCTCTCCGATTTTTACGATCCTTTCTAAACAGACTGTAACCCTGTAAGTTAACTGCCCAGTCATAGCTTTCATCTAACCATGTCTCGGTTATTCCCACTATGTCAAAGTTACCTGTAGATATTTCTGCTTCTAGTTCTTCCATCTTGTTTGTCAGGCTTCTGGCGTTTGCGAGCATGCAGTTTAGAGGATTTTGTTTTGTTCCAATCTCCTCACTGTGGATTGTTTTAGAAATGTTCTTACCTCCCTTCAGAGTATGTTTTCCTGGGTCGTCTTTGTTCGAGTCTAATGTTTTTCTTCCCGTCCCCTCTTCTTCTAGTTTAACGCCCTCCTGATGAGTGTAGCGAGTCTTCTGGCGAATGTGTGTTTCCCAGGTTTGTTGAGGTGTAGTCCGTCTCTGGCGAGGAGTCCATCATACCAATAATTCACACCGTGGTCCAGGAATCCAGTGCCTTTCCTAGTACCTTCAAGGATAGAACTGTATTAATGGATGCTATTTGAAGTGACTTTTTACAGAACTCTATTTTTGTTTCCTTGAGTGGTTTTTGTAACTTTTCATTTTTAAGACTCTGTACATATTAATTGTTATTTCAAAATGTTATCGTCCCACAGTCCCGGAGTACTGTTCTTAACTAAGGGGGAATGTGGCACCCCTAGAGGTATTTGCCACAAATATAGTTACTGACACTGAATACAAATACTAAAATAGCAAGACTGCACTACCTCCTCCGGCCAGAAGGGGGAGCTCCAGAGACTCCCCTTGATCCATTCTGGTCTGAGAGAAGAACTGGCAGTTGGGCAGTTGGGCTAAGGAGCTGAAAGTGAGAGGTCATACAGCTGAATTTCTAACAGCCCTATGACGGTTTCCAGGCCCAAATCACCGGCCTGAGGAGAAGAGGGATAGAGAAAAAGGACATTGTGAGAACCGGGTAGCATTAATCACTACCCAGAACAGGCGTAAAGACGGATACCGGATCCGTGGCTGTATTCATTACATATAATACAGCAACCGGAAAAACGTGAGGTGATATCAGCTTCACTAGGGTCGGACGCAGCAACAGACACAGAGTTCAGCGGTACTCCCGGAGGGGGTAAGCCGATAAAAGGACTCGGGTTGCCCGTCGAACCAGGACCCGGAGGGGACAGATTGGGCCGGCAGCCAGTTCACATACAGCAGCAGGGCCACACAGATATTGCGTACAATAAGAGGCGAAGACCCCGGCAGGGTCAAAGTAACTCAGAGTTCCCATACAGACTCCGGTGACAGGACTGGTTGTAAATCCTTTTTTTGTTAAAGTAAACTGGTTAAACGTTTCAGTGCCTCAGTCTTTCATTTGGACAATAGCCATCTATCCAGGATTGGGATCATCACCGCTGGGAGAACCTGCTGCTGATCAAGTAAGTGCCTGTTCCCTCACGATACCCTTTACACTGTGCATTGCCTGAGGCCACAGCACCGGGTCAAGCCACCCGTGACATCCCCCTCAAGAGACAGACCCCATTGGTCCAGTGCTGGGTACCCCGGTCTCCTGGGCGTCACACAGGCATTGTCAGATGGGAGCTGTAGTACCATCGGACGATGTCTGCACAGACCCCCGGCAAGCCCGCACAGAGCCCCCGCAAGCCGCACAGAGCCCCGGCAAGTTCGTACAAAGCCCCGGCAAGCCCGCACGGAGCCCCCACAAGCCGCAGAGCCCCGGCAAGCCTACACAGAGCCCCCGCAAGCTGCACAGAGCCCCGGTAAGCCACACAGAGCCCCAGCAAGCCCGCACAGAGCCCCCAAAAGCCGCACAGAGCCTCAGCAAGCCTGCACAGAGCCCCGGCAAGCTTGCACAGAACCCCGGCAAGAATGCACAGAGCCCCCGCAAGCCGCACAGAGCCCCAGCAAGCCCACACAGAGCCCCTGCAAGCCGCACAGAGCCCCGGCAAGCCAGCATAGAGCCCCCGCAAGCCGCACAGAGCCCCGGCAAGCCATGTAGTAACACAGCCACGTAGTATATAGCACAGCCACATTGTATATGGCACAGCCCACCTAATATATTGCACATCTGCGTAGTATATTGCAGAGCCATGTAGTATATAACACAGACCACGTAGTATACTGTATAGCACAGCCCACGCAGTATGTAACACAGCCCACACAGTATATAACACAGTCCACATAGTATATAACACAGCCCATGTTGTACATAGCACAGACCACGCAGTATATAACACAGGCCACATAGTATGCAACACAGCCACGTGGAATATAGTACAGCCACATAGTATATTGCACAGCCCACCTAGTATATTGCACAGCTATGTAGTATATTGCAGAGCCACGTAGTATATAACACAGCCCACATAGTATATAGCACAGCCCACATTGTATATAGCACAGCCCACGCAGTATATAACACAGCCCACACAGTATATAACACAGGCCACGTAGTGTATAACACAGCCACGTAGTATATAACACAGCCACGTAGGATATAGCACAGCCCACATAGTATATAGCACAGCGAGGTAATATATAACCTAGCCCACGCAGTATGTAACCCAGCCCATGCAGTATGTAACACAGCCCACACAGTATATAACACAGCCCACGTAGTATATAGCAATGTGGGCACTATATGCCTGTTAAAAAAAAGAATTAAAATAAAAAATTGTTATATCCTCACCTTCCGACGGCCCCCAAATCCAGTCCGTCGTGACGCTCAGTTCCCAGTAATGCCTTGCGGCAATAACCCATAATGATGAAGCGGTCTCGCGAGACCACTACGTCATCACGGCTCGTTGCCGCAATGCATTCTTGGGACCGGAGCGTCGCGAGGAGCGGGAAAGGCTGGCACGGATGATGGAAGATGAGAATATAATGATTTTTTTTACTATTATTTTTAACATTATATGTTTTACAATTGATGCTGCATAGGCAGCATCAATAGTAAAACATTGGTCACACTTACAGGGCTAATGGCACTGTTAGCGGACTGCGTTACATCGCATTATGCCGCGGTGTAATGGAGTCCATTTAATGGACTTCTGAAACCCTATGTGGGCACTGACTGGAGGGGAATATGGAAGGGGCACTGACTGGAGGGGAGTAGGGAGGGGCCAATTCACGGCCAGACTGTGCCTGTCGCTGACGCGGGATTTCTTTTACAGACAAACAGACGGAAGTGGAAAACAGACAAACAGACAAACAGACGGAACCTTAGACAATTATATAGATAGATATATACAGTATATTATCTCATAATGTGTTTAAGGTAATATCTATTCTCTCCAGACTTAAGTGTTTATTATTTGTCCAGTGTTTTGGTTTTTCCATTTCTGCATGGTTTGTCTCCATCTCCAACAAAAAAAAATTTATGAAGTGTTTTTTATTATAATTTTAAATAAAGATTATGTGATTTTATGATTATTGTCTGGAGGACCTTTGTTCTTTCATCTAAATCACGGTCCTCCATGTTTAACCCCTTTACCCCCAAGGGTGGTTTGCACGTTAATGACCGGGCCAATTTTTACAATTCTGACCACTGTCCCTTTATGAGGTTATAACTCTGGAACGCTTCAATGGATCCTGGTGATTCTGACATTGTTTTCTCGTGACATTTTGTACTTCATGACAATGGTAAAAATTATTTGATAGTACCTGCGTTTATTTGTGAAAAAAACGGAAATTTGGCGAAAATTATGAAAATTTCGCAATTTTCCAACTTTGAATTTTTATGCAATTAAATCACAGAGATATGTCACCCAAAATACTTAATAAGTAACATTTCCCACATGTCTACTTTACATCAGCACAATTTTGGAACCAAAATTTTTTTTTGTTAGGGAGTTATAAGGGTTAAAAGTTGACCAGCAATTTCTCATTTCTACAACACCATTTTATTTTAGGGACCACATCTCATTTGAAGTCATTTTGAGGGGTCTATATGATAGAAAATACCCAAGTGTGACACCATTCTAAAAACTACACCCCTCAAGGTGCTCAAAACCATATTCAAGAAGTTTATTAACCCTTCTGGTGCTTCACAGGAATTTTTTGAATGTTTAAATAAAAATGAACATTTAACTTTTTTTCACAAAAAATTTAATTCAGCTCCAATTTGTTTTATTTTACCAAGGGTAACAGGAGAAAATGGACCCCAAACATTGTTGTACAATTTGTCCTGAGTATGCCAATACCCCACATGTGGGGGTAAACCACTGTTTGGGCGCATGGCAGAGCTCGGAAGCGAAGGAGTGCCATTTGACTTTTCAATGCAAAATTGACTGGAATTGAGATGGGACGCCATGTTTCGTTTGGAGAGCCCCTGATGTGGCTAAACATTGAAACCCCCCACAAGTGACACCATTTTGGAAAGTAGACCCCCTAAGGAACTTATCTAGAGGTGTGGTGAGCACTTTGACCCAACAAGTGCTTCACAGAAGTTTATAATGTAGAACCGTAAAAATAAAAAATCATATTTTTTCACAAAAATTATCTTTTCGCCCCCAATTTTTTATTTTCCCAAGGGTAAGAGAAGAAATTGGACCCCAAAAGTTGTTGTACAATTTGTCCTGAGTACGCTGATAGCCCATATGTGGGGGTAAACCACTGTTTGGGCGGATGGGAGAGCTCGGAAGGGAAGGAGCGCCGTTTGACTTTTCAATGCAAAATTGACAGGAATTGAGATGGGACGTCATGTTGCGTTTGAAGAGCCACTGATGTGCCTAAACATTGAAACCCCCCACAAGTGACACCATTTTGGAAAGTAGACCCCCTAAGGAACTTATCTAGAGGTGTGGTGAGCACTTTGACCCACCAAGTGCTTCACAGAAGTTTATAATGTAGAACCGTAAAAATAAAAAATCATATTTTTTCACAAAAATTATCTTTTTGCCCCCAATTTTTTATTTTCCCAAGGGTAAGAGAAGAAATTGGACCCCAAAAGTTGTTGTACAATTTGTCCTGAGTACGCTGATACCCCATATGTGGGGGTAAACCACTGTTTGGGTGGATGGGAGAGCTCGGAAGGGAAGGAGCGCCGTTTGACTTTTCAAAGCAAAATTGACAGGAATTGAGATGGGACGCCATGTTGCGTTTGAAAAGCCACTGATGTGCCTAAACATTGAAACTCCCCACAAATGACACCATTTTGGAAAGTAGACCCCCTAAGGAACTTATCTAGAGGTGTGGTGAGCACTTTGACCCACCAAGTGCTTCACAGAAGTTTATAATGCAGAGCCGTAAAAATAAAACAAAATTTTTTTCCCACAAAAATTATTTTTTTAGCCCCCAGTTTTGTATTTTCCTGAGGGTAACAGGAGAAATTGGACCCCAAAATTTGTTGCCCAATTTGTCCTGAGTGCGATGATACACCATATGTGGGGGGAACCACTGTTTGGGCACATGGGAGGGCTCAGAAGGGAAGGAGTGCCATTTGAATGCAGACTTAGATGGAATGGTCTGCAGGTGTCACATTGAGTTTGCAGAGCCCCTAATGTACCTAAACAGTAGAAACCCCCCACAATTGACACCATTTTGGAAAGTAGACCCCCTTAGGAACTTATCTAGATGTGTGCTGAGTGCTTTGACCCACCAAGGGCTTCACAGAAGTTTATAATGGAGAGCCGTAAAAATAAAACAAAAATTTTTTCCCACAAAAATTATTTTTTAGCCCCCAGTTTTGTATTTTCCCGAGGGTAACAGGAGAAATTCGACCCCACAATTTGTTGTCCAATTTGTCCTGAGTGCGCTGATACCTCATATGTGGGGGGGAACCACTGTTTGGGCGCATGGGAGGGCTCGGAAGGGAAGGAGCTCCATTTGGAATGAGGACTTAGATGGAATGGTCTGCAGGTGTCACATTGCATTTGCAGAGCCCCTAATGTACCTAAACAGTAGAAACCTCCCACAAGTGACACCATTTTGGAAACTAGACCCCCTAAGGAACTCATCTAGATGTGTTGTGATAGCTTTGAACCCCCAAGTGTTTCACTACAGTTTGTAACGCAGAGCCGTGAAAATTAAAAAAAAAAATCTTTCCCCCCAAAATTATTTTTTAGCCCCCAGTTTTGTATTTTCCCGAGGGTAAGAGGAGAAATTTTACCCCAAAAGTTGTTGTCCAATTTGTCCTGAGTACGCTGATACCCCGTATGTTGGGGGAAACCAACGTTTGAGCGCATGACAGAGCTCGGAAGGGAAGGAGCGCCATTTGGAATGCAGACTTAGATGGAATGGTCTGCAGACGTCACATTGTGTTTGCAGAACCCCTAATGTACCTAAACAGTAGAAACCCCCCACAAGTGACCCCATATTGGAAACTAGACCCCCCAGGGAACTAATCTAGATGTGTTGTGAGAACTTTGAACCCCCAAGTGTTTCACTACAGTTTACAACGCAGAGCCGTGAAAATAAAAAATCTTTTTTTTTCCCACAAAAAATATGTTTTAGCCCCGAGTTCTGTATTTTCCCAAGGGTAGCAGGAGAAATTGGACCCCAAAAGTTGTTGTCCTATTTGTCCTGAGTACGCTGATACCCCATATGTTGGGGTAAACCCCTGTTTGGGCACACGGGAGAGCTCGGAAGGGAAGAAGCACTGTTTTACTTTTTCAACGCAGAATTGGCTGGAATTGAGATCGGACGCCATGTCGCGTTTGGAGAGCCCCTGATGTGCCTAAACAGTGGAAACCCCCCAATTATAACTGAAACCCTAATCCAAACACATCCCTAACCCTAATCCCAACAGTAACCCTAACCACACCTCTAACCCTGACACACCCCTAACCCTAATCCCAACCCTATTCCCAACCGTAAATGTAATCTAAACCCTAACTGTAACTTTAGCCCCAACCCAAACTGTAGCCCTAGCCCTAACCCTAGCCCTAACCCTAATCCTAACCCTAGCCCTAACCCTAGCCCTAACCCTAGCCCTAACCCTAACCCTAGCCCTAGCCCTAGCCCTAACCCTAGCCCTAACCCTAGCCCTAACCCTAACCCTAGCCCTAACCCTAGCCCTAACCCTAACCCTAATCCTAGCCCTAACCCTAACCCTAACCCTAGCCCTAACCCTAGCCCTAACCCTAGCCCTAACCCTAACCCTAACCCTAGCCCTAACCCTAGCCCTAACCCTAGCCCTAACCCTAGCCCTAACTCTAACCCTAGCCCTAATGGGAAAATGGAAATAAATACATTTTTTTAATTTTTCCCTAACTAAGGGGGTGATGAAGGGGGGTTTAATTTACTTTTATAGCGGGTTTTTTAGCGGATTTTTATGATTGGCAGCCGTCACACACTGAAAGACGCTTTTTATTGCAAAAAATATTTTTTGCGTTACCACATTTTGAGAGCTATAATTTTTCTATATTTTGGTCCACAGAGTCATGTGAGGTCTTGTTTTTTGCGGGACGAGTTGATGTTTTTATTGGTAACATTTTCGGGCACGTGACATTTTTTGATCGCTTTTTATTCCGATTTTTGTGAGGCAGAATGACCAAAAACCAGCTATTCATGAATTTCTTTTGGGGGAGGCGTTTATACCGTTCTGCGTTTGGTAAAATTGATGAAGCAGTTTTATTCTTCGGGTCAGGACGATTACAGCGACACCTCATTTATATCATTTTTTTATGTTTTGGCGCTTTTATACGATAAAAACTATTTTATAGAAAAAATAATTATTTTTGCATCGCTTTATTCTCAGGACTATAACTTTTTTATTTTTTTTGCTGATGATGCTGTATTGCAGCTCGTTTTTTGCGGGACAAGATGACGTTTTCAGCGGTACCATGGTTAGTTATATCTGTCTTTTTGATCGCGTGTTATTCCACTTTTTGTTCGGCGGTATGATATTAAAGCGTCGTTTTTTGCCTCGTTTTTTTTTTTTTTTTCTTACGGTGTTTACTGAAGGGGTTAACTAGTGGGCCAGTTTTATAGGTCGGGCCGTTACGGACGCGGCGATACTAAATATGTGTACTTTTATTGTTTTTTTTTTTTTTATTTAGATAAAGAAATGTATTTATGGGAATAATATTTTTATTTTTATTTTCATTATTTTGGAATATTTTTTTTTATTTTTTTTTACACATTTGAAATGTTTTTTTTTAACTTTTTTACTTTGTCCCAGGGGGGGACATCACAGATCAGTGATCTGACAGTTTGCACAGCACTCTGTCAGATCACTGATCTGACATGCAGCGCTGCAGCCTTCACAGTGCCTGCTCTGAGCAGGCTCTGTGAAGCCACCTCCCTCCCTGCAGGACCCGGATCCGCGGCCATCTTGGATCCGGGGCTGGAGGGAGCAGGGAGGGAGGTGAGACCCTCGCAGCAACGCGATCACATCGCGTTGCTGCGGGGGCCTCAGGGAAGCCCGCAGGGAGCCCCCTCCCTGCGCGGTGCTTCCCTGTACCGCCGGCACATCGCGATCATCTTTGATCGCGGTGTGCCGGGGGTTAATGTGCCGGGGGCGGTCCGTGACCGCTCCTGGCACATAGTGCCGGATGTCAGCTGCGATAAACAGCTGACACCCGGCCGCGATCGGCGGCGCTCCCCCCGTGAGCGCTGCCGATCGCATATGACGTACTATTGCGTCCTTGGGAAGTAAAGCCCACCCCACATGGACGCAATAGTACGTCTAATGGCAGAAAGGGGTTAATTATCTTATTCATGAAATATCACATGGACATAAGTATTCAGACCCTTTGCTCAGTATTGAGTAGACGCACCCTTTTGAGCTAGAACAGCCATGAGTCATCTTGGGAATGATGCAACAAGTTTTTCACACCTGGATTTGAGGATCCTCTGCCATTCTTCCTTGCAGATCCTCTCCAGTTCTGTCAGGTTGGATGGTGAATGTTGTTGGACAGCCATTTTCAGGTCTCTCCAGAGATGCTCAATTGGGTTTAGGTTAGGGCTCTGGCTGGGCCAGTCAAGAATGGTCACAGAGTTGTTTTGAAGACACTCCTCTGTTGTTTTAGCTGTGTGCTCAGGGTCATTGTCTTGTTGGAATGGGAACCTTCGGCCAAGTCTGAGGTCCAGAACACTCTGGAAGAGGTTTTCATCCAGGCTATCTCTGTATTTGGCTGCATTCATGTTTCCTTCAATGGCAACCAGTCATCCTGTCCCTGCAGCTGAAAGACACCCCCATAGCATGATACCTACACCACCATGTTTTTACTGTTGGGATTGTATTGGGCAGGTGATGAGCGTGCCTGGTTATCTCCACACATACTGCTTAGAATTATCACCAAAAAGGTGTCTTCAGCTCCACTGGAGAACTTATCACCAGTGTTCGTCTCTGCAGCACGAGTGAGCGACGTCAGCAGGGTGATCACATGATCTGATTGCGTCACTCTGACCCAGCAGTCAGAGCCTCAATTGTACTCACTTCTGTAAGATGTGAGTACAATTGCACCCTGGGCAGGGGCGTACACTGACTGCTTAGGGCCCCCTGTGCAAGAATTGTGTTTTGGCCCCCTTCCTTTTATGGCGACAAAGCTATACATACAGTATATAGCCACACACACATACATGTGTACATATTGCATAATCTCCTTTACTATGTATATTGCCATCCTTTATTATACAGTGCCCTCTCTTGTTATGTACAGTACCGTCCCTTACATATTGGATTATATAGAGCCCTGTTTTTTATTACATATCGTCCTCTCTTGTTAGCTGTATAATGCAATGATGGCTGATGGAGCATGGGAAAGCTTCTTTTCTAATGGAGGAGCTGATGGACTGGTCATCGGGTCACTCACTGACTCCTGCATCAGCAGTCATTTTATATCTAAATAGAGAGGGGACTATGTAATAAAAGAGGGTGCTGTGAATAACAAAATTAACAAGAATACACTATGTAAGAGACAGTACTGTACATAACAGCAGAGGATGCTTTAAAATAGGGGATGACACCATATATAACTAGAAAGAATGGTATGCAATAAGGGACGATGTTATACATAATAAAAGAGGAAACTATGTAACTAAGGATGGTGTTATCTATATATATAATTGTCTAAGGGTTTTTCTGTCTGTCTGTCTGTCTGTCTGGGAAATCCCGCGTCTCTGATTGGTCGAGGCCGCCAGGCCTCGATCAATAAGCGACGAGCACAGCATGGCGACGATGATGTCATAAAGGTTGCCTCAACCAATCAGCGACGGGCACAGTCTGCCGCGAATTCTGGAATCATCATTGTCCATATACTACGGGGACATGCATATTCTAGAATACTTGATGCGTTAGAATCGGGCCACAATCTAGTACAGAATAAGTGAGTACACTATATACTAAGGGACTGTGCAATATATAATAAGTGAGTACACTATATACTAAGGAACTGTGTTACATTCAATAGGAACATACACTCTATACTAAGGGACTGTGTTAGACATAAGTGATAATAATGTCTTCCCCCACCTCCCCCTGTTCCTAAGTCCGTTATAAGTCCCCCTTCCCTGCCACCCCATCATTGCCCTTTCCACCACCTTTATCACAGCCATCTCCTCTACCACCCCATCATTGCCTCCCTCCCCACCACTCCCATCATTGTCTTTTCCACTACCACCATCATTGCCTTTTCCCCCACCTCCATCATTTCCTCCTCCCTACCATCCCATCATTGCCCTTTCCACCACATCCATCATTTCCTCCTCCCCCACCATCCCCATCCACCATCATCATTGTCCTTTCCACCACCACCATCCTTGCCCATTCTACCACCTCCATCATTTCCTCCCCCCACTACTACCATTGCATTCTCCCCCCACCACCATCACTGCCCACTCTACCACCTCCATCATTGCCTTCTCCATCCTCCCACCCCCATCATTGCCCATTCCACCACCGCCATCATTTCCTCCTTCCCCACCCCACCCCTATTATTGTCCTTTCCACCACATCCATCATCCCCATCCTTGGCCATTCCACCACTTCTATCATTTCCTCCTCCCCTACCATCCCCTTCACCCCATCCTTGCCTTCTCCCCATCAACCCCATCATTTTCGTCTCTTCCCCTACACATACAGACACACACAACACCATTTACATCTCTGCACGTTCCCTCGCAGTGCTACACACACACATACACACAGCACAGACACTCACTCACTCACCGCTCTGCCGCAACATCTCTGTCACCTTCCTCTCTGACCCCAGACTGTAAAAAAAAAGGTTGCTCAGGTGCCACCCCCCACATCCTGGCACCCTAGGCACATGCCCTCAAGTGCCTAGTGGCAAATACAGCCTTGACAAGAGCCATTTTGCAACATGACAAGGGCAGATTTCATCTTGCTCATGCTACTTAGAGCAGCCTGCATGACCTAAATTAGCTAACATTACTTGCAACATTTCTGGACTTATCTCTAACCGAGCACTTCTGGAACATCATTGGTAGACAATTTCAATGGAGCTGCCAGCAGTGGATTTTGATGATTTTAATGTCATTAACATGTCTATTGATTCAGTGACGTCTATAACTGGTTCACAGAGAAGAAAAAATATATCTATGGGAACCTATATCCTTAAAAAATTCACAGAAAAAAATCCCCAGTGTAAACTAGATAAAAATTACCTTTATTGTTTTTATATTAAAACCTAACAAAAATAAGTGCACTTAACGTAAACCATCACCATGACAACAGCATATCATAGAAAAGACCAGGGTGGTGCCTAGCCCTATATTGCACTACCTGCACCCTGCCTACCAGCGGAGGTTGGCACCCTATAGTCCTGCGCAATTGGCGCCCCCGCTCACTGTCGACTATCCCTCCTACCCCTATTGGGCCCTAATAGGATGGGATGGGAACACATGAACAGTCATACAAAACTACAATTGTCTGTATGATAAAAAGAAGGGAAGGGGGAGTCTATAATACTATCTACTCTGCCCCTACCTGTCAGCGGAGGTTGGCACCCTATTGTGGTACGACAGTGGCGCCCCCGCTCCATGATGACTATCCACTAACCTGTCCCTTGTTAGATGTTTAAGGGTATAATTTATAATAAGGTGCTGGTGCTGTAGTGCTTGTCAACCATGTATAAACGCTCCCAAGGGTTAAACATGCATGTACGGATCCCCTTAATATAACACTCATTCATAATACATGTATTCCAGACATTATGTAGTTTGATATACAAAAGATATAAGTATCTGGCCTAGTGCTCATCCAGGTCATCCTGGTGCACTGATTGGACACCAAAATACGCAATCCAAAACCACTGGGTGTCACAACTAATCGGACCCCAAGCAAAAGACCACAATCAATCGGTCCCCTTGCTGTTAGGATACCGTACAAAACCCTTGGGCCAACAATGTATATTATTTATATATCTGTAAAAGCATCCCTTATAGACTCGACGCGTTTCCCCTCACTGTTAGATGAGGTTCATCAGGAGCAATACATATTAATAAGGGGTTACTTAGCTCATCACAGTTGAAATGTCAAAACCGATATATGGTACAGCATCCCAGGGCAAATCCCCTCTCGATATGGTGCCTCCATATCGAGAGGGGATTTGCCCTGGGATGCTGTACCATATATAGGGTGCCAACCTCCGCTGACAGGTAGGGGCAGAGTAGATAGTATTATAGACTCCCCCTTCCCTTCTTTTTATCATACAGACGATTGTAGTTTTGTATGACTGTTCATGTGTTCCCATCCCATCCTATTAGGGCCCAATAGGGGTAGGAGGGATAGTCGACGGTGAGCGGGGGCGCCAATTGCGCAGGACTATAGGGTGCCAACCTCCGCTGGTAGGCAGGGTGCAGGTAGTGCAATATAGGGCTAGGCACCACCCTGGTCTTTTCTATGATATGCTGTTGTCATGGTGATGGTTTACGTTAAGTGCACTTATTTTTGTTAGGTTTTAATGTAAAAACAATAAAGGTAATTTTTATCTAGTTTACACTGGGGACGTCTATAAGTCCATGACTTTTCCTATTTGATATTGCAATTTCAATGTTGAGGCTATCTATCTATTTTCATTTAAGTAAATCCCCTTGCATAAATTAAAATTTCCACATTGTTCAGGTTTCAAACAAATTATTTGGAAAGTTCAATTTTTATACACTTGGAGAGTACAGATTCGGGGTTCTTCAATGTGCTGTTTTCTTTGAACTCTTATCTATCTATCATCTATCTACCTAGACATCTCTCTTTCTTTATGAAAACTAAGCCCCTTACATAAAAACATTTCCAATTTTTTTTAATTTAAGGGCAGATAGGATGTAAGCATACTGTATGAAGTGGCAGATGTGTCTTGTCTATGCAACTGAGTATCCTATTACTGTATTCCCCTAGTAACGACATTGAGAAGAAAATCCAGTGACACCAAGGTAAATGGCATTATAAACCTGGCTTTTTTTTCTGTGTATTCAACAACTTTTAACCCTTGTTTGCTCAGAGGCACAAGGGTTTGCAGGCTGTATGATGAGCTGACATCTGCTCTTTGTCGGGGGTAAATCCTGTTGTACAACATACTGTAGTTCAGATGGATTCTACTGTAAGCTGTATAAAGGGCAGAATAACAATGTAAAAGAAAATGGTTTTGTATGGGATGGGTGAACCAACTAAATCACTGGAAATGTTGCATCAGTAGCCATTATTAAATGTATGTTATTTACGTTGTTCACCTAGAGCAGTTTGCAGATACAATCACATTTGCTCTCACAGTGTTCAGTGCCACAGTTGAAAAAAATGTAAACGCTATTTTTTTTCATGAACTTCAATACTATGATGAAAACAATGCTTTTCAAATGATGAAAGCACAGAGAATTTTGGATTCCTATATTATATGCACTGCAGTTGTTAAAGTGAACCTGTCAGCTGAAATATGCCATCCAACCCATGGGCAGCATGTATAAGGCACTGCCTCTATTAACTCAGCCAGGTATATTTCACACTAAAAAGCTCAGACGTTTCACAGAAAAGCATACTTTAATAGCCATCGGGGTCCAAGACCGGGCTGGAGACGGTGGTTTCTCCTCCCATTCCTTAGATTGACAAGTCTATGCCTACATGAGCCTATAGGTAGAGAAAGGCTTGGACTGGCCCACAGGGGAACAGGGGAATCCCCCGGTGGGCAGCTGTGCAGATCTAGGCCCCCAACCTTATTGTACGGGAAGTACTTGTCATAATTCACTTGATTCTCTCTGTACAGAAAAAAGCAGGATCCCATCAGTCATTAACCAAACTACCCAGTTTATTATTACATAGAGATATAGGTAAATCTGTGAACCAGGGTCATGTAATACTTGTATGTAGGTGAAAAGTAGGTCCCCAAAGTCAATGTTACTGGTGGGCCCTTGGCACCCCTGTCCTACACTGCGTAGAGGCCTGTCACTCCAGCAGGGGAGTGGGAGGGGAGAAGCCGTTAAGAGATCATTCTTAAAAAACAATTAGCCTATGATAGCCTTTCCTGGTTAATGCACCGTATGCAATGAATATTGACTTAAAAAGCATTTAATTATTTTGATGCATAAACAGAACAATCAGTGTAGCTAATGTGTTCTTATAGTGTAGATTATTTGTACGTTTTCATTAGTCATAAAACTTAATCATTTTAAAAAATCAGATAATTAACAGGATACATACTCTTGATTTCTGTAATCAGCAATAGTTTTATCATTACCTACTTTGATATTGCATTGCATTTAATGTTTTTTCTTAAAGATTTACTGTATCTTATATTAAAACCTGGCTTGTTATATATAATGGAACAGCTTCCATTAAATGTCCTTATTATAGTTAATTGTCCTTTGCTTAGATGGTCAGCCTTCTGTAGGTCTACCTTCTCTTGGACCATGTCCTTCTAATCTGAATTATACTAATGGATATATTATTATAATTGGCCCCATGTTAAATCACTGTATTTATATCTAGAGAGGATGATGACTCCAGATGGCATGTAGAAACCGAGTTAATACCAGGATGTATTTATGCTTTATTCCTCTATATGAAGAGCTGAATCCCTAGAAGGAGAACAGCCTTAGTTAATGTACAAATTACATCTGTTCTAATCAGGTATCTATTATATACAGTCCATAAGAATGGGCTCCAAATATACGGTAAATGGATCTTTGTAGTTTGTATAATAATGGAATATATGGGGAATGTAGAATTTAGTTCAATTGTATTCATAAATGGGTGCCAGCAGACTCAACCTTGATCGAGTGACAAAAGCAGTAAAAATGAAACTGCAGCATGCCAAGATTGTGTGTGTGTGTGTGTGTGTCTGGTGTTTGTTTGTGTTGTATGTGTGTTAAATGGGTGTTACCGTACTCCAAGTTTGTGTGTGTGTGAGTGTGTTGTATATGTGTGTGCGTTATTGTATGTGTTGTATATATGTGTGTGAGGTCTGTGTGTTTCTTTGTGTGTGTGTTATACATGTTGTATGTGTGTTCATGTTGTGTGTGTTGCCGCATTCGAAGATTGTACGCGTGTGTGTTGTTTGTGTATCTTTGTGTGTTGTACGTGTGTGTTTTGTATCCAAGTGTTGTATGTGCATGTTATATATATGTGTTGTATTAGTGTGCCATATGTGTGTGTATGTTCTGCATGTAAATGTTGTATGTGTGTGTTGCATGTTTGTGTTTGTCTATGTGTAAGTGCTCATATAAGGTTGTGATATCTGAAACCTTATGAATGCTAATAAGGTTGTGATATCTGACCTTACTGCCGTTGTCTGTAGGGTTCTAAGTAATAAACTGCATGGAGATAATGCCCAGAATGTTTCATAGTAACAAACCAGGAATGCACGTGATGAACACAACGCAGTTCTAAACTCTATGCAATTTATTGTCACCGAAACTTCACCAACCTAATTCTTTCTTATAGTTCAAACTCTCCCGCTGTATTAAGGAGGCATAAGGGGAATAAGGGGAAGCCTCCCACACTCATATAAAGTCAGCAAATCTGGGCCCTTTCTAACCCACCCAAAACCTATCAAAGTCCAGTGACATCTTGGGGGGGGGACGTGTTATTTCAGAGGCATAGGAGACAAGGCATGGAGAGGTGGAGAATTCAAGTGGAGTAGTTTTACTTCAGAAAAGGCATATTTTATCAGAAAACTGCAGCAAATTAATCTTTCCTTAAATTCTAAATGCTAATACTAAGCAATCATTTTTGCCCTTCCTACATACTGATCACAACATGGATCCTCCCTTACAGTTGCTCTTGGTCTTTAAGATGCTCATACACACGTATAAAATTAATGAAAACAAAATTCAATCAGTGAAAATTTGTCAAGTGCAGCTTAAGATTTTCCTTCAATCTGACAGATGCCAGAATTTCATAATTTATGAGAAGACTGTACCAGATTTGAAAAAATTGACTGTATATGGGTCAATTGATTGTTATTATCTGTGATGGAGTAACACACAGAAAGGAGAAAATGCACACGCATGTCTAAAGGGTTTGTCTGACTTAAAAATATGTACATTGTCAGTGAATGTTGTAAAATAGTAAATTAATCTACACTCTCTGGTTCAAGCCTCCATCACTCCAACATCACCATTTATGTGGCTTCCCTTGGAACCAAAAGTGATGACGTAACATTTCAGTCACCTGACCACTCTAGCTAATCACTGGTCTGATCTGCCAAGTGGCTGAAAAAAGGGACAACATCATTTCTGGTACTGGTGGAAACAACTGTAGTGTCAAGGGGGATTGAATAAGTTGGTTACATATTTATTTTGGGTGTAAATGTGAAATATTTTGGCTGCAATTAGAGATGAACGCATTGTTCCACAGAGGATCGAATTTGAGTCGAATTTCGTGAAATTCACGGTTTCCCATGAATTTGAACATATTGTGATTTGACTCTCAGTTCGTAAAAAAAAAGGTTGCCTGGCACCTTTTCCCACACTGCTGAAGCATCAGAGAGCAGCCTAACATCATTTTTCCTTGCCTTCTATGCTTCCTATAATGTCCTGCAGTTATGCCATCTGGTTGATTATCATACCTTGTACGGTGGTGGTCAGCCCTTAGGCCATAAGAAATTAGCAGTTCCCAGTGGAACCCAGTTTGTAAGACAGAGTCATTTTCCATCTCTGGAATCACTGGGTAAGTCTCTCTATTGGTTAGAGTGTAAGTTCTTATGGCAAGCAGGGTCCTCTCTCTCTTATAGATTGTAAAATCTTATGGTCAGCGGGGTCCTCTATCTCTCTCCTGCAGAGTGTAATCTCTTTTGGTCAACAGGGACCTCTCTCTCTTATAGATTGTAAAATTTTATGGTCAGTAGGGTCCCCTATCTCTCTCCTGTAGAGTGTAATCTCTTATGGTCAACAGGGACCTCTTTCTCTTGTAGAGACGAAGCTCTTAAGGTACTGTCACACTCAGCGACGCTGCAGCGATATAGACAATGAGCCGAACTAAACTAGATCGCTGCAGCGTCGCTGTTTAGGTCACTGTAGAGACGTCAAACACAGCAACTCCAGAACGATGCAGGAGCGATCCAGTGATGTAACGGCAACTCACTTCTCGTTCTCGCTGGTTGTTAGCTCCATGTCAAATAGCCGGAGTGTACCGATCCGACACACATCTAGGGGCCCTATGCTCATTGCGGGCGTCGTTGCTTTTGATGTCAAACATGATGATACACGCAGACCTGACGACGAAATAAAGTTCTGGATTTCTAGCTCCGACCAGCGATGGCACAGCGGGACCCAGATCGCTGCTGCGTGTCAAACACAACGAGATCGCTATCCAGGACGCTGCAACGTCACGGCTTGTTGTCGTTCTCTTTGCAAAGTTGCTGAGTGTGACAGTACCTTTAAGGTCAACAAGGTCTTTGCTCTCTTATAGATTGTAACATCTTATGGTCAGCAGGGTCCTCTATCTCTCTTCTGTAGATTGCAAGCTCTTATTGTCCACAGTGACCTTTCTCTCCTGTGTAAGCTTTTATGGTCAACTGGATCCAACAAGGACAACATCTGCAAGGAGTTGGCATGCTCTCCCCATGCTTTTGTGGGTTTACTCTGGGTACTCCGGTTTCCTCCTACCCTCCAAAGACATTCTGATAGATTTAGATTGTGAGACCTAATGAGGACAGTGCCGATAGTGTCTGTAAAGCGCTGTGGAATGATTGACGCTATATAAGTGAGTAAAATAAATATAAATATAAACTGGGTCCTCTTTCTGTCTCTTGTAGATTGTCAATGTGGACCTCTCTCTCTTTCACTTGTAAAGTGTAAGCTCTTATGGCCATTGGAATTCTCTCTCCGTTTCTCTGTCTCCCCTACATGTATTTTACAAGCAATTACAAGCTCAGCTTAATAGCATTCTAAAGCTGTTCAGCGTTTCACTGAAAGCCCAGCTACTAGGTGGAAATTAAGTTTATTCCTCCTGGAAGCCTCCGGCTATCAGTTATAGAGGAACAGCCAGCACGGCTTCAGTCACCGCTCAGTACACAGTGAGCAGCTGCTGTAAGCATGCTCTGGCACTGACTGAAAGCTAACTCTGCACTGATGCACTGCTTAGCCGACTGTCAGTCAGTCCATGGCATGATTGCAGCCACTGCTCACTGTGTACTCAGTGGTAAGTGAAGCTGCGCTGGCTGCGCCCCTTTGACTGAAAGCCAGAGATTTCCAGGAAGAATAAAGTTAATTTCCTCTAAGTAGAAGGGCTCCAATGCAGCAGCTGCACAGCTTTAGAAGCTATTAACCTGCATATTAACCCCATATCTGCAAGTTAATAGCATTTGGGGACATGGCAGGTACCCTTTAAGTAATGCAACGTGAGTGCAACTCCCGAAAAAAAGATTGAAGCTCCTAGAAAGTGACAGAATGAGACAATGACTAAATTTAATTACCTTTTTCTATATTAATTTTGTAAGGTTTTAAAAAAATAAATTTAAAATATCTTATCCTTTGCCAACAACAGACAAAAAAAAAGGAATGACTTGTACACTATTTTACATAATCCTAGTCTCATTATGCAGACCAGGAATAAACCAAACACTGTATTTATTTCACAAATGTTGAATTCAAATTTGTGACAAAGAGAGCCCCTAATCTCCACATAATATCTCAGCACGCATACTCCATCCCACCCCCAGACACTCACATACACCCTGGTAGAAAGGGTCTAAAAGCTCACATACATATCATATTTTCTCTTTGATTGTGAAAATACATGTAAGCACACTAAGTCATGCTACATAATAATTATGCTTTATAATTGGGGCTGTGTAACCCTCCAACTGCTGTGAATCCAATGAGCCAATTAATTAGTCATATGAAGACCTTTTATATTAAGGAGATGGTGGGGCGCACTTAAACTAATGATACAATTGCATCCCTAATGACAAAATACTAAGTCTCGGAGCACAGTATCAAATACATTAACAATAAACATGCTACCTTTTGACTTCATGTGTTATAACAGTTATTACAGAATCAGTATGGAGTAATGATATCGATACTTTATATAGAAAGATAGTAAGTCTTCACTGCATAAAATTGCAACATAATGGCCAGAAAATTTGCATCCACAATGATGTACATTTCCATAAAAAAAAGATAATTTACACATCAGGTAAAAAGATATCCCTGCAGCATGTATAACCATGATGAGTCCAATTCTCAATAAGTTATACATAGGTTAGAATGTAGTATTTATAATATGGTGCTTCATTTAGAATGCGCTTATTTTAATGGAGGCAAATAAGAAAATAACACAATACATGTATACTTTTTTAATTTGCTGCACTGGGTATATAACATACAGCAAGATCAAGCTTAACAGCACTCTGGCAAAAACAGACGAAGCACGATTATTCCAGCAGTAGTCATTAAAATAATCATTGGCATAAACAACACAAGGTCTGTGTAAGGATTAATTGCTTGATTTTCCAAAACAAGATTAAAATCAATGCATTTTATGTAGAGAAGAGAAGATGTTTTAAAATTTGAATTCGCCAGGTTAGCTGAATTTTCCCCCAAAATTAAATTTGCATCTAATAAATTTTGCAAAAATAAACCCAATACTGAAAAGCTGATAATGTGATAGAGATAGACCAGTTTCACTGAGGATTTAGTATTTTCCACCCTGTTTGTGGGGTATGGAGAATGAAAAAAAGGATGTTAATAAAGGGGTTGTCTAAGTTTGTCTTGAACGTCTACAGTCACTCAATGCTCTATGATAATTCTCTGGTCCTGAAGGTGAGACTGAGTCGTCATGTGACTGCAAGAATTCCATATGCATATTTACGGGTATATTCCAACTAGACAGTCAATACAAGTGAATTGTGGACTTGTGATAAAACTAGAAAACCCCTTTAAGGTGCTGTTTAAAGATGAGCGAATTTATGGTAGTGGATTTAATTTCTTCTCAAATTTTCCAAAAATCAACATTGGCTAAAATAAGGATGTTTTGTGATTTCCTATTAGTGCAGATTCAGCAAAATTGCCATTTTTCAAAATAATAAAGGCCCATAAAAAGTTAAATATACAGTGCCTTGTGAAAGTGTTCGGCTCCCTGGAACTTTTCAACCTTTTCCCACATATCATGCTTCAAACATAAAGATGCCAAATGTAAATTTTTGGTGAAGAATCAACAACAAGTGGAACACAATTGTGAAGCTGAACGAAATGTATTGGTTGTTTTAATTTTTTGTGGAAATTCAAAAACTGAAAAGTGGGGAGTGCAATATTATTCGGCCCCTTTAACTTAATACTTTGTTGCACCACCTTTTGCTGAGATTACAGCTGCAATTCACTTGGGGTATGTCTCTATCAGTTTTGCACATCAAGAGACTCTTTCCCTTTCTTCCTTGGCAAACAGATAAAGCTCAGTGGTTTGATGGAGATAGTTTTTGAACAGCAGTTTTCAGCTCTTTCCACTGATTCTTGATTGGATTGAGGTCTGGACTTTGACTTGGCCATTCTAACACCCGGATACGTTTATTTGTGAACCATTCCATTGTAGATTTTGCTTTATGTTTGGGATCATTGTCTTGTTTGAAGACAAATCTCCATCCCAGTCTCAGGTCTTTTGCAGACTCCAACAGGTTTTCTTCAAGAATGGTCCTGTATTTGACTCCATCCATCATCTTCGTCAGAAGCAGGGATAGCGTTAGGCAGGGTACATTAACCACCAAACCGCTTGTGCTGTAGCGATTTGCACTGTCCAACACCACCTTCAGTGTGCAGGGATAGTGGAAGCTACATTTTTTTTTTTCTCAGCGCTGTAGCTCATTGGGCTGCCCTAGAAGGCTCCCTGATAGCTGCATTGCTGTGTGTACGCCGCTGTGCAAACCAACTGCTTTTTTCAAAGCACAAATCCTCTTGTTCCTTCCTTTCTGCACAGCTATCTTGTTTGTTTGTCCACACGTTTTATTTAATTTGTGCATCAGTCCACTCCTTATTGCTGCCTGCCATACCTGGCTGAGATTACTGCAGGGAGATAGTAATTGAAGGACAGTTCCTTTTTTTTTTTGTGGGAGATTAAGGCTACGTTCACATTAGCGTCATGCGACGCTGCGTCGTCGACGCACGACAACGCATGCGTCATGCGCCCCTATCTTTATCATTGGGGACGCATGCGTTGCGTTGTCGTGCGTTTTCGGTAAAACGCACGACGCATGCGTCGTTTCACCGCACCTGGGTGGCGTCGGAGACGCTACATGTTGCATTTTTGTAGCGTTAAAAAAACGCACGCGTCGTACTTGCGTCGCTCGTGCGTCGTCATTGCGTTACAATTTCCCATTGAAACCTATTGACAACGCACTTGCGTCGCATGTGTGCGTCGTGCGTGCATTGTGCGACGCATGCGTCGTTAGATAAAATAAAACAAAAAAGTGTCTAGACAGTGTCTAGACAGTGCAAACAGTGATAAAAACATCCCCCATATATAAAGAAAATGTTGGATTGTTTGTCACTTCTGCTGCAGCATCTAGAGGCAAGACATCACACCAGACGACTTCTACTTTTATTCATCCGCTGTTCAGAGATGTAAGTATAGAATTATTCTGTGCATTTTCTACATGTTTTTTAAAATTGTTTTTGCAAGTTGTGTATTATATTCTGCACTGTGGTTGTTTAAAGAAATTTTTGTATTTTTAGTCTGGTTGTGATGTATGGCGTTGTATAGGATGGCGTTTCATTGTCTGCGGCCTTGATTATTGTTCTTTCCAGGATAGATTTTTCTTTTCCATTTTTTGGTTTGGTGGTGTTTTTTGTATTCAGTTGTGATGTTTTATTCTTGCCTTATATGATGGCGTTTAATAGTCTCCGGCCCTGTCGGTTTTATTGTAAAGTATGGTAGTATAGAATGATTCTGCGCCCTGTTATTAAATGTAATAATTTATATTGCAAGTTGTGTATTATGTTCAGCACTGTGGTTGTGTAAAGACATTGTTGTATGTTTCTGGTTGTGATGTATGGCGTTGTATGGCCTTTTATTGTCTCCAGCCCTGTCGGTTTTATTGTAAAGTATGGTGTGTTATTGCCGTTTCTGCCCTTAATTTTTGGGTGTTGTTAATTTTTTCCTTTCAAAAATCTATTGTGTTTTTTGGGTTGCTCCATGCATACTGTACTTTTAAAAAAAAAAAAAAACTCTCTTTTGGGATTATTACATAGGGTCTATTGTAGATTAGTTTTCTTATCTTTCGGCTTTTGTTTACTCTGGCATTGGGTTGTCTCTGCCATTGTTTCTTTTATCAATGTGGCAGTGTTGTTTGCTCAGCGTTAGTTCAGTTGGAGTGCAATGTTCTTTGTGGTTGAAATGAAAATGTTTTTTTTTTTTTTTTATATTGCTGGATTGTGCATAGGAGCATAGGATCAATATTATTTTGATCTTTTTTTCAGAATCAGAATTGCATTATGGCCAGCGATTCCAGCAACACCCCACCGCTGAGGAGTCCGGTGAGTACATGATCTACTATTGCTTACTATATTCGCTGTCATTTGTAGATGGGTCACTCAACTTTTTGGTAAACTATTTTGCAGGCTTCTTCAAGTGAGGAGGAGAACCAGGAGGAACAGAGGGAGCAGGAGCAGAGACCACGGGGCCAAGCTGTGGTTGCAGGACGGAGAGTAAGTTTTTATTTCAAACCTATACCTTTTTTTTCTTTAATTTTTTTGTTTTTGCGGGTATGGGGGATGGTGGGAGGGGGTGGTGGTGTGTGTGGTAGGTGGCGGTGGAGGAGGTAGGGACAACATTTTTTTATCTTGCAAACATTAATATTTTCCATTTATTCTAGGTTTCACAACGGGCCCTGGATGACCCACTGGATATCGATATGATGGTGGCATCCATAGAAGCACGGGGCCCGTTGTGGGACAGCCGTGACCCCCGGCACGCGGACCAGGGCATATTGCGCCGTTTGTGGATAGAGGTGGCACAATCGCTGTGGGATGGCTTCAACAGCGCTCCCCCCAAGGACAAAGCTAGTTTTCGTAAGTATTTCCAAAATGCTGCTGTGACCCATCATGCCAGGATTACACAACCGTCTGTGATGTCTTCCATTGGGATTGCACACGGTTGCGTAATCGTTTTCAATATATTCTCTAAAACCTTTTTTATTTTTTTAATTTATACACAGTTAAACAATTGAAGACCAGATGGCGCTCCATGAAGGACCGCTTCAGGAGGGGCCTGAAAAAGGAGGGACAGACCTGTAGTGGTGCTGCAGCTTCAAGGACCTCTGTGTACAAGTACAACCGTATACTGCAGTTCCTGCGACCGGTCCTTGAAAGCAGAGAGTAAGTATAGTACCTATGCACACACCTAGTATTTACAACATGCATATTCACCTACTATATTCCAGCCACGTAGCTTATTGCCCAGCCATTTATTTTGGCAAGTACAAAGTATAGAAATGAAGAAAAAAAGGCAAGCTCACCGAGGCGTGAAAAGTAAAAAATACATACTTTTATCCTCTTCAATCATAAGCAGAGGATGAAACATCAGCACAATACAATAGACACTATCTACGCGTTTCAGGTGACAGGGAACATCAGACCTGAAACGCGTAGATAGTGTTTTTATTGTATTGTGCAGATGTTTCATCCTCTGCTTCTGATTGAAGTGAATAAAGTATTTAGTTTTTACTTTTCACGCCTCATTGACCTCGAATTTTTTATTCATTTCTGGTCTTCTCACACTTGACACAGCGGCTACCTTCTGGGATTACTACAATGGTGAGCTTGACTTACTAGTTATTTTCCTGAAATCAGAAGTATACAGAACACAGAAAGATAGTAGATTGGCCATGCCCAGGCAATATTTCATAGTGTAGTAGTATAGTGCCCATCCAGGTGTATCCCAGTTTTTTTATACACAAAAAATTAAAATATAATAGACACGGCATACCTTCTACTGCAAGGCAGGTTATGTTCCCATGGTTGCTCAGCTCGCAGGACCTGTGATGACGTCTCGGTCACATGACCGTGACGTCATGGCAGTTCCAACGTAAGCATAAGTGTCTGGCGTTACAAACCGCAACCATGGGTGACTATTTTCAATTAAATAAATGCATTTTTTTTTAATATTGATGGTGCATATGCAGTGTCAATATTAAAAATAGGTTAATATTAACGGCGGCAATGGATACCGGCGGTAAAGTTAATTAATGACGCATGTGAAATGTTATATTTAGTATACTAATGGTTTCCTTATGTTTTCACAGAACACACAGCAGCACCCGCGAGACTGTACGACTCTCTGGAGCGGTCCTTTGTGAAGCATCATCTGAACTGTCGCAGCCATCCCACAGCGAGAGCAGGTCTGCACCACCACAATCTGGCGAACCGGCAGCCGGTCCATCAGATGTTCCCCTGGCTGAGGCCTCTGGCGCTCCTTCCTTCGGGTCTTCCCGACAGCGTCAGCGGGCCTCGAACAGGGCGGTCATGCCCGAATTTTTACATTTGAGCACCGTATTTCAGAATGGTTTCAAGGCGCTGTGCGATAAAATGTCCAATATCGACCGGCGCCTTGAAAACATCGAATCGGAGCTCTCGAGGCCAGCCAAACATTTTTTTAGTGCAATTCACAAGGGCATGGTTGAACATCTTACGCCGGAACTCCAGATTTCGGTCATGCAGGGCTGCAACAACGCATATGTCACTGCTCTGCAGCAGGCTCGGGTCATGCAGTCAGCGACAAATGTGCCCGCAGTACCATCGCTGGCTGCCATGACTCCGACTCCTGCTGCAGAGCACCACCACAGAGCTCTGCGTGCCGAGGGCCACCGCCACCGCCACCGCCACCACAGAACAGAGCCCCAAAGTTATGATCATGCCAGGCCTTCAAGGGCACACAAACGGGAAGCCGACCCACACCCAGAGGGAGAGAGGAGGAGGGAAAAGAAGAAGACGACGACGACAAGCACTACAACCTTGGCTATGGCTGCTCCCAAAACAACCACCACTACACAGCCTGGGTCGACCCGGAGCACTCCAAGTACCCAGCCTGGGTCTACACGGAGTACACCCAGTACCCAGCCTGGGTCTACAAGGAGTACACCGAGTACACAGCCTGGGTCTACACGGAGCCGGAGTAGCCAGCCAAGGACACTGGTCGTCCCTCCTCCTCCCTCACCTCCTGCTTTGGCAGGATCGCCACCGTCAACTGGCTGGATTGATGTCGGCATCCCGTCTAGTGTCATAGACTATGCTGCTTCCTCCCCCTCGTCCTCCTCCTCGGTCTCCTCAACACCCCCCAAAAGTGGGGGATATCAATCCCCCTTAATTGCTGATATCGATACCCCCTAAAATTTCCCATTTCTTTTTTTTTGTGTCCCTAATAAAATTGTTATTTTTTTTTAAAAAAAATATTTTTTATTGTCTCAAATAAAGTTTGCACCAAATCACACCGTGCGCCGTATACACAAATCTTGTCTTTGTAACAACTGATGTGTAATGTCTGACAATATTTTATACATTTTTTTTTTCATTTTTTATAGGGCTGTCGTTCATTGTACTATGAGATGTTACAAACACAAACAGCATTGCTCAATATGTCAAGTTTAAAATGTACCATCACACAACGATTTCAGTAACGATATAGTTGGTTTTTGTGTGTAACCAACGTTATCTTTTCTGAAATCGTACAACGATTAGGCCCCTGCTGTGAGATTTTTGGTGTCAGCGAATGATTAGTAATTTCTTGGGGTAACTGATCACACGCTGTCATTGTTGGATCGGCATGTTTGACACCGATCCAGCAATGTCTTTGTTTTAAACAAGGGAATATTGGGTTACTAGCGCAGTGTTTTAAACACTCAAATAAGTGAACAATACCCCCCCAAAAAAATAAAGGTGTCAACCACGTCCCTCGCCGTCATCTTTCCGCAGTCACTGACACTGTTTCCCGCCCGTAAAGCAGAGCACACCGTTGACTTAAACGCTGTGCTTTGCTTTAGGGCTGGCACAGTACGGAAAGCTGACGGCGATGGACGTGTCACACACCGGAATGAAAGGTTTTTTTTATTTTTTTATATTACATTTACAATGGTAAACAGGGAAAACATCGTGAGTGCGGCCATGCGCTTCATAACATTACCCAGATTACACGGGGACTTGCTCTTTTTTGGTCGCTGGAGAGCTGTCTGTGGGACAGCTCTCCAGCAACCACGCGACGACTAAACAACGGTCACGGTCCGGTCGTATCACTGGTCGGTATCGTTGGATAATAGTTTTATTAATGTACCTTAAGATTATTGGTCAGGTGAGGTGGTAGCAATGTTCACAGTGTCGCCACTATTTGACTCTGGACGTATTCCAGCATCCTGAGTGCAATAGTGTTAACTCTGTAGAGTTTTGCATACATGATCGTCTCCCTCCTTGTCAAGCCAGGTTCCATATGCAAATAGTCTGCAGGATTAAAAATGGTTGACAAGGTGGGAGCCGATTATGTTATACGTCAAAACTATGGAACACACGGCTGAAATATTTTTTTGTTTTGTCACAGTCCATTTGTGTACTGGTGCTCACATAAATTTTGTGGGACACACATTACTTTACATAACATTGGATTTTACAATTTGATTACTATGGAAAAACATATGGGAGATTTTTTTTGTGAAAACGGAAAGGCACAAGAATTTTATTTCAAAACACAACGCATTAGAAAATTAGGGGACATTATAACAATAACCTTACATAGGATGGTTAAATGACATGGACTCCACAGTGTTTACATGACATCATAATAACAAGATGAATTAATCCATTTGATCTAGCCATGAAACACGGCCAACATCTGAAACAAAGTATGCAGCAAATTGGTCCCTCATATGAGCAATCTCCACAGTTGTCCGCAGAGGATGATCTTGATAATCGGGCAATGGATTTGGTATGGGTTCATCGAGTTCCACGTTGACTCTCTCTTTATCAATAATAAAATTGTGGAGAACCACACACGCCTTCACCACCTCATCCACTGTCTCAATTTTCAAATTTATAGCGGATCCTAAGATACGCCATTTGGAGACAAGGATTCCAAAGGCGCACTCCACAGTTCTTCTGGCCCTGGACAGTCTATAATTAAATATACTTTTGGTGCGGTCCAACCCCCGACTGGAGTACGGTTTAAGTAGGTTGCCACTCATTTGAAAAGCCTCATCCCCAACAACAACAAATGGCAGGGCCGGGCCTTCGGTGTTGGGAAGAGGTCGTGGATGGGGGAAATTAAAATTGTTATCGTACAATCTTCGGCCCATATCAGACTCCTTAAATGTCCGTGAATCATTTGCACGGCCAAACGCTCCAATGTCCACAGCGAGAAACCTGTAGTCCGCACCAGCAATTGCCATCAGCACGGTGGAAAAGTATTTTTTATAATTAAAAAACAGAGATCCACTTCTTGAAGGCTTGGTAATCCTAATGTGCTTCCCATCCACGGCTCCAATACAGTTAGGGAAAGAACACACTTGTTCGAATTTTTGGGCATTGGCCTGCCATAATTCTGTTGTTGGGATAGGTAAAAATTCCTCCCGGAGGTTGTCCCACAATGCGCGGCATGTGTCGGCAATAATACCAGACAGTGTGGAGACTCCAATCCGAAACTGGAAATGCAGTGATCTCAAGGTCTCTCCAGTAGCAAGGAAACTGACAAGAAGAAAAATAAATAAATGAAATTAATTAAATTGCTATGAAAGAATTTTTCATTCTTAATTACAATCCCCCACCCCACAAAACCAAAACACGTTAGTTACTTGAAAAAATGGCAAGAACATATAAATCCTTCACATTGCATTACGTACCGTAGAGTCACCAGCAGACGTTCCTTGGGGGAAATCGATTTACGGAGCTGCGTGTCCTGCCTGGCAATGGTTCCTTCCACCAGACGCAGCAGATATCGGAAGCTGTTTTGTGACATCCTGGTGTATTCAAAGTATTTCTCCTGGTTCTCATTTAATTCGCCAAACAGACAATGGTAGGCTCCACGACTCTCTCGGACTTCCACTATAGGGTGTAGCCCGACCTATTCAAGCGCGCTTTAAAAACCCATCTCTTCAAACAAGCCTACCAAATCAACTACTCTGTAAACTAACTTTGTCCTGTTCCCTTCTTCCAAATATTATCTGCATGTGAATCTGCACCCTACTATTAATCTGTCTCCACACCCTCCATGCACATGATAACTGCACTTGATGCTTGACTATTGCACTTAAACACACGGGCTGATGACCGGATCATGCAGCTTTATATGAAAATCCCTATTTATTATAATTGCCAGACCTGAAATAACACGCACTTTTCACCTATTGTGTCCCCCCATTTCCTTGTAGATTGTAAGCTTGCGAGCAGGGACCTCACCCCTAATGTCACTGTTTAAATTGTCTTAACTTGTACTGAATTTGTCTGTACATGCCCCCGCTTAATTGTAAAGTGCTGCGGAATTTGTTGGCGCTATATAAATAAAAATTATTATTATTATTTATTATAGCCAAAAACGCCGACGACTCCTTCTCCGTAGTTTGTCTCTTTTCCTCTGTTCATGACAGGCAATAGCGTAAGCAATAGCAAGGGCTAATTCCAGCTCAAAATTGAGGTAGATACTCTCCATGGGATGATCCATCTTGATGCTGTATGGTTGGAAATAATCTATGTCGGGGTATATATACCACTATTACATTAATACCCACCCTCATCTACCCATTGGTGGCATTATCTATTGTCTAGACACTAGACCCACCCTCTTCTATTCATTGGTGGTGTTATCTAGTGTCTAGACACTAAATTGTGTGTAAAGATATAATCATTGTTTGACAACGCATGCGTTGTAAAAACGCAACAAAAACGCACAAAAAACGCTGCGTTTTACGACCGAACGCTTGCGTCAAAAAAGGTGCGTTTTTGCGTGCGTTTCCGATCCGTCGTGCGTTGCGTCGGCGACGCAGCGTCGCATAACGCTAATGTGAACGTAGCCTAAGATTGGCATTTCTGCTAGAGTGCCATCCCTGTCTGTGCCATCTCTCACTCAGTGGGCCATAGAAAGCCTATTTATTTTTTTGCTTGATTTGGGTTCTAAAATCTACCTGAAAAAATCACTACATTAATCAGTGGGAGAAAAATATTGGCCTCAGGGCTTGTGTGCCACTCCTGACTCCTGTGTGTGCCATCTCTCAGTCAGTGGGCCATAGAAAGCCTATTTATTTTTTTGCTTGATTTGGGTTCCAAAATCTACCTGAAAAAATCACTACATCAATCAGTGGGAGAAAAATATTGGCCTCAGGGCTTGTGTGCCACTCCTGACTCCTGTGTGCATCATCACTCACTCAGTGGGCCATAGAAAGCCTATTTTTTTTTTTTGCTTTATTTGGGTTCTAAATTCTACCTGAAAAAATCAATAAATCAATCAGTGGGAGATTAATATTGGCCTTTGGGCTTGTGTGCCAGTCCTAAGCGTGCCATCTCTCTCACAAATAGTGGGCCATAGAAAGCCTATTTATTATTTTTTTTTATTGGGTTTATAAATTTTCCCTGTAAAAAAAAAAAAAGTGGGAGATTAATATTGGCCTCTGGGCTTGTGTGCCAGTCCTGAGCGTGCCATCTCTCTCACAAATAGTGGGCCATAGAAAGCCTATTTATTTATTTTTTTTTGGTTTTATAAATTCTCCCTGAAAAAAAAAGGGAGATTAATATTGGCCTTTGGGCTTGTGTGCCAGTCCTAAGCGTGCCATCTCTCTCTCTCAGATAGTGGGCCATAGAAAGCCTATTTATTATTTTTTTTATTGGGTTTATAAATTTTCCCTGAAAAAAAAAAAAAAAAGTGGGAGATTAATATTGGCCTCTGGGCTTGTGTGCCAGTCCTTAGCGTGCCATCTCTCTCACAAATAGTGGGCCATAGAAAGCCTATTTATTTATTTTTTTTGGTTTTATAAATTCTCCCTGAAAAAAAAGGGAGATTAATATTGGCCTTTGGGCTTGTGTGCCAGTCCTAAGCGTGCCATCTCTCTCTCTCAGATAGTGGGCCATAGAAAGCCTATTTATTATTTTTTTTTATTGGGTTTATAAATTTTCCCTGAAAAAAAAAAAAAAAAGTGGGAGATTAATATTGGCCTCTGGGCTTGTGTGCCAGTCCTTAGCGTGCCATCTCTCTCACAAATAGTGGGCCATAGAAAGCCTATTTATTTTTTTTTTGTGTTATAAATTCTCCGTGAAAAAAAAAAGGGCGATTAATATTGGCCTTTGGGCTTGTGTGCCAGTCCTAAGCGTGCCATCTCTCTCTCTCAGATAGTGAGCCATAGAAAGCCTATTCATTTTTTTGGTTGATTTGGGTTCTAAATTCTACCTGAAAAAATCAATAAATCAATCACTGGGAGATAAATATTGGCCTCTGGGCTTGTGTGCCACTCCTGACTCCTGTGTGCATCATCTCTCACACAGTGGGCCATAGAAAGCCTATTTTTTTGTTTTATTTGTTTTCTAAATTCTCCCTGAAAAAATCATTTTATTTTATTTGGTTTCTAAATTCTTCCTGAAAAAATCATTTTTTTTAATTATTTTTTTTTCTAAAGTCTCCCTGAAAAAAAAAAAAAATCAAATCAGTGGGAGATTAATATTGCCCTTTCTGCTTATGTGCCAGTCTTGACTCCTGGGTGTGCCATCTCTCTCTCTCTCTCCAATTGTGGGCCATAGAAAGCCTATTATTTTTTTAGCTTGATTTGGGTTCCAAAATCTACCTGAAAAAATCACTACATCAATCATTGGGAGAAAAATATTGGCCTCTGGGCTTGTGTGCCACTCCTGACTCCTGTGTGCGTCATCTCTCACTCAGTGGGTCATAGAAAGCCTATTTTTTGTTTTATTTGTTTTCTAAATTCTCCCTGAAAAAATCATTTTATTTTATTTGGTTTCTAAATTCTTCCTGAAAAAATCATTTTTTTTTATTATTTTTTTTTTCTAAAGTCTCCCTGAAAAAAAAAAAAAATCAAATCAGTGGGAGATTAATATTGCTCTGTCTGCTTGTGTGCCAGTCTTGACTCCTGGATGTGCCATCTCTCTCTCTCTCTCTCTCCAATTGTGGGCCATAGAAAGCCTATTATTTTTTTAGCTTGATTTGGGTTCCAAAATCTACCTGAAAAAATCACTACATCAATCATTGGGAGAAAAATATTGGCCTCTGGGCTTGTGTGCCACTCCTGACTCCTGTGTGCGTCATCTCTCACTCAGTGGGCCATAGAAAGCCTATTTTTTGTTTTATTTGTTTTCTAAATTCTCCCTGAAAAAATCATTTTATTTTATTTGGTTTCTAAATTCTTCCTGAAAAAATAATTTTATTCTATTTTTTTTTTTTTCTAAAGTCTCCCTGAAAAAAAAAAAAATCAGTGGGAGATTAATATTGCCCTTTCTGCTTGTGTGCCAGTCTTGACTCCTGGGTGTGCCATCTCTCTCTCTCTCCAATTGTGGGCCATAGAAAGCCTATTATTTTTTTAGCTTGATTTGGGTTCCAAAATCTACCGGAAAAAATCACTACATCAATCATTGGGAGAAAAATATTGGCCTCTGGGCTTGTGTGCCACTCCTGACTCCTGTGTGCGTCATCTCTCACTCAGTGGGCCATAGAAAGCCTATTTTTTGTTTTATTTGTTTTCTAAATTCTCCCTGAAGCAATCATTTTATTTTATTTGGTTTCTAAATTCTTCCTGAAAAAAATCATTTTATTTTATTTTGTTTCTAAAGTCTCCCTGAAAAAAAATAAAAAAATAAAAAAAAACAGTGGGAGATTAATATTTACATTTGTGCTTCAGTGACAGTCCTGCGTGTGTGGCATCTCTCTCATTTGTTGCCACCAAAAACAGAGTGTGTAACATTGTGCCTGATTTTCGTTGTGGTCTCACCCACCTGTAAAGGGGTAGCTAAATCATACTGAAGTTATAGCTCACCGTGTAAGTTGTGTGACAGCAACAAATACCGTTAGTTTGGTTACGTTTCTAAAACAATGAGGAAGTCTAGTGGAAGAGGTCGTGGCCGGGGGCGTTCATTGTCAGCTGGTAATGAGGGTAGTGGTAGTGGTGGAGCATCAGGTGGTCGTGGGAAAAAAAATATTGCACCTAAGTCTGGAGCTGTGGAGCCAGGTTCGTCGTCTGGGTACACAAGGCCTCGAACGCTCCCTTTTCTGGGAGTAGGAAAACCGCTTTTAAAGCCGGAGCAGCAAGAGCAAGTTTTGGCTTATCTTGCTGACTCAGCCTCTAGCTCTTTTGCCTCCTCTCGTGAAACTGGTTAATGTAAAAGCAGCGCGTCGTTAGTGGATGTTCACGGTCAGGGACAAGTCGCTTCCTTGTCCTCTTCAGCAAAAACAACAACAGAGAAGAATGCAGCAGGCGACACAACAGGTTACTCCATGGAGCTCTTTACACATACCGTCCCTGGCTTAGAAAGTGAAGCAGTTAACAGTCCATGCCCATTACAAGTTGAATCTGACATGGAGTGCACTGATGCACAGCCACAGCCAGACTACTATGCTGGTCCTTTGACTCAGACCACAACATTGCCCTCGCAGGGTAATGATCAAGAATCAGAACCTGATGAGACTATGTTGCCCCATCACGAACGCTATACCACCGACCGACACGGTGACACAGACGAATTTGCACACGAGCTACAAGAAGAGGTTATAGATGACCCAGTTGTTGACCCCGATTGGCAGCCATTGGGGGAACAGGGTGCAGGCGGCAGCAGTTCTGAAGCGGAGGAGGAGGGGCCGCAGCAGGCATCAACATCGCAACAGGTTCCATCTGCCGGGCCCGTATCTTGCCCAAAACGCGTGGCAAAGCCAAAACCTGTTGGAGGACAGCGTGGCCATCCGGTTAAAGCTCAGTCTGCAATGCCTGAAAAGGTATCCGATGCTAGAAAGAGTGCAGTCTGGCATTTTTTTAAACAACATCCAATTGATCAGCGCAAAGTCATCTGTCAAAAATGTTCAACTACCTTAAGCAGAGGGCAGAATCTGAAAAGTCTCAATACAAGTTGCATGCATAGACATTTAACCACCATGCATTTGCAAGCTTGGACTAACTACCAAACGTCCCTTAAGGTTGTAGCACCCTCGGCCAATGAAGCTAGTCATCAACGCAACATCCCTTCCGGCAGTGTAGGGCCACCATTTTCCGCACCACCTGCAGTATCTGTGCAGGTTTCTTTGCCAGGCCAAAGCAGTCAGGGTCAGGGAATCACCAGTTTCGTAGTAGGAAACACTGCATCTAGGGCACCGGCGGCAACAATACTATCTCCCACCGTCTCTCAGTCTGCCATTTCCACCGGCACCCCCGCTAGTTCCACGATCTCCAGCTCTCCAGTCCAGCTCACCCTACATGAGACTATGGTTAGAAAAAGGAAGTACTTAGCCTCGCATCCGCGTACACAGGGTTTGAACGCCCACATAGCTAGACTAATCTCGTTAGAGATGATGCCCTACCGGTTAGTTGAAAGCGAAGCTTTCAAAGCCCTGATGGACTACGCTGTACCACGCTACGAGCTACCCAGTCAACACTTTTTTTCCAGAAAAGCCATCCCAGCCCTCCACCAGCATGTTAAAGAGCGCATCGTCCATGCACTCAGGCAATCTGTGGGCACAAAGGTGCACCTGACAACAGATGCATGGACCAGTAGGCATGGCCAGGGACGTTACGTGTCCATCACGGCACACTGGGTGAATGTTGTGGATGCAGGGTCCACAGGGGACAGCCATTTTGGGACAGTTCTGCCTAGCACACGGTCTAGGAAACAGTTGGCTGTAGCCGTTCGCACCCCCTCCTCCTCCTCCTCGTCCTCTTGCAGAAGCGAGAGCTCATCCACAGACCGCAGTCGCACAACCACTCCATCCGCAGCTGCCACTGTTGCACACCAGGTCTCCCATTATGGGGCAGCTACTGGCAAACGTCAGCAGGCTGTATTGGCTATGAAGTGTTTGGGCGACAACAGACACACCGCAGAAGTTCTGTCCGAGTTCTTGCAGAAAGAAACGCAGTCGTGGCTGGGCACTGTAGATCTTGAGGCAGGCAAGGTAGTGAGGGATAACGGAAGGAATTTCATGGCTGCTATCTCCCTTTCCCAACTGAAACACATTCCTTGCCTGGCTCACACCTTAAACCTGGTGGTGCAGTGCTTCCTGAAAAGTTATCCGGGGTTATCCGACCTGCTCCTCAAAGTGCGTGGACTTTGCTCACATATCCGCCGTTCGCCCGTACACTCCAGCCGTATGCAGACCTATCAGCGTTCTTTGAACCTTCCCCAGCATCGCCTAATCATAGACATTGCAACAAGGTGGAACTCAACACTGCACATGCTTCAGAGACTGTGCGAACAGAGGCGGGCTGTTATGTTTTTGTGGGAGGATACACATACACGGGCAGGCAGTAGGATGGCAGACATGGAGTTGTCAGGTGTGCAGTGGTCGAAGATTCAAGACATGTGTCAAGTCCTTCAGTGTTTTCAGGAATGCACACGGCTGGTTAGTGCAGACAACGCCATAATAAGCATGAGCATCCCCCTAATGCGTCTGCTGATGCAAAGTTTGACGCACATAAAGGATCAGGCGTCTGCAGCTGAGGAAGAGGAAAGCCTTGATGACAGTCAGCCATTGTCTGGCCAGGGCAGTGTACAGGACGAGGTAGCGGGCGAAGAGGAGGAGGAGGACGAGGAGGATGATGGGGATGATTATATTTTTAATGAGGAAGCTTTTCCGGGGCCACTGGAAATTGTTGGCGCGGCAAGGCCGGGTTCTGGTTTTGGAGGGACACAAGTGACGTGGATTTGCCTGAAACTGCCCCTCAACCAAGCACAACCGCAGATTTGAGAACTGGAACTTTGGTCCACATGGCGGATTATGCCTTACGTATCCTCAAAAGGGACACACGCATTACTAAAATGATGAACGATGACGATTACTGGTTGGCCTGCCTCCTTGATCCTCGCTATAAAGGCAAATTGCAAAATATAATGCCACATGAGAACTTGGAAATAATATTAGCAACCAAACAATCAACTCTTGTTGACTCTTTGCTTCTGGCATTCCCTGCACACAGCGCCCGTGATCGTTCTCACACGAGCTGCAGGGGCCAGCAGACCAGAGGTGTTAAGGTACCGTCACACTAGACGATATCGCTAGCGATCCGTGACGTTGCAGCGTCCTGGCTAGCGATATCGTCCAGTGTGACAGGCAGCAGCGATCAGGCCCCTGCTGTGCTGTCGCTGGTCGGGGAAGAAAGTCCAGAACTTTATTTGGTCGCTGGACTCCCCGCAGACATCGCTGAATCGGCGTGTGTGACACCGATTCAGCGATGTCTTCACTGGTAACCAGGGTAAACATCGGGTAACTAAGCGCAGGGCCGCGCTTAGTAACCCAATGTTTACCCTGGTTACCATCCTAAAAGTAAAAAAAACAAACACTACATACTTACCTACAGCTGTCTGTCCTCCAGCGCTGTGCTCTGCACTCCTCCTGTACTGGCTGTGAGCGTCGGTCAGCCGGAAAGCAGAGCGGTGACGTCACCGCTCTGCTTTCCGGCCGCTGTGCTCACACAGACAGTACAGGAGGAGTGCAGAGCACAGCGCTGGAGGACAGACGGCTGTAGGTAAGTATGTTCTGTTTGTTTTTTTTACTTTTAGGATGGTAACCAGGGTAAACATCGGGTTACTAAGCGCGGCCCTGCGCTTAGTTACCCGATGTTTACCCTGGTTACCGGCATCGTTGGTCGCTGGAGAGCGGTCTGTGTGACAGCTCTCCAGCGACCAAACAGCGACGCTGCAGCGATCCGGATCGTTGTCGGTATCGCTGCAGCATCGCTAAGTGTGACGGTACCTTTAGAGGGGCAGAAATCAGAAGTGGAGTTGGCCAGAGGGGTTTTCTGACCAGGTTGTGGAGTGATTTTGCTATGACCGCAGACAGGACAGGTACTGCAGCATCAATTCAAAGTGACAGGAGACAACATTTGTCCAGTATGGTTAGAAACTATTTTTCATCCCTTATCGACGTTTTCCCTCAACCGTCATTCCCATTTGATTACTGGGCATCCAAATTAGACACCTGGCCAGAATTGGCAGAATATGCATTGCAGGAGCTTGCTTGCCCGGCAGCTAGTGTCCTATCAGAAAGAGTATTCAGTGCTGCAGGTTCAATACTAACAGAAAAAAGGACTCGTCTGGCTACCCAAAATGTAGATGATCTAACCTTCATTAAAATGAACCACAACTGGATTTCGAAATCTTTTGCCCCACCTTGCCCGGCTGACACCTAGCTTTCCTATGAAAAGGTCTTGCCTGTGGACTATTATGAATGACTTTTCCAATATCGTAATTTGCTGCACCTGATTGTCCAGCATACGACATGTTTACACCTCCCTAAATGGCCAAACTCCCAACACAGGGCCGTGGTATCGCCACTTGGCGCCAGCACCCGTGAGAGTGCTGTTTTTTTTCTGAAGAGGTGGGTGTGCCCGCTTTTGGTCGACGGCACTGCCACTGGGTCCCTCATAGTACAATAAAGTGTCTCTGGCGGTGGTGGTGCGCACCCAACGTCAGACACACCGTTGTAATATGAGGGGCCCTGGGCCTGTACCGCCGGCCACAAGACAGTTCCCACAAGACAGTTCCCCCCCCCAGCTCAAACAGTGCTCTACCACTTGCAAAATTATCTCTCACAGCTCCACCAATGTTTAGTCTATGCGCTGACATCCTTCAATGCCTGGCACTGACAATACCATTGTATTGACATTTTTGTTATGTTAGGCCTTCGAAGCCTGTCTGCGGTCCCTCCTTCCACTAGGCCTCCACTGACCATTGTACTGCTGCCCGTGTGACCCTGGAACCAATTTTAAATTGCCAACAGCCCAATTTTGTTATGTTAGGCCTTCGAAGCCTGTCTGCAGTCCCTTCTTTCTACTACTACTACACTGACCAGACCACTGCTGCCCGTGTACCCCTGAAACCAATGTTAAATTGCCTGCACCCCTATTTTTGTTATGTTAGGCCTTCGAAGCCTGTCTGCGGTCCCTCCTTCCACTAGGCCTCCACTGACCATTGTACTGCTGCCCGTGTACCCCTGGAACCAATTTTAAATTGCCAACAGCCCAATTTTGTTATGTTAGGCCTTCGAAGCCTGTCTGCAGTCCCTTCTTTCTACTACTACTACACTGACCAGACCACTGCTGCCCGTGTACCACTGGAACCAATGTTAAATTGCCTGCACCCCTATTTTTGTTATGTTAGGCCTTCGAAGCCTGTCTGCGGTCCCTCCTTCCACTAGGCCTCCACTGACCATTGTACTGCTGCCCGTGTACCCCTGGAACCAATTTTAAATTGCCAACAGCCCAATTTTGTTATGTTAGGCCTTTGAAGCCTGTCTGCAGTCCCTTCTTTCTACTACTACTACACTGACCAGACCACTGCTGCCCATGTACCCCTGGAACCAATGTTAAATTGCCTGCACCCCTATTTTTGTTATGTTAGGCCTTCGAAGCCTGTCTGCGGTCCCTCCTTCCACTAGGCCTCCACTGACCATTGTACTGCTCCCCGTGTACCCCTGGAACCAATTTTAAATTGCCAACAGCCCTATTTTTTATGTTAGCCCTTCGAAGCCTGTCTGCGGTCCCTCCTTCCACTTGGCCTCCACTGACCATTGTACTGCTGCCCGTGTACCCCTGGAACCAATGTAAAAGTGCCTACAGCCTGTCCAATTTGTTATGTTAGGCCTTCGAAGCCTGTCTGCGGTCACTTCTTTCTACTACAACTACACTGACCAGACCACTGCCGCCCGTGTACCCCTGTAACCTATTTTAAAGTGCATACAGCCAATTTTTTTTCTCTATTTTACAATTATAAAGCCCAGATGGACTACGCTGTACCACGGTAAGAGCTACCCAGTCGTCATTTCTTTTGCAAGAAAAGCAATCCCAGCACTACAGCATCATGTAAAAATCTGCATTGTCCATGCTTTCTGGCTATCTAATAGTAGAAAGGTGCACCTGACAACAGATGCATGGACCAGTAGGCATGTCCACGAAAGGTTAGATGTCCATTACGGCGCACTGGGTTAATGTTGTGGATGCATGGTCCACAGGGGACAGCCTACAAAGTCTGTCTGCAGTCCCAAATATAAATTGTCCTCCGCTTACCACACCAATGCTGCCTGTGTACCCCTGGAACATTTCATAAACTCCATTGACCAAAATTTGGGGTTTACAGCCTACTACCAGTTTCTGCCGCTCCAAGGTGTTCCCCGGGTTGCCTTTTCTGAGCACTGATCTTCAGGCTCTTCTTAAGTAGTTGTTGAAAACAACACTGCATTCGGCCTACAAGTTGGGTCTGGGGTGTAGAGATGGTGTGTTCCACTCCAAGGTGTTCCCCAGGTTTCCTCGCCATTGCTGCGATCTTAATGCTCTCGTTTAGTAGTTGTTGGAAACTACAGTGCATTAGGCCTACAAATTGGGTATGGGGTGTAGAGAGATGGTGTGTTCCACTCCAAGGTGTTCCCCAGGTTTCCTCTCCATTGCTTCGATCTTCCTGCTCTCGTTTAGTAGTTGTTGGAAACTACAGTGCATTAGGCCTACAAATTGGGTATGGGGTGTAGAGAGACGGTGTGTTACACTCCAAGGTGTTCCCCAGGTTTCCTCTCCATTGCTTCAATCTTCCTGCTCTCGTTTAGTAGTTGTTGGAAACTACAGTGCATAAGGCCTACAAATTGGGTATGGGGTGTAGAGAGATGGTGTGTTCCACTCCAAGGTGTTCCCCAGGTTTCCTTGCCATTGCTGCGATCTTAATGCTCTCGTTTAGTAGTTGTTGGAAACTACAGTGCATTAGGCCTACAAATTGGGTATGGGGTGTAGAGAGATGGTGTGTTCCACTCCAAGGTGTTCCCCAGGTTTCTTCGCCATTGCTGCGATCTTAATGCTCTCGTTTAGTAGTTGTTGGAAACTACAGTGCATTAGGCCTACAAATTGGGTATGGGGTGTAGAGAGATGGTGTGTTCCACTCCAAGGTGTTCCCCAGGTTTCCTCGCCATTGCTGCGATCTTAATGCTCTCGTTTAGTAGTTGTTGGAAACTACAGTGCATTAGGCCTACAAATTGGGTAAGGGGTGTAGAGAGATGGTGTGTTCCACTCCAAGGTGTTCCCCAGGTTTCCTCACCATTGCTGCGATCTTAATGCTCTCGTTTAGTAGTTGTTGGAAACCACAGTGCATTAGGCCTACAAATTGGGTATGGGGTGTAGAGAGATGGTGTGTTCCACTCCAAGGTGTTCCCCAGGTTTCCTCGCCATTGCTGCGATCTTAATGCTCTCGTTTAGTAGTTGTTGGAAACTACAGTGCATTAGGCCTACAAATTGGGTATGGGGTGTAGAGAGATGGTGTGATCCACTCCAAGGTGTTCCCCAGGTTTCCTCGCCATTGCTTCGATCTTCCTGCTCTCGTTTAGTAGTTGTTGGAAACTACACTGCATTAGGCCTACAAATTGGGTATGGGGTGTAGAGAGATGGTGTGTTCCACTCCAAGGTGTTCCCCAGGTTTCCTCTCCATTGCTTCGATCTTCCTGCTCTCGTTTAGTAGTTGTTGGAAACTACAGTGCATTAGGCCTACAAATTGGGTATGGGGTGTAGAGAGACGGTGTGTTACACTCCAAGGTGTTCCCCAGGTTTCCTCTCCATTGCTTCAATCTTCCTGCTCTCGTTTAGTAGTTGTTGGAAACTACAGTGCATTAGGCCTACAAATTGGGTATGGGGTGTAGAGAGATGGTGTATTCCACTCCAAGGTGTTCCCCAGGTTTCCTTGCCATTGCTGCGATCTTAATGCTCTCGTTTAGTAGTTGTTGGAAACTACAGTGCATTAGGCCTACAAATTGGGTATGGGGTGTAGAGAGATGGTGTGTTCCACTCCAAGGTGTTCCCCAGGTTTCTTCGCCATTGCTGCGATCTTAATGCTCTCGTTTAGTAGTTGTTGGAAACTACAGTGCATTAGGCCTACAAATTGGGTATGGGGTGTAGAGAGATGGTGTGTTCCACTCCAAGGTGTTCCCCAGGTTTCCTCGCCATTGCTGCGATCTTAATGCTCTCGTTTAGTAGTTGTTGGAAACTACAGTGCATTAGGCCTACAAATTGGGTATGGGGTGTAGAGAGATGGTGTGTTCCACTCCAAGGAGTTCCCCAGGTTTCCTCACCATTGCTGCGATCTTAATGCTCTCGTTTAGTAGTTGTTGGAAACCACAGTGCATTAGGCCTACAAATTGGGTATGGGGTGTAGAGAGATGGTGTGTTCCACTCCAAGGTGTTCCCCAGGTTTCCTCGCCATTGCTGTGATCTTAATGCTCTCGTTTAGTAGTTGTTGGAAACTACAGTGCATTAGGCCTACAAATTGGGTATGGGGTGTAGAGAGATGGTGTGTTCCACTCCAAGGTGTTCCCCAGGTTTCCTCGCCATTGCTTCGATCTTCCTGCTCTCGTTTAGTAGTTGTTGGAAACTACACTGCATTAGGCCTACAAATTGGGTATGGGGTGTAGAGAGATGGTGTGTTCCACTCCAAGGTGTTCCCCAGGTTTCCTCGCCATTGCTTCGATCTTCCTGCTCTCGTTTAGTAGTTGTTGGAAACTACAGTGCATTAGGCCTACAAATTGGGTATGGGGTGTAGAGAGATGGTGTGTTCCACTCCAAGGTGTTCCCCAGGTTTCCTCGCCATTGCTTCGATCTTCCTGATCTCGTTTAGTAGTTGTTGGAAACTACAGTGCATTAGGCCTACAAATTGGGTATGGGGTGTAGAGAGATGGTGTGTTCCACTCCCAGGTGTTCCCCAGGTTTCCTCGCCATTGCTGCGATCTTAATGCTCTCGTTTAGTAGTTGTTGGAAACTACAGTGCATTAGGCCTACAAATTGGGTATGGGGTGTAGAGAGACGGTGTGTTACACTCCAAGGTGTTCCCCAGGTTTCCTCTCCATTGCTTCAATCTTCCTGCTCTCATTTAGTAGTTGTTGGAAACTACAGTGCATTAGGCCTACAAATTGGGTATGGGGTGTAGAGAGATGGTGTGTTCCACTCCAAGGTGTTCCCCAGGTTTCCTCGCCATTGCTGCAATCTTAATGCTCTCGTTTAGTAGTTGTTGGAAACTACAGTGCATTAGGCCTACAAATTGGGTATGGGGTGTAGAGAGATGGTGTGTTCCACTCCGAGGTGTTCCCCAGGTTTCCTCGCCATTGCTGCGATCTTAATGCTCTCGTTTAGTAGTTGTTGGAAACTACAGTGCATTAGGCCTACAAATTGGGTATGGGGTGTAGAGAGATGGTGTGTTCCACTCCAAGGTGTTCCCCAGGTTTCCTCGCCACTGCTGCGATCTTAATGCTCTCGTTTAGTAGTTGTTGGAAACTACAGTGCATTAGGCCTACAAATTGGGTATGGGGTGTAGAGAGATGGTGTGTTCCACTCCAAGGTGTTCCCCAGGTTTCCTCGCCATTGCTGCGATCTTAATGCTCTCGTATAGTAGTTGTTGGAAACTACAGTGCATTAGGCCTACAAATTGGGTATGGGGTGTAGAGAGATGGTGTGTTCCACTCCAAGGTGTTCCCCAGGTTTCCTCGCCATTGCTGCGATCTTAATGCTCTCATTTAGTAGTTGTTGGAAACTACAGTGCATTAGGCCTACAAATTGGGTATGGGGTGTAGCGAGATGGTGTGTTCCACTCCAAGGTGTTCCCCAGGTTTCCTCGCCATTGCTTCGATCTTCCTGCTCTCGTTTAGTAGTTGTTGGAAACTACACTGCATTAGGCCTACAAATTGGGTATGGGGTGTAGAGAGATGGTGTGTTCCACTCCAAGGTGTTCCCCAGGTTTCCTCGCCATTGCTTCGATCTTCCTGCTCTCGTTTAGTAGTTGTTGGAAACTACAGTGCATTAGGCCTACAAATTGGGTATGGGGTGTAGAGAGATGGTGTGTTCCACTCCAAGGTGTTCCCCAGGTTTCCTCGCCATTGCTTTGATCTTCCTGCTCTCGTTTAGTAGTTGTTGGAAACTACAGTGCATTAGGCCTACAAATTGGGTATGGGGTGTAGAGAGATGGTGTGTTCCACTCCAAGGTGTTCCCCAGGTTTCCTCGCCATTGCTGCGATCTTAATGCTCTCGTTTAGTAGTTGTTGGAAACTACAGTGCATTAGGCCTACAAATTGGGTATGGGGTGTAGAGAGATGGTGTGTTCCACTCCAAGGTGTTCCCCAGGTTTCCTCGCCACTGCTGCGATCTTAATGCTCTCGTTTAGTAGTTGTTGGAAACTACAGTGCATTAGGCCTACAAATTGGGTATGGGGTGTAGAGAGATGGTGTGTTCCACTCCAAGGTGTTCCCCAGGTTTCCTCGCCATTGCTGCGATCTTAATGCTCTCATTTAGTAGTTGTTGGAAACTACAGTGCATTAGGCCTACAAATTGGGTATGGGGTGTAGCGAGATGGTGTGTTCCACTCCAAGGTGTTCCCCAGGTTTCCTCGCCATTGCTTCGATCTTCCTGCTCTCGTTTAGTAGTTGTTGGAAACTACACTGCATTAGGCCTACAAATTGGGTATGGGGTGTAGAGAGATGGTGTGTTCCACTCCAAGGTGTTCCCCAGGTTTCCTCGCCATTGCTTAGATCTTCCTGCTCTCGTTTAGTAGTTGTTGGAAACTACAGTGCATTAGGCCTACAAATTGGGTATGGGGTGTAGAGAGATGGTGTGTTCCACTCCAAGGTGTTCCCCAGGTTTCCTCGCCATTGCTTTGATCTTCCTGCTCTCGTTTAGTAGTTGTTGGAAACTACAGTGCATTAGGCCTACAAATTGGGTATGGGGTGTAGAGAGATGGTGTGTTCCACTCCAAGGTGTTCCCCAGGTTTCCTCGCCATTGCTGCGATCTTAATGCTCTCGTTTAGTAGTTGTTGGAAACTACAGTGCATTAGGCCTACAAATTGGGTATGGGGTGTAGAGAGATGGTGTGTTCCACTCCAAGGTGTTCCCCAGGTTTCCTCGCCACTGCTGCGATCTTAATGCTCTCGTTTAGTAGTTGTTGGAAACTACAGTGCATTAGGCCTACAAATTGGGTATGGGGTGTAGAGAGATGGTGTGTTCCACTCCAAGGTGTTCCCCAGGTTTCCTCGCCATTGCTGCGATCTTAATGCTCTCGTTTAGTAGTTGTTGGAAACTACAGTGCATTAGGCCTACAAATTGGGTATGGGGTGTAGAGAGATGGTGTGTTCCACTCCAAGGTGTTCCCCAGGTTTCCTCGCCATTGCTTCGATCTTCCTGCTCTCGTTTAGTAGTTGTTGGAAACTACAGTGCATTAGGCCTACAAATTGGGTATGGGGTGTAGAGAGATGGTGTGTTCCACTCCAAGGTGTTCCCCAGGTTTCCTCGCCATTGCTGCGATCTTAATGCTCTCGTTTAGTAGTTGTTGGAAACTACAGTGCATTAGGCCTACAAATTGGGTATGGGGTGTAGAGAGATGGTGTGTTCCACTCCAAGGTGTTCCCCAGGTTTCCTTGCCATTGCTTCGATCTTCCTGCTCTCGTTTAGTAGTTGTTGGAAACTACAGTGCATTAGGCCTACAAATTGGGTATGGGGTGTAGAGAGATGGTGTGTTCCACTCCAAGGTGTTCCCCAGGTTTCCTCGCCATTGCTGCGATCTTAATGCTCTCGTTTAGTAGTTGTTGGAAACTACAGTGCATTAGGCCTACAAATCGGGTATGGGGTGTAGAGAGATGGTGTGTTCCACTCCAAGGTGTTCCCCAGGTTTCCTCGCCATTGCTTCGATCTTCCTGCTCTCATTTAGTAGTTGTTGGAAACTACAGTGCATTAGGCCTACAAATTGGGTATGGGGTGTAGAGAGATGGTGTGTTCCACTCCAAGGTGTTCCCCAGGTTTCCTCGCCATTGCTTTGATCTTCCTGCTCTCGTTTAGTAGTTGTTGGAAACTACAGTGCATTAGGCCTACAAATTGGGTATGGGGTGTAGAGAGATGGTGTGTTCCACTCCAAGGTGTTCCCCAGGTTTCCTCGCCATTGCTGCGATCTTAATGCTCTCGTTTAGTAGTTGTTGGAAACTACAGTGCATTAGGCCTACAAATTGGGTATGGGGTGTAGAGAGATGGTGTGTTCCACTCCAAGGTGTTCCCCAGGTTTCCTCGCCACTGCTGCGATCTTAATGCTCTCGTTTAGTAGTTGTTGGAAACTACAGTGCATTAGGCCTACAAATTGGGTATGGGGTGTAGAGAGATGGTGTGTTCCACTCCAAGGTGTTCCCCAGGTTTCCTCGCCATTGCTGCGATCTTAATGCTCTCGTTTAGTAGTTGTTGGAAACTACAGTGCATTAGGCCTACAAATTGGGTATGGGGTGTAGAGAGATGGTGTGTTCCACTCCAAGGTGTTCCCCAGGTTTCCTCGCCATTGCTTCGATCTTCCTGCTCTCGTTTAGTAGTTGTTGGAAACTACAGTGCATTAGGCCTACAAATTGGGTATGGGGTGTAGAGAGATGGTGTGTTCCACTCCAAGGTGTTCCCCAGGTTTCCTCGCCATTGCTGCGATCTTAATGCTCTCGTTTAGTAGTTGTTGGAAACTACAGTGCATTAGGCCTACAAATTGGGTATGGGGTGTAGAGAGATGGTGTGTTCCACTCCAAGGTGTTCCCCAGGTTTCCTTGCCATTGCTTCGATCTTCCTGCTCTCGTTTAGTAGTTGTTGGAAACTACAGTGCATTAGGCCTACAAATTGGGTATGGGGTGTAGAGAGATGGTGTGTTCCACTCCAAGGTGTTCCCCAGGTTTCCTCGCCATTGCTGCGATCTTAATGCTCTCGTTTAGTAGTTGTTGGAAACTACAGTGCATTAGGCCTACAAATTGGGTATGGGGTGTAGAGAGATGGTGTGTTCCACTCCAAAGTGTTCCCCAGGTTTCCTCGCCATTGCTGCGATCTTAATGCTCTCGTTTAGTAGTTGTTGGAAACTACAGTGCATTAGGCCTACAAATTGGGTATGGGGTGTAGAGAGATGGTGTGTTCCACTCCAAGGTGTTCCCCAGGTTTCCTCGCCATTGCTGCGATCTTAATGCTCTCGTTTAGTAGTTGTTGGAAACTACAGTGCATTAGGCCTACAAATTGGGTATGCGGTGTAGAGAGATGGTGTGTTCCACTCCAAGGTGTTCCCCAGGTTTCCTCGCCATTGCTGCGATCTTAATGCTCTCGTTTAGTAGTTGTTGGAAACTACAGTGCATTAGGCCTACAAATTGGGTATGGGGTGTAGAGAGATGGTGTGTTCCACTCCAAGGTGTTCCCCAGGTTTCCTCGCCATTGCTGCGATCTTAATGCTCTCGTTTAGTAGTTGTTGGAAACTACAGTACATTAGGCCTACAAATTGGGTATGGGGTGTAGAGAGATGGTGTGTTCCACTCCAAGGTGTTCCCCAGGTTTCCTCGCCATTGCTGCGATCTTAATGCTCTCGTTTAGTAGTTGTTGGAAACTACAGTGCATTAGGCCTACAAATTGGGTATGGGGTGTAGAGAGATGGTGTGTTCCACTCCAAGGTGTTCCCCAGGTTTCCTCGCCATTGTTGCGATCTTAATGCTCTCGTTTAGTAGTTGTTGGAAACTACAGTGCATTAGGCCTACAAATTGGGTATGGGGTGTAGAGAGATGGTGTGTTCCACTCCAAGGTGTTCCCCAGGTTTCCTCGCCATTGCTGCGATCTTAATGCTCTCGTTTAGTAGTTGTTGGAAACTACAGTGCATTAGGCCTACAAATTGGGTATGGGGTGTAGAGAGATGGTGTGTTCCACTCCAAGGTGTTCCCCAGGTTTCCTCGCCATTGCTTCGATCTTCCTGCTCTCGTTTAGTAGTTGTTGGAAACTACACTGCATTAGGCCTACAAATTGGGTATGGGGTATAGAGAGATGGTGTGTTCCACTCCAAGGTGTTCCCCAGGTTTCCTCGCCATTGCTTCGATCTTCCTGCTCTTGTTTAGTAGTTGTTGGAAACTACAGAGCATTAGGCCTACAAATTGGGTATGAGGTGTAGAGAGATGGTGTGTTCCACTCCAAGGTGTTCCCCAGGTTTCCTCGCCATTGCTGCAATCTTAATGCTCTCGTTTAGTAGTTGTTGGAAACTACAGTGCATTAGGCCTACAAATTGGGTATGGGGTGTATTGAGATGGTGTGTTCCACTCCAAGGTGTTCCCCAGGTTTCCTCGCCATTGCTGCGATCTTAATGCTCTCGTTTAGTAGTTGTTGGAAACTACAGTGCATTAGGCCTACAAATTGGGTATGGGGTGTAGAGAGATGGTGTGTTCCACTCCAAGGTGTTCCCCAGGTTTCCTCGCCATTGCTGCGATCTTAATGCTCTCGTTTAGTAGTTGTTGGAAACTACAGAGCATTAGGCCTACAAATTGGGTATGGGTGTATTGAGATGGTGTGTTCCACTCCAAGGTGTTCCCCAGGTTTCCTCGCCATTGCTGCGATCTTAATGCTCTCGTTTAGTAGTTGTTGGAAACTACAGTGCATTAGGCCTACAAATTGGGTATGGGGTGTAGAGAGATGGTGTGTTCCACTCCAAGGTGTTCCCCAGGTTTCCTCGCCATTGCTGCGATCTTAATGCTCTCGTTTAGTAGTTGTTGGAAACTACAGTGCATTAGGCCTACAAATTGGGTATGGGGTGTAGAGAGATGGTGTGTTCCACTCCAAGGTGTTCCCCAGGTTTCCTCGCCACTGCTGCGATCTTAATGCTCTCGTTTAGTAGTTGTTGGAAACTACAGTGCATTAGGCCTACAAATTGGGTATGGGGTGTAGAGAGATGGTGTGTTCCACTCCAAGGTGTTCCCCAGGTTTCCTCGCCATTGCTTCGATCTTCCTGCTCTCGTTTAGTAGTTGTTGGAAACTACACTGCATTAGGCCTACAAATTGGGTATGGGGTGTAGAGAGATGGTGTGTTACACTACAAGGTGTTCTCCAGGTTGCCTTTCCTGAGCTTCTATCTTCAGGCTCTCATTAAATTGTGGTTAAATGGAACAACTGCATTTGGCGTACTAGTTGGGTTGGGGCCTACTATCGTTGTCTGCCACTCCTTGCTGTTCTCCTGGTTTTCTGTCCTGAAATTCCATTTTCAGGCTCTCGTTAAGCAGTTGTTAATGTTAGACTGCATTTGGCCTACTAGTTGGGTTGGGGCCTACTATCGGTGTCTGCCACTCCTTGCTGTTCTCCTCCACTGAACAAAGCTGTGCCGCCTGTTTACTACGGTTGCCAATTTTGAACTGCATTTCGACTACTTACTGATTTGGGCCTACTCTCTGTGTCAGCCTCTCATTCCAGTTGTCCTCCACTGCAATGCCCCCTGGTTAGTCCTGTGTTACCAATTTTGAACTGCATTTAGCCCACTTTATTCTTTGGGCCTATATCTGTGTTTCCTCCTCATCCTGCCCATTGCCCAGCCAGTGATAGATGAGTCTGCTGGTACATTGACCCATAACGCTAAATTCCCCGTGCACGCTACACAGGAAGATTGTGACCCTGCTGAAAGTCAGGTTCCTCTTCCCGCATACCATACCACCTTACATGGGGACAAAGAGGAAGGTGCAGATAAAAGTGCAGGTTCCTTCATCAGGTGGGGGGAGGAATACTAGTTGGCGACGTCACTGGCACAGGGCCTCTCATAGTACGCAAAAGTGTTGCTGCCGGTGGGAGGCGCCCCCGCCGTGCAAACACACCGCTGTACTTTGAGGGGCCCTGTGCCAGTGCCAGTGCCAACGAGTGGGCCCCCCCTACTTGCTCAGGATCACAGCACTTGCAAAGTTGAAATACTTTCCTCTCCCTGCTCCACTGCCGTGACGCGTTCCAGATTTCCTGGGCCCACTAATTACTTGAACCAGCCCTACCCCCCACAACTTTAGCCAAATGACCCCCAATTTCAAATGCCTTCCAATTATTATAAGCTAAATTATGATTGACAAGCTTCAGTAAAAAGAATGGATGTTTTTGCCATTAAAATGGGCAGTGTAGGTGTTTTCCTGGCCTCCACTCACTGCCGACTATGCTCCCCCATTGACTTGCATTGGGTTTCGTGTTTCGGGCGATACCCGACTTTTCGCGATAATCGGCCGATTCCACTCGACTCGACTTCTAAGATAGTCGGGTTTCGCGAAACACGACTCGACTCTAAAATGGTCAAGGTCGCTCAACCCTACTGAGCAGGTGCAATTATACGAAGACTTGATTACACACAGGTTGATTTTATTTATAATCATTAAGCATTTAGAACAACATTGGATCATTCAGAGATCCATTATGAACTTCTGGAGTGAGTTTGCTGCACTGAAAGTAAAAGGGCCGAATATATTGCCCCCCCCCCCCCCCCACACACACACACACACACACACACACACACACACACTTTTCAGATTTTCAATTTCCACAAAATTTTTAAATAACCAATAAATTTCGTTCAACTTCACAATTGTGTTCCACTTGTTGTTGATTCTTCATAAATTTACATTTGGTATCTCTATGTTTGATGCATGTGATGTGGTAAAAGGTTGAAAAGTTCCAGGGAGCCGAATACTTTCGCAAGGCACTGTATATATACTGCTCACCTTTCTGGACCCTCTGCTCCTCGCTGACACCCAACTGGTCCTCGTTGCATGTTCTGATCATCATCACGAGTGCTAAAATCCCATCAGGGCTTCTGGATCTGGTGAGATCCGGGACGGTTCTACGAATACATGCACATGGTGATGGTGCACGATGAGACGTCATGAGGCTGTGACTAGAGATGAGCGAGCACTAAAATGCTTTGATGCAAGTTACTCAAACCAAGCAATTTCAAATGCTCAGTTTGAGCAACAAGTAGGTCTATGCAGGACTGACAGACTATAAGGTATAGCAATGCTACTGCATTGCTATATCTTACACATGCGATCAGACTGCAGAGAGTGAAAATCCCATAATGGGAATAAGTGTAAAAGTTGTAAAAAAAGGTTAAAGGAAGTTGTAAAAATATATTTTTTTTAAATCAAAAATAGTGTTGAGCGATACCTTCCGATATTCAGAAATATTGGTATGCAAGTCAATGGGACAAAAATATCGGAATTAAAATAAACCCTTTCTTTCCTTGTAGGTTAATTCTACATGAAGGAAAATAACTAAGAATAATGTAGGATGTATTGGGGGAGGTGGAGGAGACATTAAATGCATAGAGGTTTAGCCCAATCAAATGGAATAGCAGGAATTACATTTTTTTTAAAGACGTTCGGAGTTACAAAGATATTGACTATGTTAAGATTTTTTATATTTTTTCAGATATTTATGATTCACTAATTCCATGCTCTTCACCTTCTTTTTTACTTCTCCCACACTTTCTTCTTCATCATCTTCAGCACCAGCATCTTTTTCATCAAGTTCTTCTTCACCTTATTCATCTTCTTCTTCACCTTCTTCCTATTATTCTTTTTTTTAACATTCTTCATATTCTTTTTATTCAACTATTATTCTTCTTCATATTCTACTTCTTCATATTCTTCATATTCTTCTTCTTCATCATATTCTTATTTGTGACAGGCATTCCTGTAGTTGTTATCTATAAAAGTTTGAAGATTACACCTTCCGTTCTGCCTGTCACAAAAGAGTTACAACAGGATTTGTCCGCGTTCAGTTTGGCCTGCAGCAGCAGGCTTTTTCCAGGAGCACCAAGAGGAGGAATGGACTCACCCCCATACACTGCTTAGTCTTCTTCTGCTTATAATTTAGACTAGAAAGTGGCCTGATTCTAACGCATCGGGTATTCTAGAATATCCATGTCCACGTAGTATATTGCCCAGCCACATAGTATATTGCCCAGCCACATAGTATATTGCCCAGCCACGTAGTATATTGTGCAGCCACGTAGTATATTGCTCAGTCACGTAGTATATTGCCCAGTGACGTAGTATATTGCCCAGCCACATAGTATATTGCCCAGCTACATAGTATATTGCGCAGCCACGTAGTATATTGCCCAGTGATGTAGTATATTGGCCAGCCACGTAGTATATTGCCGAGCTACGTAGTATTTTGCACAGTGACGTAGTATATTGCACAGCGACGTAGTATACAGCACAGAGCCACGTAGTATATTGCCCAGTCACGTAGTATATTGCCCAGTGACGTAGTATATTGGCCAGCCACGTAGTATATTGCCCAGTCACGTAGTATATTGCCCAGTGACGTAGTATATTGCCCAGCTACATAGTATATTGCACAGCCACGTAGTATTTTGCCCAGTGACGTAGTATATTGGCCAGCCACGTAGTATATTGCCGAGCTACGTAGTATTTTGCCCAGTGACGTAGTATATTGCACAGCGACGTAGTATACAGCACAGAGCCACGTAGTATATTGCCCAGTCATGTAGTATATTGCCCAGTGACGTAGTATATTGACCAGCCACGTAGTATATTGCCCAGTGACGTAGTATATTGCCCATTGACGTAGTATATTGCACAGTGCCATAGTATACAGCACAGAGCCACGTAGTATATTGCACAGCGACATAGTATATTGGACAGTGACGTAGTATACAGCACAGAGCCACGTAGTATATTGCCCAGTCATGTAGCATATTGCCCAGTCACATAGTATATTGCACAGCCACGTACTATATTGCCCAGTCATATAGTATATTGCCTAGCCACATAGTATATTGCACAGCAATGTAGTATATTGCCCAGTGAAGTAGTATGCAGCATAGAGCCACGTAATATATTGCCCAGTCACGTAGTATATTGCCCAGCCACGTAGTATATTGCCCAGTGACGTAGTATATTGCCCAGTGACGTAGTATATTGCACAGTGACGTAGTATACAGTACAGAGCCACATAGTATATTGCACAGCTACGTAGTACATTGCCCAGTCACGTAGTATATTGCCCAGCTGCATAGTATATTGCCCAGCTACATGGTATACAGCACAGAGCCACCTAGTATATTGCCCAGCTACGTAGTATATTGCGCAGCCACGTAGTATATTGCCCAGTGAGATAGTATATTGCCCAGTGATGTAGTATATTGCTCAGCTGCATAGTATATTGCCCAGCTACATAGTATACAGCACAGAGCCACCTAGTATATTGCACAGCGACATAGTATATTGCACAGTGACGTAGTATACAGCACAGAGCCACGTATTATATTTCCCAGTCACGTAGTATATTGCCCAGTCACATAGTATATTGCCCAGTGACATAGTATATTGCCCAGTGTTGTAGTATATTGCCCAGCTGCATAGTATATTGCCCAGCTACATAGTATACAGCACAGAGCCACCTAGTATATTGCACAGCGACATAGTATATTGCACAGTGACGTAGTATACAGCACAGAGCCACGTAGTATATTGCACAGCCACGTAGTATATTGCCCAGTCACGTAGTATATTGTCCAGTCACGTAGTATATTGCCCAGTGATGTAGTATATTGCACAGCGATGTAGTATACAGCACAGAGCCATGTAGTATATTGCCCAGCCACGTAGTATATATCCCAGTCACGTTGTATATTGCCCAGCCACATAGTATATTGCTCAGCCATGTACTATATTGCCCAGTCACATAGTATATTGCCCAGCCACATAGTATATGGCACAGCAATGTAGTATATTGCCCAGTGAAGTAGTATGCAGCATAGAGCCACGTAATATATTGCCCAGTCACGTAGTATATTGCCCAGTCACGTAGTATATTGCCCAGTGACGTAGTATTTTGCCCAGTGACGTAGTATATTGCCCAGCCACGTAGTATATTGCCCAGCTACGTGGTATACAGCGCAGAGCCACGTAGTATATTGCAAAGCGACGTAGTATATTGCCCAGTGACGTAGTATACAGCACAGAGCCACGTAGTATACAGCACAGAGCCACGTAGTATATTGCATAGTGACGTTGTATATTGCCCAGCCACTTAGTATATTGCCCAGCCACGTATGTCACTGGTTAAAAAATAAAAAAATAAACATACTCCCCTTCGGATCCAAGGGCCCATTGTAGTTGTAACATACTCACCTTCGGATCTGGCGCAGGCGATGAGCGCACGGCTGCCGCCATCTTCCATTCCCAGGATGTATTGCGAAATTACCCAGATGACTTAGCGGTCTCGCGAGGCCGCTAAGTCTTCTGGGTAATTTTGCAATGCATCGCCAGGAACAACGGAAGATGGCGGCCGTCGCGAGCAGCTCGGCGGACAACGGAGGGTGAGTATAGTAGGTTTTTAGTTTTTTTATTATTTTTATCATTAGATTTTTTACTATTGATGCCGCATAGGCTGAGGCTGAGGCCTAATTGGAGCAAGTTGAAAGGGAACTTTAACCCCCAGGCATTTGCAACTAGAAGAGCCACCTTGTGCAGCAGTAATGCTGCACAAGGAAAAGGTGGCTCTTTTAATTATGCTCCTTGCACACGCTGAACAAAACACTTGTAAAATGTGGCCCCTCATACCGTGAAACCGTCCCAGAGGCGGGACTTACCTTCTTAATGAGACACAGCACAGCCATCATTCATACCCCCTTGGCGCCGGGTGCAGCCTCCTGAGCGTTGTTTGTTCCTGTCCCGGAGCCTGCACTCTTATGTTATCCCTTGGCCATGCGCAGTTAGCACTGCCCGTCTTCTGACAGCATTTGATGACAGGCTGATTGCGCCTGTGCGGTCACGCTGCCCAAGATCCCGCCCCGCAGTGTCTTCTGATTTATTCACACTGCGGGGCCGGGATTCATGGGCATGCACAGTGCATATCTTCGCCTCTCATCTCCTTCCGCCTTCTTCAGACTGTGCGGCATCAGCTGATCCCTAATCACATTCCACGACCGTGATGCCGCACAGTCTGAAGAAGGTGGAAGGAGATGTGTGAGAGGCGAAGATATGCACTGCTCATGCCTATGAATCCCAGCCCCGCAGTGTCTTCTGATTTATTCACACTGTGGGGCTATTATGCATGGCCTTGCGCAGTGCATAACTTCGCCTCTCACTCATCTCCTTCCACCTTCTTCAGACTGCGGCGTCAGCTGATCCCTAATCACATGCCACGGCCATGAAGCTGCACAGTCTGAAGAAGGCGGAAGGAGATGAGTGAGAGGCGAAGATATGCACTGTGCATCCCCATGAATCCCAGCCCCGCAGTGTGCATAAATCAGAAGACACTGCGCGGGTGGGTTCTCAGGCAGCGCGACCGCAGAGGCGCAGTTAGCCTGACATCTAATGATGTCAGAAGACGGGCAGCGCTAACTGCGCATGGCCAAGGGATAACCTAACAGTGCAGGCTCCGGGACATAAACAAACAACACTCATGAGGCTTCGCCCGGCGCCAAGGGGGTATGAATGACGGCTGTGCTGCGTCTCATTAAGAAGGACAGTCCCACCTCCGGGATGGTTTGAAGGGTTGAGGAGACACATTTTCTAAATGTTTAGTTCAGCGTGTGCAAGGAGAATAACTAAAAGAGCCACCTTGTCCAAATGCAGCATTAGTGCTGCACAAGGTGGCTCTTTCAGTTACCAATGCCTGGGGGGACAGGTTTCCTTTAATTTCTGTTGTAGTGTCAGCGTGGAGGTAGCAGGACACATTGCTGGATACACAGCAGGGGAGCAGCTGACGTTACTGAACCCCAATAACATGGCAGCAAGTGTTGACTGTGCAAACGGCACTTCCGGGTAGCAACTGGCGGTGTTGAAGCCCAGGGTCAATCAAGGTGTAGGCAGAGGCCTAATTGGAGCGAGTTTAATATCTGATGTAGTCTTAGTGTGGAGGGAGCAGGAGAACTTGCCGCACACACAGCAGGGGAACAACTGGCGTTACTGAACCCCACTAACACATGAGCGAGTGTTTTTCTCTGTGCAGACAGCACTTCCGGGCAGCAACTGGCGGTGTTGGAGCCCAGGGTCAATGCAAGAAACTGGCAGGAAAACTTGCCGCGCACACAGCAGGGGAGCAGCTGGCATTACTAAACCCAAATAACAGAGGAGCAACTGTGGACTGTGCAGACAGCATTTCCAGGCAGCAACTGGCATTGTTGGATCCCAGGGCCAATGCAGGAAACTGGCAGGAGAACTTGCCGCACACACAGCAGGGGAGAAGCTGGCATTACTGAACCTCAATAACAGAGGAGCAACTGTTGATTCTGCAGAGAGCACTTCCGGGCAGCAACTGGCAGTGTTGGAGGCCAGGGTCAATGCTAGAAGCAGAGTGTAGGCCAAGGCCTAAATGGAGCTAGTTTAATATCTGATGTAGTCTTAGTTTGGAGGGAGCAGGAGAACTTGCCGCATACACAGCAAGGGAAAAACTGGCGTTACTGAACCCCACTAACACATGAGCGAGTGTTTTTCTCTGTGCAGACAGCACTTCCGGGCAGCAACTGGCGGTGCTGGAGCCCAGGGTCAATGCTAGAAGCAGCGTGTAGGCCGAGGCCTAAATGGAGCTAGTTTAATATCTGATGTAGTCTTAGTGTGGAGGGAACAGGAGAACTTGCCGCACACATAGCAGGGGAGCAGCTGGTGTTACTGAACCCCAATAACAGAGGAGCAACTGTTGACTGTGCGGACAGCACTTCCGAGCAACAACTCACGGTGTTGGAGCCCAGGGTCAACGCTAGAAGCAGAGTGTAGGCCAAGGCCTGTTATGACCTAGTGGTCAGGACAATAATGGACCTGGTGGATAAGAGCACACGGAATGACCTGATAGTTACTGATAATATAGGACGAGCTCTGGGACGTGGGAACTCTGCTGACCACAATCCCCAATCCTATCAACCACACTAGAAATAGCCGTGGATTGCGCCTAACGCTCCCTATGCAACTCGGCACAGCCTAAGAAACTAGCTAGCCCTGAAGATAGAAAAATAAAGCCTACCCTGCCTCAGAGAAATTCCCCAAAGGAAAAGGCAACCCCTGTTGTGAATTCTGTGGCTGAATTCACTCCTGTGGTCACAAGTGGTATTGCAGCCTCTGGGCTTCCTCCCTCAGGTGTTTTGGTGAGCTCGTTGGCTGCCTTGCTATTTAACTCCACCTGAGTCTGTCTTCCTTGCTCCTTGTCAATGTTCCAGTGTTGGTTCTGAGCTACTGCATCTTTCCTGTGGCCTGCTGCTCTGCTAGATAAGTGCTACTTTGTTTTTGTTTCCGTTTTTTCTGTCCAGCTGTGCTATTCTCTTTTGCTGGAAGCTCTGAGACGCAAAGGGTGCACCGCCGTGCCGTTAGTTCGGCACGGTGGGTCTTTTTGCCCCCCTTTGCGTGGTTTTGCTTTAGGGTTTTTTGTAGACTGCATAGTTCTCTTTGCTATCCTCGCTCTGTCTAGAATATCGGGCCTCACTTTGCTGAATCTATTTCATTCCTACGTTTTGTCTTTTCATCTTGCTAACAGTCATTATATGTGGGGGGCTGCCTATTCCTTTGGGGTATTTCTCTGAGGCAAGTCAGGCTTGTATTTCTATCTTCAGGCTAGTCAGCTCCTCAGGCAGTGCCGAGTTGCATAGGTAGTGTTAGGCGCAATCCACTGCTGCTTTTAGTTGTGTGAGGATAGGTTCAGGTATTGCAGTCTGCAGAGATTCCATGTCTCAGAGCTTGTTCTATTGTTTTTGGGTTATTGCCATATCACTGTATGTGCGCTGATTACTGCACACTGTGTTGCCTGATAGCACAGCATAACAGTACAAGGAGCCATGGCAACCCCAACACGACCACATCATGCAGATTATGCAATACCAGAAAGCGAATGCTTTTGCCCTTGCCGGTCCCGAAGAGGCCTTGGACACATATTTCGATGGATTTCATTTCTGACCTTCCCGTTTCTCAAAAGATGTCGGTCATTTGGGTGGTCTGTGATCGCTTTTCTAAAATGGTCCATCTGGTGCCTTTGGTTAAATTGCCTTCCTCCTCTGATTTGGTGCCTTTGTTCTTCCAGCATGTGGTTCGTTTGCATGGCATTCCTGAGAATATTGTTTCTGACAGAGGTTCCCAGTTTGTCTCGAGGTTCTGGCGAGCCTTTTGTGGTAGGATGGGCATTGACCTATCTTTTTCCTCGGCCTTCCATCCTCAGACTAATGGCCAGACCGAACGAACCAATCAGACCTTGGAAACATATCTGAGATGTTTTGTTTCTGCTGACCAGGATGATTGGGTGTCATTTTTGCCGTTGGCTGAGTTCGCCCTTAATAATCGGGCCAGCTCGGCTACCTTGGTCTCTCCATTTTTCTGCAATTCTGGGTTCCATCCTCGTTTCTCTTCAGGACAGGTTGAGTCTTCGGACTGTCCTGGTGTGGATTCTGTGGTGGACAGGTTGCAGCAGATCTGGACTCAGGTAGTGGACAATTTGACCTTGTCCCAGGAGAAGGCTCAGCTTTTCGCTAATCGTAGACGCCGTGTGGGTCCCCGACTTCTTGTTGGGGATCTGGTTTGGTTATCTTCTCGTCATATTCCTATGAAGGTTTCCTCTCCTAAATTTAAACCTCGTTTTATTGGTCCGTATAGGATTTCTGAGATTCTCAATCCGGTGTCTTTTCGTCTGACCCTCCCAGACTCCTTTTCCATACATAATGTATTCCATAGGTCGTTGTTGAGAAGATACGTGGCACCTATGGTTCCATCTGTGGAGCCTCCTGCCCCTGTTTTGGTGGAGGGGGAATTGGAGTATATTGTGGAGAAAATTTTGGATTCTCGTGTCTCTAGACGGAAACTCCAGTATCTGGTCAAATGGAAGGGTTATGCTCAGGAAGATAATTCCTGGGTTTTTGCCTCTGATGTCCATGCCCCAGATCTTGTTCGTGCCTTTCATGTGGCTCATCCTGGTCGGCCTGGGGGTTCTGGTGAGGGTTCAGTGACCCCTCCTCAAGGGGGGGGGGGGGGTACTGTTGTGAATTCTGTGGCTGAATTCACTCCTGTGGTCACAAGTGGTATTGCAGCCTCTGGGCTTCCTCCCTCAGGTGTTTTGGTGAGCTCGTTGGCTGCCTTGCTATTTAACTCCACCTGAGTCTGTCTTCCTTGCTCCTTGTCAATGTTCCAGTGTTGGTTCTGAGCTACTGCATCTTTCCTGTGGCCTGCTGCTCTGCTAGATAAGTGCTACTTTGTTTTTGTTTCCGTTTTTTCTGTCCAGCTGTGCTATTATCTTTTGCTGGAAGCTCTGAGACGCAAAGGGTGCACCGCCGTGCCGTTAGTTCGGCACGGTGGGTCTTTTTGCCCCCCTTTGCGTGGTTTTGCTTTAGGGTTTTTTGTAGACTGCATAGTTCTCTTTGCTATCCTCGCTCTGTCTAGAATATCGGGCCTCACTTTGCTGAATCTATTTCATTCCTACGTTTTGTCTTTTCATCTTGCTAACAGTCATTATATGTGGGGGGCTGCCTATTCCTTTGGGGTATTTCTCTGAGGCAAGTCAGGCTTGTATTTCTATCTTCAGGCTAGTCAGCTCCTCAGGCAGTGCCGAGTTGCATAGGTAGTGTTAGGCGCAATCCACTGCTGCTTTTAGTTGTGTGAGGATAGGTTCAGGTATTGCAGTCTGCAGAGATTCCACGTCTCAGAGCTTGTTCTATTGTTTTTGGGTTATTGCCATATCACTGTATGTGCGCTGATTACTGCACACTGTGTTGCCTGATAGCACAGCATAACAAGCCCCCCACATATAATGACTGTGAGTAAAGATGAAAATACAAACACAGAGATGAAATAGATTTAGCAAAGTGAGGCCCGACTTACTGAACAGACCGAGCATAGGAAAGGTTACTTTGCGGTCAGCACAAAAACCTACAAAAAGACCACGCAGAGGGCGCAAAAAGAACCTCCGCACCGACTCACAGTGCGGAGGCACTCCCTCTGCGTCCCAGAGCTTCCAGCAAGCAAGAACAATCAAAATAGTAAGCTGGACAGAAAAATAGCAAACCAGAGAAAAACAAGCAGTCACTTAGCTTCTGCTGGGAAGACTGGTCACAAGAACGATCCAGGAGTGAACTAGACCAATACTGGAACATTGACAGGTGGCCTGGAGCAAAGATCTAAGTGGAGTTAAATAGAGCAGCCAGCTAACGAATTAACCTCGTCACCTGAGGAAGGAAACTCAGAAACACCCACAGCCACCAGAGAAAGTCCATGGACAGAACCAGCCGAAGTACCATTCATGACCACAGGAGGGAGCCCGACAACAGAACTCACAACAGTACCCCCCCCTTGAGGAGAGGTCACCGAACCCTCACCAAAGCCCCCAGGCCGACCAGGACGAGCCAAACGAAAGGCACGAATCAGATCGGCAGCATGAACATCAGAGGCAAAACCCAGGAATTATCTTCCTGACCATAACCCCTCCACTTGACCAGGTACTGGAGTTTCCATCTCGAAATACGAGAATCCAAAATCTTCTCCACCACATACTCCAACTCCCCCTCAACCAACACCGGGGCCGGAGGACCAACGGATGGAACCACAGGCGCCACGTATCTCCGCAACAATGACCTATGGAACACATTATGGATGGCAAAAGAAGCAGGAAGGGCCAAACGAAATGACACAGGATTGATAACCTCAGAAATCTTATACGGACCAATGAAACCAGGCTTAAACTTAGGAGAGGAAACCTTCATAGGAACATAACGAGACGACAACCAAACCAAATCCCCAACACGAAGTCGGGGACCCACACAACGCCGGCGGTTCGCGAAACGTTGAGCCTTCTCCTGGGACAACGTCAAATTGTCCACCACATGAGTCCAAATCTGCTGCAACCTATCCACCACAGTATCTACACCAGGACATTCCGAAGACTCAACCTGCCCTGAAGAGAAACGCGGATGGAAACCAGAATTGCAGAAAAACGGCGAAACCAAAGTAGCCGAGCTGGCCCGATTATTAAGGGCGAACTCAGCCAACGGCAAAAAGGACACCCAATCATCCTGATCAGCAGAAACAAAGCATCTCAGATATGTTTCCAAAGTCTGATTAGTTCGTTCGGTTTTTCCATTTGTCTGAGGATGGAAAGCCGAGGAAAAAGACAAATCAATGCCCATCCTAGCACAAAAAGATCGCCAAAACCTCGAAACAAACTGGGAACCTCTGTCAGAAACGATGTTTTCCGGGATACCATGTAAACGAACCATATGCTGGAAAAATAGTGGCACCAAATCAGAGGAGGAAGGCAATTTAGACAAGGGTACCAAATGGACCATCTTAGAAAAGCGATCACAAACCACCCAAATGACCGACATCTTTTGAGAGACGGGGAGATCCGAAACAAAATCCATAGAAATATGCGTCCAGGGCCTCTTCGGGACCGGCAAGGGCAAAAGCAACCCACTGGCACGAGAACAGCAGGGCTTAGCCCGAGCACAAGTCCCACAGGACTGCACAAAAGAACGCACATCCCGTGACAAAGACGGCCACCAAAAGGATCTAGCCACCAAATCTCTGGTACCAAAGATTCCAGGATGCCCAGCCAACACTGAACAATGAATCTCAGAGATAACTCTACTAGTCCATCTATCAGGGACAAACAGTTTCTCTGCTGGGCAACGGTCAGGTCTATCAGCCGGAAATTTTTGCAGCACCCGCCGCAAATCAGGGGAGATGGCAGACAAAATTACATCCCTCTTTGAGAATACCCGCCGGCTCAGGAACACCCGGAGAGTCAGGCACAAAACTCCTTGACAGGGCATCAGCCTTCACATTCCTAGAGCCCGGAAGGTACAAAACCACAAAATCAAAACGGGAGAAAAATAATGACCATCGAGCCTGTCTCGGATTCAACCGTTTGGCAGACTCAAGATAAGTCAAATTCTTGTGATCTGTCAAGACCACCACGCGATGCTTGGCTCCTTCAAGCCAATGACGCCACTCCTCGAATGCCCACTTCATGGCCAACAACTCTCGATTACCAACATCATAATTGCGCTCAGCAGGCGAAAACTTTCTAGAAAAGAAAGCACATGGCTTCATCACCGAGCCATCAGAACTTCTTTGCGACAAAACAGCCCCTGCTCCAATCTCAGAAGCATCAACCTCAACCTGAAACAGGAGCGAAACATCTGGCTGGCACAGCACAGGGGCAGAAGAAAAACAACGCTTCAACTCCTGAAAAGCCTCTACAGCTGCAGAAGACCAATTGACCACATCAGCACCCTTCTTGGTCAAATCAGTCAACGGTTTAGCAACACTAGAAAAATTAGCAATGAAGCGCCGATAAAAATTAGCAAAGCCCAGGAACTTTTGCAGGCTCTTCACAGATGTCGGCTGAGTCCAATCGTAAATGGCTTGGACTTTAACAGGGTCCATCTCGATAGTAGAAGGGGAAAAAATGAACCCCAAAAATGAAACCTTCTGAACTCCAAAGAGACACTTTGACCCCTTCACAAACAAGGAATTCGCACGAAGGACCTGGAACACCATTCTGACCCGCCTCACATGAGACTCCCAATCATCCGAAAAGACCAAAATGTCATCCAAATATACAATCAGGAATTTATCCAGGTACTCTCGGAAGATGTCATGCATAAAGGACTGAAATACCGATGGAGCATTGGAAAGCCCGAATGGCATAACCAGGTACTCAAAATGGCCCTCGGGCGTATTAAATGCTGTTTTTCATTCATCGCCTTGTTTAATACGCACAAGATTATACGCCCCTCGAAGATCTATCTTGGTGAACCAACTAGCCCCTTAAATACGAGCAAACAAATCAGACAGCAACGGCAAAGGATACTGAAATTTGACTGTAATCCTATTGAGAAGGCGGTAATCAATACAAGGTCTCAAAGAACCATCCTTCTTGGCCACAAAAAAGAACCCTGCTCCTAACGGTGATGACGACGGACGAATATGACCCTTCTCCAAGGATTCCTTTATATAACTCCGCATAGCGGCATGTTCTGGCACAGATAAATTGAACAATCGGCCCTTAGGAAACTTACTACCAGGAATCAAATTAATTGCACAATTGCAATCCCTATGAGGAGGTAGGGCACTGGCTTTGGGCTCATCAAATACATCCCGATAATCCGACAAAAACTCTGGAACTTCAGAAGGAGTGGAAGACGAAATAGACAAAAATGGAACATCACCATGTACCCCCTGGCAATCCCAGCTGGACACAGACATAGATTTCCAGTCCAATACTGGATTATGAACCTGTAGCCATGGCAACCCCAAAACGACCACATCATGCAGATTATGCAACACCAGAAAGCGGATATCCTCCTGATGTGCAGGAGCCATGCACCTGGTCAATTGGGTCCAGTACTGAGGCTTATTCTTGGCCAAAGGCATAGCATCAATTCCTCTCAATGGAGTAGGATACTGCAAGGGCTCCAAGAAAAAAACCACAGCGCCTAGCATACTCCAAGTCCATCAAATTCAGGGCAGCGCCTGAATCCACAAATGCCATAACAGAATAGGATGACAAAGAACAAATCAGAGTAACGGACAATAGAAATTTACACTGTACAGTACGAATGGTGTCAGACCTAGCGAACCGCTTAGTGCGCTTAGGACAATTGGAGATAGCATGAGTGGCATCACCACAGTAAAAACATAGCCCATTTCGACGTCTGTGTTCTTGCCGTTCAGCTCTGGTCAAAGTCCTATCACATTGCATAGGCTCAGGCCCATGCTCAGATAGTACCGCCAAATGGTGCACAGCTTTACGCTCACGCAAGCGTCGATCGATCTGAATGCCCAAAAGACATAGACTCATTCAGACCAGCAGGCATGGGAAATCCCACCATGACATCCTTAAGGGCTTCAGAGAGACCCTTTCTGAAGATTGCTGCCAGGGCACATTCATTCCACTGAGTGAGCACAGACCACTTTCTAAACTTCTGACAATATATCTCCGCTTCATCCTGACCCTGACACAGAGCCAGCAAGATTTTCTCTGCCTGATCCACTGAATTAGGTTCGTCATAAAGCAATCCAAGCGCCAGGAAAAACGCATCAACATCACGCAATGTCGGATCTCCTGGCGCAAGGGAAAATGCCCAGTCTTGAGGGTCACCGCGTAACAAAGAAATAATGATCTTTACTTGTTGAACAGGGTCACCTGAGGAGCGAGGTTTCAAGGCAAGAAACAATTTACAATTATTTTTGAAATTCAAGAACTTAGATCTATCACCAAAAAACAAATCAGGAATTGGAATCCTAGGCTCTGACATCGGATTCTGAACCACAAAATCTTGAATGTTTTGTACACTTATAGTGAGATTATCCATCAAAGAGGACAGACCTTGAATGTCCATGTCTACACCTGTGTTCTGAACCACCCAGATGAAAAGGGGAAAAGAGAGACAAAACACACTACAAAGAAAAAAAAATGGTCTCAGAACTTCTCTTATCCCTCTATTGAGATGCATTAGTACTTTGGGCCACCTGTACTGTTATGACCTAGTGGTCAGGACAATAATGGACCTGGTGGATAAGAGCACACAGAATGACCTGATAGTTACTGATAATATAGGACGAGCTCTGGGACGTGGGAACTCTTTTGACCACAATCCCCAATCCTATCAACCACACTAGAAATAGCCGTGGATTGCGCCTAACGCTCCCTATGCAACTCGGCACAGCCTAAGAAACTAGCTAGCCCTGAAGATAGAAAAATAAAGCCTACCCTGCCTCAGAGAAATTCCCCAAAGGAAAAGGCAGCCTGTTGTGAATTCTGTGGCTGAATTCACTCCTGTGGTCACAAGTGGTATTGCAGCCTCTGGGCTTCCTTCCTCAGGTGTTTTGGTGAGCTCGTTGGCTGCCTTGCTATTTAACTCCACCTGAGTCTGTCTTCCTTGCTCCTTGTCAATGTTCCAGTGTTGGATCTGAGCTCTGCATCTTCCCTGCGGCCTGCTGCTCTGCTAGATAAGTGCTACTTTGTTTTTGTTTCTGTTTTTTCCGTCCAGCTGTGCTATTCTTTTTTGCTGGAAGCTCTGAGACGCAAAGGGTGCACCGCCGTGCCGTTAGTTCGGCACGGTGGGTCTTTTTGTCCCCTTTTGCGTGGTTTTTGCTTTAGGGTTTTTTGTAGACTGCATAGTTCTCTTTGCTATCCTCGCTCTGTCTAGAATATCGGGCCTCACTTTGCTGAATCTATTTCATTCCTACGTTTTGTCTTTTCATCTTGCTAACAGTCATTATATGTGGGGGGCTGCCTATTCCTTTGGGGTATTTCTCTGAGGCAAGTCAGGCTTGTATTTCTATCTTCAGGCTAGTCAGCTCCTCAGGCAGTGCCGAGTTGCATAGGTAGTGATAGGCGCAATCCACTGCTGCTTTTAGTTGTGTGAGGATAGATCAGGTATTGCAGTCTACAGAGATTCCACGTCTCAGAGCTCGTCCTATGATTTTGGGTTATTGTCAGATCACTGTATGTGCTCTGACCGCTATGTCCATTGTGGAACTGAATTGCCTTTCATAACAGTACAAGGAGCCAAACCAATGATTCTCATTAGAGGGAAAAAAGAAATCCTGACATCATTTTTTTTCCTCAGCTCTGTCTTCAGTTTTTTTTTTCCCCTAGACATTAGAGTGCTTCAGGACACAGCTGTGGACATGGATATTCAGGCTCTGTGCTCCTCAATGGATAATCTCATTGTAAATGTACAAAAGATTCAAGATACTATTGATCAGAAATCTATGCTAGAACCAAGAATTCCTATTCCTGATTTGTTTTTTGGTGACAGAACTAAGTTCCTGAGCTTCAAAAATAATTGTAAGCTATTTTTGGCCTTGAAACCTCATTCTTCTGGTAATCCTATTCAACAGGTTTTGATTATTATTTCTTTTTTGCGCGGCGACCCACAGGACTGGGCGTTTTCTCTTGCGCCAGGAGACCCTGCATTGAGTAATGTTGATGCGTTTTTCCAGGCGCTTGGATTGCTTTACGATGAGCCTAATTCAGTGGATCAGGCTGAGAAAAATTTGCTGGCTTTATGCCAGGGTCAGGATGATGTAGAAGTATATTGTCAGAAATTTAGGAAGTGGTCAGTGCTCACTCTGTGGAATGAATCTGCACTAGCTGCTTTGTTCAGAAAGGGTCTCTCTGAAGCTCTTAAGGATGTCATGGTGGGATTTCCTATGCCTGCTGGTTTGAATGAGTCTGTGTCCTTGGCCATTCAGATCGGTCGTCGCTTGCGCGAGCGTAAATCTGTGCACCATCTGGCGGTATTGTCTGAGAGTAAACCTGAGCCTATGCAGTGCGACAGGACTATGACTAAAGTTGAACGGCAAGAACACAGACGTCTGAACAGGCTGTGTTTCTACTGTGGTGATTCCACTCATGCTATTTCTAATTGTCCTAAGCGCACTAGGCGGTTCGATAGCTCTGCCGTTATTGGTACTGTACAGTCCAAATTCCTTCTGTCCATTACCTTGATATGCTCTTTGTCATCGTATTCTGTCATGGCGTTTGTGGATTCAGGCGCTGCCCTGAATCTGATGGATTTGGATTATGCTAAACGTTGTGGATTTTTCTTGGAGCCTTTGCGGTGTCCTATTCCGTTGAGAGGAATTGATGCTACACCTTTGGCCAAGAATAAGCCTCAGTACTGGGCCCAGCTGACCATGTGCATGGCTCCTGCACATCAGGAAGTTATTCGCTTTCTGGTACTGCATAATTTGCATGATGTGGTCGTGTTGGGGTTGCCATGGCTACAAACCCATAATCCAGTATTGGATTGGAACTCTATGTCGGTAACCAGCTGGGGTTGTCAGGGAGTACATGGTGATGTTCCATTTTTGTCTATTTCGTCATCCATTCCTTCTGACATCCCAGAGTTCTTGTCGGACTTTCAGGATGTATTTGAAGAGCCCAAGTCTGATGCCCTACCTCCGCATAGGAATTGTGATTGTGCTATCAATTTGATTCCTGGTAGTAAATTCCCTAAGGGTCGTTTATTTAATTTGTCCGTGCCTGAACACACCGCTATGCGCAGTTATGTGAAAGAATCCCTGGAGAAGGGACATATTCGCCCATCGTCATCACCATTGGGAGCAGGGTTCTTTTTTGTAGCCAAAAAGGATGGTTCGCTAAGACCGTGTATTGATTACCGCCTTCTTAATAAGATCACTGTTAAGTTTCAGTATCCCTTGCCATTGATATCTGACTTGTTTGCTCGGATTAAGGGGGCTAGTTGGTTTACTAAGATTGATCTTCGTGGTGCGTATAATCTGGTGAGAATCAGGCAGGGAGATGAATGGAAAACGGCATTTAATACGCCCGAGGGTCATTTTGAGTATCTAGTGATGCCGTTCGGACTTGCCAATGCTCCATCTGTTTTTCAGTCTTTTATGCATGACATTTTCCGTGAGTATCTGGATAAATTCTTGATTGTTTACTTGGATGACATTTTGATCTTCTCAGATGATTGGGAGTCTCATGTGAAGCAAGTCAGAATGGTTTTCCAGGTACTGCGTGCTAATTCCTTGTTCGTGAAGGGATCAAAGTGTCTCTTCGGTGTGCAGAAAGTTTCATTTTTGGGGTTCATCTTTTCCCCTTCTACTATCGAGATGGATCCGGTTAAGGTCCAGGCCATCCAGGATTGGACTCAGCCGACATCTCTAAAAAGTCTGCAGAAATTCCTGGGCTTTGCTAATTTTTATCGTCGCTTCATCAGTAATTTTTCTAGCATTGCCAGACCATTGACCGATTTGACCAAGAAGGGTGCTGATTTGGTTAATTGGTCTTCTGCTGCCGTGGAAGCTTTTCAGGAGTTGAAGCGTCGTTTTTGCTGTGCCTCTGTGTTGTGTCAACCAGATGTTTCTCTTCCGTTCCAGGTCGAGGTTGATGCTTCTGAGATTGGTGCAGGGGCGGTTTTGTCACAGAGAGGTTCTGGTTGCTCAGTGTTGAAACCATGTGCTTTCTTTTCCAGGAAATTTTCTGCTGCTGAGCGTAATTATGATGTGGGCAACCGAGAGTTGCTGGCCATGAAGTGGGCATTCGAGGAATGGCGTCATTGGCTTGAGGGAGCTAAGCATCGCGTGGTGGTATTGACTGATCATAAGAACCTTACTTATCTCGAGTCTGCCAAGCGCTTGAATCCTAGACAGGCCCGTTGGTCGTTATTTTTTGCTCGTTTTGATTTTGTGATTTCGTACCTTCCGGGCTCTAAAAATGTGAAGGCGGATGCTCTGTCTAGGAGTTTTGTGCCCGACTCTCCGGGGTTATCTGAGCCGGCGAGTATCCTCAAGGAAGGAGTCATTGTGTCTGCCATCTCCCCTGATTTGCGGAGAGTGTTGCAGAAATTTCAGGCTAATAAACCTGATCGTTGTCCGGCCGAGAAACTGTTCGTCCCTGATAGGTGGACTAGTAAAGTTATCTCTGAACTTCATTGTTCGGTGCTGGCTGGTCATCCAGGAATCTTTGGTACCAGAGAGTTAGTTGCTAGATCCTTCTGGTGGCCATCTCTGTCACGGGATGTGCGTGCTTTTGTGCAGTCCTGTGGGATTTGTGCTAGGGCTAAGCCCTGCTGTTCACGTGCCAGTGGGTTGCTTTTGCCCTTGCCGGTCCCGAAGAGGCCTTGGACACATATTTCGATGGATTTCATTTCTGACCTTCCCGTTTCTCAAAAGATGTCGGTCATTTGGGTGGTCTGTGATCGCTTTTCTAAAATGGTCCATCTGGTGCCCTTGGTTAAATTGCCTTCCTCCTCTGATTTGGTGCCTTTGTTCTTCCAGCATGTGGTTCGTTTGCATGGCATTCCTGAGAATATTGTTTCTGACAGAGGTTCCCAGTTTGTCTCGAGGTTCTGGCGAGCCTTTTGTGGTAGGATGGGCATTGACCTATCTTTTTCCTCGGCCTTCCATCCTCAGACTAATGGCCAGACCGAACGAACCAATCAGACCTTGGAAACATATCTGAGATGTTTTGTTTCCGCTGACCAGGATGATTGGGTGTCATTTTTGCCGTTGGCTGAGTTCGCCCTTAATAATCGGGCCAGCTCGGCTACCTTGGTCTCTCCATTTTTCTGCAATTCTGGGTTCCATCCTCGTTTCTCTTCAGGACAGGTTGAGTCTTCGGACTGTCCTGGTGTGGATTCTGTGGTGGACAGGTTGCAGCAGATCTGGACTCAGGTAGTGGACAATTTGACCTTGTCCCAGGAGAAGGCTCAGCTTTTCGCTAATCGCAGACGCCGTGTGGGACCCCGACTTCGTGTTGGGGATCTGGTTTGGTTATCTTCTCGTCATATTCCTATGAAGGTTTCCTCTCCTAAATTTAAACCTCGTTTTATTGGTCCGTATAGGATTTCGGAGATTCTCAATCCGGTGTCTTTTCGTCTGACCCTCCCAGACTCCTTTTCCATACATAATGTATTCCATAGGTCGTTGTTGAGGAGATACGTGGCACCTATGGTTCCATCTGTGGAGCCTCCTGCCCCTGTTTTGGTGGAGGGGGAATTGGAGTATATTGTGGAGAAAATTTTGGATTCTCGTGTCTCTAGACGGAAACTCCAGTATCTGGTCAAATGGAAGGGTTATGCTCAGGAAGATAATTCCTGGGTTTTTGCCTCTGATGTCCATGCCCCAGATCTTGTTCGTGCCTTTCATGTGGCTCATCCTGGTCGGCCTGGGGGTTCTGGTGAGGGTTCGGTGACCCCTCCTCAAGGGGGGGGTACTGTTGTGAATTCTGTGGCTGAATTCACTCCTGTGGTCACAAGTGGTATTGCAGCCTCTGGGCTTCCTTCCTCAGGTGTTTTGGTGAGCTCGTTGGCTGCCTTGCTATTTAACTCCACCTGAGTCTGTCTTCCTTGCTCCTTGTCAATGTTCCAGTGTTGGATCTGAGCTCTGCATCTTCCCTGCGGCCTGCTGCTCTGCTAGATAAGTGCTACTTTGTTTTTGTTTCTGTTTTTTCCGTCCAGCTGTGCTATTCTTTTTTGCTGGAAGCTCTGAGACGCAAAGGGTGCACCGCCGTGCCGTTAGTTCGGCACGGTGGGTCTTTTTGTCCCCTTTTGCGTGGTTTTTGCTTTAGGGTTTTTTGTAGACTGCATAGTTCTCTTTGCTATCCTCGCTCTGTCTAGAATATCGGGCCTCACTTTGCTGAATCTATTTCATTCCTACGTTTTGTCTTTTCATCTTGCTAACAGTCATTATATGTGGGGGGCTGCCTATTCCTTTGGGGTATTTCTCTGAGGCAAGTCAGGCTTGTATTTCTATCTTCAGGCTAGTCAGCTCCTCAGGCAGTGCCGAGTTGCATAGGTAGTGATAGGCGCAATCCACTGCTGCTTTTAGTTGTGTGAGGATAGATCAGGTATTGCAGTCTACAGAGATTCCACGTCTCAGAGCTCGTCCTATGATTTTGGGTTATTGTCAGATCACTGTATGTGCTCTGACCGCTATGTCCATTGTGGAACTGAATTGCCTTTCATAACAGCAGCCCCCCACATATAATGACTGTGAGTAAAGATGAAAATACAAACACAGAGATGAAATAGATTTAGCAAAGTGAGGCCCGACTTACTGAACAGACTGAGGATAGGAAAGGTTACTTTGCGGTCAGCACAAAAACCTACAAAAAGACCACGCAGAGGGCGCAAAAAGACCCTCCGCACCGACTCACGGTGCGGAGGCGCTCCCTCTGCGTCCCAGAGCTTCCAGCAAGCAAGAACAATCAAAATAGCAAGCTGGACAGAAAAATAGCAAACCAGAGAAAAACAAGCAGTCACTTAGCTTCTGCTGGGAAGACTGGTCACAAGAACGATCCAGGAGTGAACTAGACCAATACTGGAACATTGACAGGTGGCCTGGAGCAAAGATCTAAGTGGAGTTAAATAGAGCAGCCAGCTAACGAATTAACCTCGTCACCTGAGGAAGGAAACTCAGAAACACCCACAGCCACCAGAGAAAGTCCATGGACAGAACCAGTCGAAGTACCATTCATGACCACAGGAGGGAGCCCGACAACAGAACTCACAACAGAGGCCTAAATGGAGCTAGTTTAATATCTGATGCAGTCTTAGTGTGGAGGGAGCAGGAGAACTTGCTGCACACACAGCAGGGGAACAGCTTGTGTTACTGAACCCCAATAACAGAGGAGCAACTGTGGACTGTGCAGACAGCACTTCCGAGCAACAACTCGCGGTGTTGGAGCCCAGGGTCAATACTAGAAGCAGAGTGTAGGTTGAGGCCTAAATAGAGATAGTTTAATATCTGATGTAGTCTTAGTGTGGAGGGAGTAGGAGAACTTGCTGCACACACAGCAGGGGAACAGCTTGTGTTACTGAACCCCAATAACAGAGGAGCAACTGTGGACTGTGCAGACAGCACTTCCGAGCAACAACTCGCGGTGTTGGAGCCCAGGGTCAATACTAGAAGCAGAGTGTAGGTTGAGGCCTAAATAGAGATAGTTTAATATCTGATGTAGTCTTAGTGTGGAGGGAGTAGGAGAACTTGCTGCACACACAGCAGGGGAACAGCTTGTGTTACTGAACCCCAATAACAGAGGAGCAACTGTGGACTGTGCAGACAGCACTTCCGGGCAGCAACTGGCATTGTTGGATCCCAGGGCCATTGCAGGAAACTGGCAGGAGAACTTTCCGACGCACACAGCAAGGTAGCAGCTGGCGTTACTGAACCCCAATAACAGAGGAGCAACTGTTGACTGTGCGGACAGCACTTCTGAGCAACAACTGGCAGTGTTGGAACCCAGTGTCAATGCTAGAAGCAGCGGGTAGGCCGAGGCCTAAATGGAGCTAGTTTAATATATGATGTAGTCTTAGTGTGGAGGGAACAGGAGAACTTGCCGCACACATAGCAAGGGAACAGCTGGCGTTAATGAACCGCATTAACAGAGGAGCAACTGTTGACTGTGCAGACAGCACTTCCGGGCAGCAACTGGCGGTGCTGGAGCCCAGGGTCAATGCAAGAAACTGGCAGGGGAGCAGCTGGTATTACTGAATCCCAATAACAGAGGAGCAACTGTTGACTGTGCGGACAGCACTTCCGAGCAACAACTCGCGGTGTTGGAACCCAGGATCAATGCTAGAAGCAGAGTGTAGGCCGAGGCCTAAATGGAGCTAGTTTAATATCTGATGTAGTCTTAGTGTGGAGGGAGCAGGAGAACTTGCTGCACACACAGTAGGGGAACAGCTTGTGTTACTGAACCCCAATAACAGGGGAGCAAATGTGGCCTGTGCAACAAGCACTTCCGGGCAGCAACTGGCAGTGTTGGATCCCAGGGCCAATGCAGGAAACTGGCAGGAGAACTTGCCGCACACACAGCAGGAGAGCAGCTGGCGTTACTGAACCCCAATAACAGAGGAGCAACTGTTGACTGTGCGGACAGCACTTCTGAGCAACAACTGGCGGTGTTGAAGCCCAGGGTCAATGCTAGATGCAGAGTGTAGGCCGAGGCCTAAATGGAGCTAGTTTAATATCTGATGTAGTCTTAGTGTGGAGCGAAAAGGAGAACTTGCTGCACACACAGTAGGGGAACAGCTTGTGTTACTGAACCCCAATAACAGAGGTGCAAGTGTTTTTCTCTGTGCAGACAGCACTTTCGGACAGCAACTGGCGGTGTTGGAGCCCAGGGTCAATGCAAGAAACTGGCAGGAGAACTTGCCGCACACACAGCAGGGGAGCAGCTGGCGTTACTGAACCCCAATAACAGAGGAGCAACTGTTGACTGTGCGGACAGCACTTCTGAGCAACAACTGGTGGTGTTGGAGCCCAGGGTCAATGCTAGAAGCAGAGTGTAGGCCGAGGCCTAAATGGAGCTAGTTTAATATCTGATGTAGTCTTAGTGTGGAGCGAAAAGGAGAACTTGCTGCACACACAGTAGGGAAACAGCTTGTGTTACTGAACCCCAATAACAGAGGAGCAACTGTGGACTGTGCAGACAGCACGTCCGAGCAACAACTCGCGGTTTTGGAGCCCAGGGTCAATGCTAGAAGCTGAGTGTAGGTCGAGGCCTAAATGGAGCTAGTTTAATATCTGATGTAGTCTTAGTGTGGAGGGAGCAGGAGAACTTGCTGCACACACAGCAGGGGAACAGCTTGTGTTACTGAACCCAATAACAGAGGAGCAACTGTGGCCTGTGCAGACAGCACTTCTGGGCAGCAACTGGCAGTGTTGGATCCCAGGGCCAATGCAGGAAACTGGCAGGAGAACTTGCCACACACACAGCAGGGGAGCAGCTGGCGTTACTGAACCCCAATAACAGAGGAGCAACTATAGACTGCGGACAGCACTTCCGAGCAACAACTTGCAGTGTTGGAGCCAAGGGTCAATGCTAGAAGCAGAGTGTAGGTCGAGGCCTAAGTAGAGCTAGTTAAATATCTGATGTAGTCTCAGTGTGGAGAGAGCAGGAGAACTTGCTGCACACACAGCAGGGGAAAAGCTTGTGTTACTGAACCCCAATAACAGAGGAGCAACTGTTGACTGCGGACAGCACTTCCGAGCAACAACTTGCAGTGTTGGAGCCAAGGGTCAATGCTAGAAGCAGAGTGTAGGCCGAGGCCTAAGTAGAGCTAGTTTAATATCTAATGTAGTCTCAGTGTGGAGAGAGCAGGAAAACTTGCTGCACACACAGGAGGGGAACAGCTTGTGTTACTGAACCGCAATAACAGAGGAGCAACTGTGGACTGTGCAGACAGCACTTCCGGGCAGCAACTGGCGGTTTTGGAGCCCAGGGCCAATGCAGGAAACTGGCAGGAGAACTAACCGCACACAGCAGGGGAGCAGCTGGCGTAACTGAACCCCAATAACAGAGGAGCAACTGTTGACTGTGCGGACAGCACTTCTGAGCAACAACTGGTGGTGTTGGAGCCCAGGGTCAATGCTAGAAGCAGAGTGTAGGCCGAGGCCTAAATGGAGCTAGTTTAATATCTGATGTAGTCTTAGTGTGGAGCGAGCAGGAGAACTTGCTGCACACACAGCAGGGGAACAGCTTGTGTTACTGAACCCCAATAACAGAGGAGCAACTGTGGACTGTGCAGACAGCACTTCTGGGCAGCAACTGGCATTGTTGGATCCCAGGGCCAATGCAGGAAACTGGCAGAGGAATATCCGACGCACACAGCAGGGTAGCAGCTGGCGTTACTGAACCCCAATAACAGAGGAGCAACTGTTGACTGTGCGGACAGCACTTCCGAGAAACAACTGGCAGTGTTGGAACCCAGTGTCAATGCTAGAAGCAGCGGGTAGCAGCCGAGGCCTAAATGGAGCTAGTTTAATATCTGATGTAGTCTTAGTGTGGAGCGAGCAGGAGAACTTGCTGCACACACAGTAGGGGAACAGCTTGTGTTACTGAACCCCAATAACAGAGGAGCAACTGTGGCCTGTGCAGACAGCCCTTCCGGGCAGCAACTGGCAGTGTTGGATCCCAGGGCCAATACAGGAAACTGGCAGGAGAACTTGCCACACACACGGCAGGGGAGCAGCTGGCGTTACTGAACCCCAATAACAGAGGAGCAACTGTTGACTGCGGACAGCACTTCCGAGCAACAACTTGCAGTGTTGGAGCCAAAGGTCAATGCTAGAAGCAGAGTGTAGACCGAGGCCTAAGTAGAGCTAGTTTAATATCTGATGTAGTCTCAGTGTGGAGAGAGCAGGAGAACTTGCTGCACACACAGGAGGGGAACAGCTTGTGTTACTGAACTGCAATAACAGAGGAGCAACTGTGGACTGTGCAGACAGCACTTCCGGGCAGCAACTGGCGGTGTTGGAGCCCAGGGCCAATGCAGGAAACTGGCAGGAGAACTTGCCGCACACAGCAGGGGAGCAGCTGGTGTAACTGAACCCCAATAACAGAGGAGCAACTGTTGACTGTGCGGACAGCACTTCTGAGCAACAACTGGCGGTGTTGAAGCCCAGGGTCAATGCTAGAAGCAGAGTGTAGGCCGAGGCCTAAATGGAGCTAGTTTAATATCTGATGTAGTCTTAGTTTGGAGGCAGCAGGAGAACTTGCCGCACACAGCAAGGGAACAACTGGCATTTCTACACCCCACTAACACATGAGTGAGTGTTTTTCTCTGTGCAGACAGCACTTCCGGGCAGCAACTGGCAGTGTTGGAGCCAGGGTCAATGCAAGAAACTGGCAGGAAAACTTGCCACACACACAGCAGGGGAGCAGCTGGCGTTACAGAACCCCAATAACAGAGGAGCAACTGTTGACTCTGCAGACAGCACTTCCGAGCAACAACTGGCGGTGTTGGAATCCAGGGTCAATGCAAGAAGCAGAGTGTAGGCCGAGGCCTAAATGGAGCTAGTTTAATATCTGATGTAGCCTTAGTGTGGAGGGAGCAGGAGAACTTGCCGCACAAATAGCAGGGGAACAGCTGGTGTTACTGAACCCCAATAACAGAGGAGCAACTGTGTTGACTGTGCAGACAACACTTCCGGGAAGCAACTGGCGGTGTTGGAGCCCAGGGTCAATGCAAGAAACTGGCAGGAGAATTTGCCACGCACACAGCAGGGGAGCAGCTGGTGTTCCTAAACCCCAATAACAGAGGAGCAACTGTTGACTGTGCGGACAGCACTTCTGAGCAACAACTGGCGGTGTTGGAGCCCATGGTCAATGCTAGAAGCAGAGTGAAGGCCGTATCCTAAATGGAGCTAGCTTAATATCTGATGTAGTCTTAGTGTGGAGGGAGCAGGAGAACTTGCCGCACACATAGAAGGGGAACAGCTGGTGTTACTGAACCCCAATAACAGAGGAGCAACTGTTGACTGTGCAGACAACACTTCCGGGCAGCAGCTGGCGGTGTTGGAGCCCAGGGTCAATGCAAGAAACCGGCAGGAGAACTTGCCACACACACAGCAGGGGAGCAGCTGGCGTTACTGAACCCCAATAACAGAGGAGCAACTGTTGACTGCGGACAGCACTTCCGAGCAACAACTCGCAGTGTTGGAGCCCAGGGTCAATGCTAGAAGCAGAGTGTAGGCCGAGGCCTAAGTGGAGCTAGTCTAATATCTGATGTAGTCTCACTGTGGAGGGAGCAGGAGAACTTGCTGCACACACACAGCAGGGGAACAGCTTGTGTTACTGAACCGCAATAACAGAGGAGCAACTGTGGACTGTGCAGACAGCACTTCCGGGCAGCAACTGGCAGTGTTGGAGCCCAGGGCCAATGCAGGAAACTGGCAGGAGAACTTGCCGCACACAGCAGGGGAGCAGCTGGCGTAACTGAACCTCAATAACAGAGGAGCAACTGTTGACTCTGCAGACAGCACTTCCAGGCAGCAACTGGCGGTGTTGGAGGCCAGGGTCAATACTAGAAGCAGAGTGTAGGCCAAGGCCTAAATGGAGCTAGTTTAATATCTGATGTAGTCTTAGTTTGGAGGCAGCAGGAGAACTTGCCGCACACAGCAAAGAAACAACTGGCATTTCTAAACCCCACTAACACATGAGTGAGTGTTTTTCTCTGTGCAGACAGCACTTCCGGGCAGCAACTGGCAGTGTTGGAGCCAGGGTCAATGCAAGAAACTGGCAGGAGAACTTGCCGCACACACAGCAGGGGAGCAGCTGGCGTTACAGAACCCCAATAACAGAGGAGCAACTGTTGACTCTGCAGACAGCACTTCCGAGCAACAACTGGCAGTGTTGAAATCCAGGGTCAATGCTAGAAGCAGAATGTAGGCCGAGGCCTAAATGGAGCTAGTTTAATATCTGTAGTCTTAGTGTGGAGGGAGCAGGAGATCTTGCCGCACACATAGCAAGGGAACAGCTGGCGTTAATAAAATTCCAATAACAGAGGAGCAACTGTTGACTGTGCAGACAGCACTTCCGAGCAGCAACTGGTGGTGTTGGAGCCCAGGGTCAATGCAAGAAACTGGCAGGAGAATTTGCCACACACACAGCAGGTGAGCAGCTGGCGTTACTAAACCCCAATAACAGAGGAGCAACTGTTGACTGTGCAGACAGCACTTCCGAGCAACAACTCGCGGTGTTGGAGCCCAGGGTCAATGCTAGAAGCAGAGTGTAGGCCGCGGCCTAAATGGAGCTATTCTAATATCTGATGTAGTCTTAGTGTGGAGGGAGCAGGAGAAATTGCCGCACACACAGCAGGGGAACAGCTTGTGTTACTGAACCCCAATAACAGAGGAGCAACTGTGGACTGTGCAGACAGCACTTCCGGGCAGCAACTGGCGGTGTTGGAGCCCAGGGCCAATGCAGGAGAAATTGCCGCACACACAGCAGGGGAGCAGCTGGCTGTTATGGACCTGGTGGTTAGGAGCACCCGGCACGACCTGATAGTTAAACTCACACAGGACAAGCTCTGGGATGTGGGAGCTCTGCTGACCGCAGCCCCTAATCCTATCACAACAACTGTTGTGAATTCTGTGATCATGCTCCCTCCTGTGGTCACGAGTGGTACTGTGGCTTCTGAGTTTCCTTCCTCAGGTGATGAGGTTAAGTCGTTAGGTGCTGCTCTATTTAACTCCACCTAGTGCTTTGATCCTGGCCTCCAGTCAATGTTCTAGTATTGGTCTTGCTTCCTCCTGGATCGTTCCTGTGGCCTGTCTTCTCAGCATAAGCTAAGTTCTGCTTGTGTTACTTTTGTTGCTATATTTTCTGTCCAGCTTGCTTAATTGGTTTTTCTTGCTTGCTGGAAGCTCTGAGACGCAGAGGGAGCACCTCCGTACCGTTAGTCGGTGCAGAGGGTCTTTTTGCCCCTCTGCGTGGTTGTTTGTAGGTTTTTGTGTTGACCGCAAAGCTATCTTTCCTATCCTCGGTCTATTCAGTAAGTCGGGCCTCACTTTGCTCAATCTATTTCATCTCTGTGTTTGTGTTTTCATCTTACTCACAGTCATTATATGTGGGGGGCTGCCTTTTCCTTTGGGGAATTTCTCTGAGGCAAGGTAGGCTTATTTTTCTGTCTTCAGGCCTAGCTAGTTTCTCAGGCTGTGCCGAGTTGCATAGGGAGCGTTAGGCGCAATCCACGGCTACCTCTAGTGTGGTGTGATAGGATTAGGGATTGCGGTCAGCAGAGTTCCCACGTCTCAGAGCTCGTCCTATGTTTTTGGGTTATTGTCAGGTCACTTTGTGTGCTCTGAACTTCAAGGTCCATTGTGGTTCTGAATTACCTATTCATAACAGTACTGGAGGCCCAAAGTACTATGCTTCTCAATAGAGGGAAAAAAGAAGTTCTGAGACCATTTTTTTTTCTTTGCACTGTGTTTTGCATTTTTTTTCTTTTTTTCCCCTAGACATATGGGTGGTTCAGGACACAGGTGTGGTGATGGACATTAAAGGTCTGTCTTCATGTGTGGATCTTCTCACTGCAAGAGTACAAAATATTCAAGACTTTGTGGCTCAGAATTCTATGTTAGAACCAAGAATTCCTATTCCTGATTTGTTTTCTGGAGATAGAGCTAAATTTCTGAGTTTCAAAAATAATTGCAAACTGTTTCTGGCGTTGAAACCTCGCTCCTCTGGTGACCCAGTTCAACAAGTTAAGATCATTATTTCTTTATTACGTGGCGACCCTCAAGACTGGGCATTTTCCCTTGCGCCAGGAGATCCTGCATTATGTAATATTGATGCGTTTTTTCTGGCGCTCGGATTACTGTACGATGAACCTAATTCAGTGGATCAGGCAGAGAAAAAATTGCTGGCTCTGTGTCAGGGTCAGGATGAGATAGAGATTTATTGTCAGAAGTTTAGAAAGTGGTCTGTGCTCACTCAATGGAATGAATGTGCTTTGGCAGCAATCTTCAGAAAGGGTCTCTCTGAAGCCCTTAAGGATGTCATGGTGGGATTTCCTATGCCTGCTGGTCTGAATGAGTCTATGTCTTTGGCCATTCAGATCGGTCGACGCTTGCGTGAGCGTAAATCTGTGCACCATTTGGCGGTATTATCTGAGCATAAACCTGAGCCTATGCAGTGCGATAGGACTTTGACCAGAGCTGAAAGGCAGGAACACAGACGTCAGAATGGGCTGTGTTTCTACTGTGGTGATTCCACTCATGCTGTCTCCGATTGTCCTAAGTGCACTAAGCGGTTTGCTAGATCTGCCACCATTGCTACGGTACAGTCGAAATTTCTTTTGTCCGTTACTTTGATCTGCTCTTTGTCTTCCTATTCTGTCATGGCTTTTGTGGATTCAGGCGCTGCCCTGAATTTGATGGACTTGGAGTTTGCTAGGCGCTGTGGGTTTGTCTTGGAGCCCTTGAGGTCTGATTCCATTGAGAGGAATTGATGCTACGCCTTTGGCCAAGAATAAGCCTCAGTATTGGACCCAGCTGACTATGTGCATGGCTCCTGCGCACCAGGAGGATATTCGCTTTCTGGTGTTGCAAAATCTGCATGATGTGGTCGTGTTGGGGTTGCCATGGCTACAAGTCCATAACCCAGTATTAGATTGGAAATCAATGTCTGTGTCCAGCTGGGGTTGTCAGGGGGTACATGGTGATGTTCCATTTCTGTCTATCTCATCATCCACCCCTTCTGAGGTCCCAGAGTTCTTGTCTGATTACCGGGATGTATTCGATGAGCCCAAGTCCAATGCCCTACCTCCGCATAGGGATTGTGATTGTGCTATCGAGTTGATTCCTGGTAGTAAGTTTCCTAAGGGTCGACTGTTTAATTTATCTGTACCTGAGCACGCCGCTATGCGGAGTTACATAAAAGAATCCTTGGAGAAGGGTCATATTCGGCCGTCGTCATCGCCATTGGGAGCAGGGTTCTTTTTTGTGGCCAAGAAGGATGGTTCGCTGAGACCTTGTATTGATTACCGCCTTCTAAATAAAATCACGGTCAAATTTCAGTACCCCTTGCCGCTGCTATCTGATTTGTTTGCTCGGATTAAGGGGGCTAGTTGGTTCACCAAGATAGATCTTCGTGGTGCATATAATCTTGTGCGTATTAAACGGGGCGATGAATGGAAAACTGCATTTAATACGCCCGAGGGCCATTTTGAGTACCTAGTTATGCCATTCGGACTTGCCAATGCTCCATCAGTATTTCAGTCCTTTATGCATGACATCTTCCGAGAGTACCTGGATAAATTCCTGATTGTATACTTGGATGATATTTTGGTCTTCTCGGATGATTGGGAGTCTCATGTGAAGCAGGTCAGAATGGTGTTCCAGGTCCTGCGTGCTAATTCTTTGTTTGTGAAGGGATCAAAGTGTCTCTTTGGTGTTCAGAAGGTTTCATTTTTGGGGTTCATTTTTTCCCCTTCTACCATCGAGATGGACCCTGTTAAGGTCCAGGCCATTTATGATTGGACTCAGCAGACATCTCTGAAGAGTCTACAAAAGTTCCTTGGCTTTGCTAATTTTTATCGTCGCTTCATCTGTAATTTTTCTAGTATTGCTAAACCATTGACCGATTTGACCAAGAAGGGTGCTGATGTGGTCAATTGGTCTTCTGCTGCTGTGGAAGCTTTTCAAGAGTTAAAGCGTCGTTTTTCTTCTGCCCCTGTGTTGTGTCAACCAGATGTTTCGCTTCCGTTCCAGGTTGAGGTTGATGCTTCTGAAATTGGAGCGGGGGCTGTTTTGTCGCAAAGAGGTGCTGATTGCTCGGTGATGAAGCCATGCGCCTTCTTTTCCAGGAAGTTTTCGCCTGCTGAGCGAAATTATGATGTTGGCAATCGAGAGTTGCTGGCCATGAAGTGGGCATTCAAGGAGTGGCGTCATTGGCTTGAAGGAGCTAAGCATCGCGTGGTGGTCTTGACTGATCACAAGTACTTCACTTATCTCGAGTCTGCCAAACGGTTGAATCCTAGACAGGCTCGTTGGTCACTGTTTTTCTCCCGTTATGACATTGTGGTTTCGTACCTTCCGGGCTCTAAAAATGTGAAGGCGGATGCCCTGTCTAGGAGTTTTGTGCCCGACTCTCCGGGTTTGCCTGAGCCGGCGGGTATTCTCAAAGAGGGAGTAATTGTGTCTGCCATCTCCCCTGATTTGCGGCGGGTGCTGCAAATATTTCAGGCTAATAAACCTGATCGTTGCCCAGCGGAGAAACTGTTTGTCCCTGATAGGTGGACGAATAAAGTTATCTCTGAGGTTCATTGTTCGGTGTTGGCTGGTCATCCTGGAATCTTTGGTACCAGAGATTTGGTGGCTAGATCCTTTTGGTGGCCGTCTCTGTCGCGGGATGTGCGTTCTTTTGTGCAGTCCTGTGGGATTTGTGCTCGGGCTAAGCCCTGCTGTTCTCGTGCCAGTGGGTTGCTTTTGCCCTTGCCGATCCCGAAGAGGCCTTGGACACATATCTCTATGGATTTTATTTCGGATCTCCCCGTGTCTCAAAAAATGTCGGTCATTTGGGTAGTTTGTGATCGCTTCTCTAAGATGATCCATTTGGTACCCTTGTCTAAATTACCTTCCTCCTCTGATTTGGTGCCATTGTTCTTCCAGCATGTGGTTCGTTTACATGGCATTCCAGAGAACATCGTTTCTGACAGAGGTTCCCAGTTTGTTTCGAGGTTTTGGCGAGCCTTTTGTGCTAGGATGGGCATTGATTTGTCTTTTTCCTCGGCTTTCCATCCTCAGACAAATGGCCAGGCTGAACGAACCAATCAGACCTTGGAAACATATCTGAGATGTTTTGTTTCTGCTGATCAGGATGATTGGGTGTCCTTTTTGCGGTTGGCTGAGTTCGCTCTTAATAATCGGGCCAGCTCGGCTACCTTGGTCTCACCGTTTTTCTGCAATTCTGGGTTCCATCCTCGTTTCTCTTCAGGGCAGGTTGAGTCTTCGGATTGTCCTGGTGTGGATACTGTGGTGGACAGGTTGCAGCGGATTTGGACTCATGTAGTGGACAATTTGACCTTGTCCCAGGAGAAGGCTCAATGTTTCGCTAATCACAGACACTGTGTGGGTCCCCGACTTCGTGTTGGGGATTTGGTTTGGTTGTCATCTCGTTATATTCCTATGAAGGTTTCCTCTCCTAAGTTTAAGCCTCGTTTCATTGGTCTGTATAGGATTTCTGAGGTTATTAATCCTGTGTCTTTTCGTTTGACCCTTCCAGATTCTTTTTCCATCCATAACGTATTCCATAGGTCATTGTTGCGGAGATACGTGGCGCCTGTGGTTCCATCTGTTGATCCTCCTGCCCCGGTTTTGGTGGAGGGGGAGTTGGAGTATATAGTGGAGAAGATTTTGGATTCTCGTGTTTCGAGACGGAAACTCCAGTATCTGGTTAAGTGGAAGGGTTATGGTCAGGAAGATAATACCTGGGTCTTTGCCTCTGATGTCCATGCTGCCGATCTTGTTCGTGCCTTTCATATGGCTCATCCTGGTCGTCCTGGGGGCTCTGGTGAGGGTTCGGTGACCCCTCCTCAAGGGGGGGGGGTACTGTTGTGAATTCTGTGATCAAGCTCCCTCCTGTGGTCACGAGTGGTACTGCGGCTTCTGAGTTTCCTTCCTCAGGTGATGAGGTTAAGTCGTTAGGTGCTGCTCTATTTAACTCCACCTAGTGCTTTGATCCTGGCCTCCAGTCAATGTTCTAGTATTGGTCTTGCTTCCTCCTGGATCGTTCCTGTGGCCTGTCTGCTCAGCATAAGCTAAGTTCTGTTTGTGTTACTTTTGTTGCTATATTTTCTGTCCAGCTTGCTTAATTGGTTTTTCTTGCTTGCTGGAAGCTCTGAGACGCAGAGGGAGCACCTCCGTAACGTTAGTCGGTGCGGAGGGTCTTTTTGCCCCTCTGCGTGGTTGTTTGTAGGTTTTTGTGTTGACCGCAAAGCTATCTTTCCTATCCTCGGTCTATTCAGTAAGTCGGGCCTCACTTTGCTAAATCTATTTCATCTCTGTGTTTGTGTTTTCATCTTACTCACAGTCATTATATGTGGGGGGCTGCCTTTTCCTTTGGAGAATTTCTCTGAGGCAAGGTAGGCTTATTTTTCTGTCTTCAGGCCTAGCTAGTTTCTCAGGCTGTGCCGAGTTGCATAGGGAGCGTTAGGCGCAATCCACGGATACCTCTAGTGTAGTGTGATAGGATTAGGGATTGCGGTCAGCAGAGTTCCCACTTCTCAGAGCTCGTCCTATGTTTTTGGGTTATTGTCAGGTCACTTTGTGTGCTCTGAACTTCAAGGTCCATTGTGGTTCTGAATTACCTATTCATAACAAACAACTAGAAATAGCCGTGGAGCGTTCCTGACTCTCCCTAGATGCCTCTTCACAGCCTAAGAGCTAGCTAGCCCTAGAGATAGAAAATAAAGCTACCTTGCCTCAGAGAAATTCCCCAAAGGAAAAGGCAGCCCCCCACATATATTGACTGTGAGTAAAGATGAAAGTCACAAACGCAGAAATGAAACAGATTTCAGCAAAGGGAGACCAGACTTACTAAACAGACAGAGGATAGGAAAGGTATCTTTGCGGTCAGCACAAAAAACTACAAAAGACCACGCAAAAAGACCTCCGCACCGACTAACGGTGCGGAGATGCCACTCTGCATCCCAGAGCTTCCAGCTAGCAAGGCAAAATCATGATAACCAGCTGGACAAGGAAACAATGAACAAATAATAACTAGCAGGAACTTAGCTTCTGCTAGAGAAGACAGGTCACCAGAAAGATCCAAGAGCGAACTGAACCAATGCAGGAACATTGACAGCTGGCATGGAGTAACGATCTGAGTGGAGTTAAATAGAGCAGCCAACCAAAGGATAAACCACGTCACCTTTGTAAGGAACCTCAGAAGCAGCAGCTCCACTCACAGCCACCAGAGGGAGTCCATGGACAGAACTCGCCGAAGTACCATTCACGACCACAGGAGGGAGTTCGACAACAGAATTCACAACAGCTGGCGTTACTGAACTTTAATAACAGAGGAGCAACTGTTGACTGTGCGGACAGCACTTCCGAGCAACAACTCGCGGTGTTGGAGCCCAGGGTCAATGCTAGAAGCAAAGTGTAGGCCGAGGCCTAACTGGAGCTAGTGTAATATCTGATGTAGTCTTAGTGTGGAGGGAGCAGGAGAACTTGCCGCACACACAGCAGGGGAGCAGCTGGCGTTACTGAACCCCAATAACAGAGGAGCAACTGTTGAATGTGCGGACAACACTTCCGGGCAGCAACTGGCGGTGTTGGAGCCCACGGTCAATGCAGGAGAAGCAGAGTGTAGGCCGAAGCCTGCACTCTAGACAGTTTAATATCTGTTGTTGTGTCAGCGTGGAGGTAGCAGGAGCAATTTCCAGAGACACAGCTGGGGATCAGCTGACGTTACTGAAAACCAATTACACGGCAGCAAGTGTTGACTGTGCTGACAGCACTTCCGAACAGCAAATGGCGGTGTTGGAGCCCAGGGAATACAGGAGAAGCAGAGTGTAGGCCAAGTCCTAATTGGAGCAATTTGAAAGGGAACTTTTAAACCCCCAAGGCATTAGTAACTGAAAGAGCCACCTTGTGTAGCAGTAATGCTGCACAAGGAAAAGGTGGCTCTTTTAGTTATGCTCCTTGCACACGCTGAAGTAAACACTTATAAAATGTGTCCCCTCATACCGTGAAAGTCCTGAAGGTGGGCTGGGATTCATGGGCATACACAGTGCATATCTTCGGATCTCACTCATCTCCTTCCACCTTCTTCAGACTGTGCGGCGTCCCGGCTGTGGCATGTTATTCGGGATCAGCTGGCGGCGCACTGTCAGAAGAAGGCGGAAGGAGATGAGTGACAGGACAAAGATATGCACTGCGCATGGCCATGAATCCCAGCCCAGCAGTGTGAATTAATCTGAAGACACTGTGGGGCGAGCTCTCGGGCAGAGTGGCCGCACATGAGCAGTCAGCCTGACAACAAATGATGTCAGAAGATGGGCAGCGCTAACTGCCCATGCCCAAGGTTTAACATAACAGCGCAGGCTCCGTGACAGATTCGAACAACGCAGAGGGAGCGGCGCCCAGCGCCAAGAGGGTATGAATGCCGGCTGTGCTGCGTCTCATTACGAAAGAAAGTCCCACCTCCGGGACGGTTTCACGGTATGAGGGGACACATTTTATAAGTGTTAAGTTCAGCTTGTGCAAGGTGCAAAACTAAAAGAGCCACCTTCACCTTTTCCTGGTACAGCATTTGTGCTGCACAAGGTGGCTCTTTCAGTTACAAATGCCTGGGGGGACAGATTCCCTTTAATTTTTGTAGTTGTGTGAGTGTGGAGGAAGCAGGAGCAATTGCCGGATAAACAGCAGGGGATCAGCTGACGTTACTGAACCCCAATAACACGGCAGCAAGTGTTGACTGTGCAGACAGCAACTTCTGGGCAGCAACTGGCGGTTTTGGAGCCCAGGGATTAGAGGAGAAACAGAGTGTAGGCCGAGGCCTAATTGGAGCAAGTTTCTAATCTGTAGTAGTGTGAGTGTGGAGGTAGCAGGAGCTATTGCCGGATACACAGCAGGGGAGCAGCTGACGTTACTGAACCCCACTAACACAGAAGGAAGTGTTTTTCTCTGTGCAGACAGCACTTCCGAGCACCAACTGGCGGTGTTGGAGCCCAGGGATTACAGGAGAAACAGAGTGTAGTCCGATGCTTAATTGGAGCAAGTTTCAAATCTGTAGTAGTGTGAGTGTGGAGGTAGCAGGAGCTATTGCCGGATACACAGCAGGGGAGCAGCTGCCGTTACTGAACCCCACTAACACAGGAACTAGTGTTTTTCTCTGTGCAGACAGCACTTCCGGGCAGCAACTGGCAGTGTTGGAGCCCAGGGATTAGAGGAGAAACAGAGTGTAGGCCGAGGCCTAATTGGAGCAAGTTTCTAATCTGTAGTAGTGTGAGTGTGGAGGTAGCAGGAGCTATTGCCGGATACACAGCAGAGAGTGTAGGCCGAGGCCTAAATGGAGCTATTCTAATATCTGATGTAGTCTTAGTGTGGAGGGAGCGGGAGAACTTGCCGCACACATAGCAGGGGAACAGCTGGCGTTAATAAACTCCAATAACAGAGGAGCAACTGTTGTCTGTGCAGACAGCACTTCTGGGCAGCAACTGGCGGTGTTGGAGACCAGGGTCAATGCAAGAAACTGGCAGGAGAATTTGCCACACACACAGCAGGGGAGCAGCTGGTGTTACTAAACCCCAATAACAGAGGAGCAGCTGTTGACTGTGCGGAGCGCACTTCCGAGCAACAACTCGCGGTGTTGGAGCCCAGGGTCAATGCTAGAAACAGAGTGTAGGCCGAGGCCTAAGTGGAGCTTGTTTAATATCTGATGTAGTCTCAGTGTGGAGGGAGCAGGAGAACTTGCTGCACACACAGCAGGGGAACAGCTTGTGTTACTGAACCGCAACAACAGAGGAGCAACTGTGGACTGTGCAGGTAGCACTTCTGGGCAGCAACTGGCGGTGCTGGAGCCCAGGGCCAATGCAGGAAACTGGCAGGAGAACTTGCCGCACACGGCAGGGGAGCAGCTGGCGTAACTGAACCTCAATAACAGAGGAGCAACTGTTGACTCTGCAGACAGCACTTCCAGGCAGCAACTGGCGGTGTTGGAGGCCAGGGTCAATGCTAGAAGCAGAGTGTAGGCCAAGGCCTAAATGGAGCTAGTTTAATATCTGATGTAGTCTTAGTTTGGACGCAGCAGGAGAACTTGCCGCACACAGCAAGGGAACAACTGGCATTTCTAAACCCCACTAACACATGAGTGAGTGTTTTTCTCTGTGCAGACAGCACTTCCGGGCAGCAACTGGCAGTGTTGGAGCCAGGGTCAATGCAAGAAACTGGCAGGAGAACTTGCCGCACACAGCAGGGGAGCAGCTGGTGTTACAGAACCCCAATAACAGAGGAGCAACTGTTGACTCTGCAGACAGCACTTCCGAGCAACAACTGGCAGTGTTGGAATCCAGGGTCAATGGAGGAAGCAGAGTGTAGGCCGAGGCCTAAATGGAGCTAGTTTAATATCTGATGTAGTCTTAGTGTGGAGGGAGCAGGAGAACTTGCCACACACACAGCAGGGGAACAGCTTGTGTTACTGAACCCCAATAACAGAGGAGCAACTGTGGACTGTGCAGACAGCACTTCCGGGCAGCAACTGGTGGTGTTGGAGCCCAGGGCCAATGCAGGAGAAATTGCCGCACACACAGCAGGGGAGCAGCTGGCTGTTATGTGTTATGATAAGGTAATTCAGTACCACAATGGACATAGAGGTCAGAGCACATACAGTGACCTGACAATAACCCAAAAACATTGAATGAGCTCTGAGACGTGGAAACTCTGCTGACCGCAATCCCTAATCCTCTCCAACCACACTAGAGACAGCCGTGGATTGCGCCTAACGCTCCCTATGCAACTCGGCACAGCCTGAGAAACTAGCTAGCCTGAAGATAGAAAATAAGCCTACCTTGCCTCAGAGAAATACCCCAAAGGAAAAGGCAGCCCCCACATATAATGACTGTGAGTAAAGATGAAAAGACAAACGTAGAGATGAAATAGATTTAGCAAAGTGAGGCCCGACTTTCTGAACAGAGCGAGGATAGGAAAGGTAACTTTGCGGTCAACACAAAACCCTACAAAAACCACGCAAAGGGGGCAAAAAGACCCTCCGTACCGAACTAACGGCACGGAGGTACACCCTCTGTGTCCCAGAGCTTCCAGCAAGCAGGAAAAAACAAATAGACAAGCTGGACAGAAAAAAAACAGCAAACAAAATAGCAAAGCGGAACTTAGCTATGCAGAGCAGCAGGCCACAGGAACGATCCAGGAGGAAACAGGTCCAATACTAGAACATTGACTGGAGGCCAGGATCAAAGCACTAGGTGGAGTTAAATAGAGCAGCACCTAACGACTTCACCACATCACCTGAGGAAGGAAACTCAGAAGCCGCAGTACCACTTTCCTCCACCAACGGAAGCTCACAGAGAGAATCAGCCGAAGTACCACTTGTGACCACAGGAGGGAGCTCTGCCACAGAATTCACATCAGTACCCCCCCTTGAGGAGGGGTCACCGAACCCTCACCAGAGCCCCCAGGACGACCAGGATGAGCCATATGAAAGGCACGAACAAGATCGGGAGCATGGACATCAGAGGCAAAGGCCCAGGAATTATCTTCCTGAGCATAACCCTTCCACTTAACCAGATACTGGAGTTTCCGTCTCGAAACACGAGAATCCAAAATCTTCTCCACAATACACTCCAACTCCCCCTCCACCAAAACCGGGGCAGGAGGATCAACAGATGGAACCATAGGTGCCACGTATCTCCGCAACAATGACCTATGGAATACGTTATGTATGGAAAAAGAATCTGGAAGGGTCAGACGAAAAGACACAGGATTAAGAACCTCAGAAATCCTATATGGACCAATGAAACGAGGTTTAAACTTAGGAGAGGAAACCTTCATAGGAATATGACGAGAAGATAACCAAACCAAATCCCCAACACGAAGTCGGGGACCAACACAGCGTCTGCGATTAGTGAAACGTTGAGCCTTCTCCTGGGACAAGGTCAAATTGTCCACTACATGAGTCCAAATCTGCTGCAACCTGTCCACCACAGTATCCACACCAGGACAGTCCGAAGACTCAACCTGCCCTGAAGAGAAACGAGGATGGAACCCAGAGTGGCAGAAAAACGGCGAAACCAAGGTAGCCGAGCTGGCCCGATTATTAAGGGCGAACTCAGCCAAAGGCAAAAAGGACACCCAGTCATCCTGATCAGCAGAAACAAAGCATCTCAGATATGTTTCCAAGGTCTGATTGGTTCGTTCGGTCTGGCCATTAGTCTGAGGATGGAAAGCCGAGGAAAAAGACAAGTCAATGCCCATCCTACAACAAAAGGCTCGCCAAAACCTCAAAACAAACTGGGAACCTCTGTCAGAAACGATATTCTCTGGAATGCCATGTAAACGAACCACATGCTGGAAGAACAATGGCACCAAATCAGAGGAGGAAGGTAATTTAGACAAGAGTATCAAATGGACCATCTTAGAGAAGCGATCACAGACCACCCAAATGACTGACATCTTTTGAGAGACGGGAAGATCTGAAATAAAATCCATAGAGATATGTGTCCAAGGCCTCTTCGGGACCGGCAAGGGCAAAAGCAACCCACTGGCACGAGAACAGCAGGGCTTAGCCCGAGCACAAATCCCACAGGACTGCACAAAAGAACGCACATCCCGCGACAGAGATGGCCACCAAAAGGATCTAGCCACTAACTCTCTGGTAACAAAGATTCCAGGATGACCAGCCAACACCGAACAATGAACCTCAGAGATAACTTTATTCGTCCACCTATCAGGGACAAACAGTTTCTCCGCTGGGCAACGATCAGGTTTATTAGCCTGAAATTTTTGCAGCACCCGCCGCAAATCAGGGGAGATGGCAGAAACAATTACTCCCTCTTTGAGGATACCCGCCGGCTCAGATAAACCCGGAGAGTCGGGCACAAAACTCCTAGACAGAGCATCCGCCTTCACATTTTTAGAGCCCGGAAGGTACGAAATCACAAAGTCAAAACGGGCAAAAAACAGCGACCAACGAGCCTGTCTAGGATTCAGCCGCTTGGCAGACTTGAGATAAGTCAAGTTCTTATGATCAGTCAAGACCACCCCGCGATGATTAGCTCCTTCAAGCCAATGACGCCACTCCTCGAATGCCCACTTCATGGCCAGCAACTCTCGATTGCCCACATCATAATTTCGCTCAGCAGGCGAAAACTTCCTGGAAAAGAAGGCGCATGGTTTCATCACCGAGCAATCAGAACTTCTCTGCGACAAAACAGCCCCTGCTCCAATCTCAGAAACATCAACCTCGACCTGGAATGGAAGTGAAACATCTGGTTGACACAACATAGGGGCAGAAGAAAAGCGACGCTTCAACTCTTGAAAAGCTTCCACAGCAGCAGAAGACCAATTGACCACATTAGCACCCTTCTTGGTCAAATCGGTCAATGGTTTGGCAATACTAGAAAAATTGCAGATGAAGCGACGATAAAAATTAGCAAAGCCCAAGAACTTTTGCAGACTTTTCAGAGATGTCGGCTGAGTACAATCATGGATGGCTTGGACCTTAACAGGGTCCATCTCGATAGTAGAAGGGGAAAAGATGAACCCCAAAAATGAAACCTTCTGAACACCAAAGAGACACTTTGATCCCTTCACAAACAAAGAATTAGCACGCAGGACCTGAAACACCGTTCTGACCTGCTTCACATGAGACTCCCAATCATCCGAGAAGATCAAAATGTCATCCAAGTACACAATCAGGAATTTATCCAGATACTCTCGGAAGATGTCATGCATAAAGGACTGAAACACTGATGGAGCATTGGCAAGTCCGAATGGCATTACTAGATACTCAAAATAGCCCTCGGGCGTATTAAATGCAGTTTTCAATTCATCGCCTCGCTTAATACGCACAAGATTATACGCACCACGAAGATCTATCTTGGTGAACCAACTAGCCCCCTTAATCCGAGCAAACAAATCAGATAACAACGGCAAGGGGTATTGAAATTTAACCGTGATCTTATTTAGAAGGCGGTAATCTATACAAGGTCTCAGCGAACCATCCTTCTTGGCTACAAAAAAGAACCCTGCTCCTAATGGCGACGATGATGGGCGAATATGCCCCTTCTCCAAGTACTCCTTCACATAACTCCGCATAGCGGCGTGCTCAGGCACAGATAAATTAAACAGTCGACCTTTTGGGAATTTACTACCAGGAATCAAATCGATAGCACAATCACAATCCCTATGCGGAGGTAGGGTATCGGACTTGGGCTCATCAAATACATCCCGGTAATCAGACAAGGACTCTGGAACCTCAGAAGGGGTGGATGATGAAATAGTCAGAAATGGGACATCACCATGTACCCCCTGACAACCCCAGCTGGACACAGACATGGATTTCCAATCTAATACTGGATTATGGACTTGTAGCCATGGCAACCCCAACACGACCACATCATGCAGATTATGCAACACCAGAAAGCGAATAACCTCCTGATGTGCAGGAGCCATGCACATGGTCAGCTGGGTCCAGTACTGAGGCTTATTCTTGGCCAAAGGCGTAGCATCAATTCCTCTCAATGGAATAGGACACTGCAAGGGCTCCAAGAAAAACCCACAACGACTAGCATACTCCAAGTCCATCAAATTCAGGGCAGCGCCTGAATCCACAAATGCAATGACAGAATACGATGACAAAGAGCAGATCAAGGTAACGGCCAGAAGAAATTTTGACTGTACCGTACCGATGGTGGCAGACCTAGCGAACCACTTAGTGCGCTTAGGACAATCAGAGATAGCATGAGTGGAATCACCACAGTAGAAACACAGCCCATTCAGACGTCTGTGTTCTTGCCGTTCAACTCTGGTCAAAGTCCTATCGCACTGCATAGGCTCAGGTTTTAGCTCAGGTAATACCGCCAAATGGTGCACAGATTTACGCTCACGCAAGCTTCGACCGATCTGAATGGCCAAAGACATAGACTCATTCAGACTAGCAGGCATAGGAAATCCCACCATGACATCCTTAAGGGCTTCAGAGAGACCCTTTCTGAAAATAGCTGCGAGCGCACCTTCATTCCATTGAGTGAGTACGGACCACTTTCTAAATTTCTGACAATATACCTCTATCTCATCCTGACCCTGACACAGAGCCAGCAAATTTTTCTCTGCCTGATCCACTGAATTAGGTTCATCATACAGCAATCCGAGAGCCAGGAAAAACGCATAGATATTACTTAATGCAGGATCTCCTGACGCAAGAGAAAATGCCCAGTCCTGAGGGTCGCCACGTAAAAAAGAAATAATGATCCTAACTTGTTGAACTGGGTCACCAGAGGAGCGAGGTTTCAAAGCCAGAAATAGTTTACAATTATTTTTGAAACTCAGAAATGTAGTTCTATCTCCAAAAAACAAATCAGGAATAGGAATTCTAGGTTCTAACATAGAATTCTGAACCACAAAGTCTTGAATATTTTGTACTCTTGCCGTGAGCTGATCCACACATGAAGACAGACCTTTAATGTCCATCGCTACACCTGTGTCCTGAACCACCCAAATGTCTAGGGGGAAAAAAAGGCAAAACACAGTGCAGAGAAAAAAAAACGGTCTCAGAACTTCTTTTTTCCCTCTATTGAGAATCATTAGTACTTTGGGCCTCCAGTACTGTTATGATAAGGTAATTCAGTACCACAATGGACATAGAGGTCAGAGCACATACAGTGACCTGACAATAACCCAAAAACATTGAACGAGCTCTGAGACGTGGGAACTCTGCTGACCGCAATCCATAATCCTCTCCAACCACACTAGAGACAGCCGTGGATTGCGCCTAACGCTCCCTATGCAACTCGGCACAGCCTGAGAAACTAGCTAGCCTGAAGAAAGAAAATAAGCCTACCTTGCCTCAGAGAAATGCCCCAAAGGAAAAGGCAGCCCCCACATATAATGACTGTGAGTAAAGATGAAAAGACAAACGTAGAGATGAAATAGATTTAGCAAAGTGAGGCCCGACTTTCTGAACAGAGCGAGGATAGGAAAGGTAACTTTGCGGTCAACACAAAACCCTACAAAAACCACGCAAAGGGGGCAAAAAGACCCTCCGTACCGAACTAACGGCACGGAGGTACACCCTCTGCTTCCAAGAGCTTCCAGCAAGCAGGAAAAAACAAATAGACAAGCTGGACAGAAAAAAAACAGCAAACAAAATAGCAAAGCGGAACTTAGCTATGCAGAGCAGCAGGCCACAGGAACGATCCAGGAGGAAACAGGTCCAATACTAGAACATTGACTGGAGGCCAGGATCAAAGCACTAGGTGGAGTTAAATAGAGCAGCACCTAACGACTTCACCACATCACCTGAGGAAGGAAACTCAGAAGCCGCAGTACCACTTTCCTCCACCAACGGAAGCTCACAGAGAGAATCAGCCGAAGTACCACTTGTGACCACAGGAGGGAGCTCTGCCACAGAATTCACAACAGTTATGGACCTGGTGGTTAGGAGCACCCGGCACGACCTGATAGTTAAACTCACACAGGACAAGCTCTGGGATGTGGGAGCTCTGCTGACCGCAGCCCCTAATCCTATCACAACAACTAGAAATAGCCGTGGAGCGTTCCTGACTCTCTCTAGACACCTCTTCACAGCCTAAGAGCTAGCTAGCCCTAGAGATAGAAAATAAAGCTACCTTGCCTCAGAGAAATTCCCCAAAGGAAAAGGCAGCCCCCCACATATATTAACTGTGAGTAAAGATGAAAGTCACAAACGCAGAAATGAAACAGATTTCAGCAAAGGGAGGCCAGACTTACTAAACAGACAGAGGATAGGAAAGGTCAGAGAAACGTAGAAAGAACAGCGCTCCATCCGGGTGTAGAATTTCTTAGAACAAATTTATTAAAGCCATAATCAAGCAACGTTTCGACCGGTATACGGTCTTTGTCAAGCATAAAACACAACAGGGGCAGCCATCTTAAATAGCAAGGGTGCCACACAGTGCACCAATCACCATCGATCACCTCCCCCACATATAATACATAACATCTAGAAAAAACAGACATCAATATTCAATATCTACATGTATCACAAATGAACTATCTTATAATATAAAAAACACCACAAAACGCCGTACAGATGCAGAGTTACTCCCATATTCATCCTGGATTCATACGGTGTTCTTTCCTGTATATCCGTTTCCATAGGGACACTCAGCCAATCATAGGATCCGGTGTCGATGTGTCCATGTCTCCAGGGGCGATCAACCAATAATGTCCTCCGATCTATGCAGTCTCACAGAGGTCACCCAACCCAGCGCCAGTCATTGGGGCAATACCCTATCCAGGTCAATCAACTCACCAAACAGAGCGCATAGATCCGCGCAGCCGCACAGGCAATGAATAGGACACCGCCCACGGCCGTGACCGCGATCCGCCCACCACGCATACCGCGCGTGCGCAACACAGGCACCCAGAACCCAAGTGCCGCATGTATGCGCAGGCGCGCCACACCGATGTTCGGACACCGCCACAGATCCGAAGACGCCGCCCCCTCACATGTCCTGAGAGCGCAACGGCCACCAAGTGTGCGGACTGCCAGCAGGAACATAGAAGGCACTAGTAGTGATGCGCTAACGCATCACTATCAGGGTGATCTACACACGAGTCCTCGATCTGTAAATCAAATACAAAAAGCACAACCCACATATAGGACACTAAAAAAGCCCCCCTCATATATAACGATCAAAACAGAGGTAACATATGAACAACACTACCACAGAACATATGGAGAACCCCATCCGTCCCATCACATAAAAGCATCATATCAATAGATTTGCACGGCTACACATGTGAAAAAAAACCCACAAACCATATAGACACTGAGGCAATCAAATAGCACAACGGAGACAGGAATAGCTATAAATATCCATTCATTCATATTTCTCACAAAGGAAATCCTTCCGATACTAGAAGATCCATCTCCATCACCCTATGATCGTCCCAGTGTCTACAAAATATAAATAAAATCATAACATAAAAAATGTCAAATAAACAAATGTCTATTAAAAACAAACATCTACTGACGAATACCCTGCACAAGGGAATAGAACCAGATTAAACACAAGATAACAGATTGAAATCCAAATTTAAACCCTTAGGCTGTAACGTACCCAATGTGTAAATCCATCTCATCTCTTTTTTCTTTAATATTTGCACCCTATCACCACCTCTCCTTAACACGGGGACACTATCAATGACCCGGAAGCGAAGTTGATTCACAGAGTGTCTCATTTCCATAAAATGCTTAGGGATTGGTAAGTCTGTTAGGCCTGTTCTGATCGTACTTTTATGCTTGCTAATACGAATTTTGACTGCTGTAGTTGTCTCGCCTATATACGCCAGGCCACATGGGCAAACAATCATGTATATTACATAACTGGACAAGCAAGTATACCTTTCTTTCAAACTGATTTTTTTACCAGTATGAGGGTGATGAAAAACATCACCTTTCAGCATGTTGTTGCAACAGGCACAACCCAGACACGGAAAATTACCGAGCCTGGTTGTGCCCAAAAGTTGTTGTACCGGGGTTCTCTCAGATCCGACATCAGACCTTACTAATTTGTCCTTTAGATTCCGCCCCCTTCTGAACGACATCATCGGTGGTGACCTAAAGCCATCAATGGCCGGCAGGCCACGTTGGAGAAACGACCAATGTTTTTTCAAGACCCATCCAATCTGGTTACTGGCAGAGTTATAGGTAGACACAAAGGGGATGCGCACATCAGGTGGTCTACTAAGTGGTTTCTTACCGATCCCGTCTCGTGCTATACCGCGGGCCTTAATCCTAAACCCATCCACCACCGTCCTTGGGTATCCCCTTTGTAAAAATTTTTTACACATCTCCTCCAGTCTTTGGTCGACTTTCTCCTCATCAGACACGATGCGTCTAACACGTATGAGTTGACTCCATGGCAGAGAACCCACCATTCTCCTAGGGTGATTACTATCAAACAATAAAAGGCTATTCCTATCAGTCCCCTTGATGTAAATGTCAGTCCTCAACATGCCTCCCTCTTTATAGACCAAGGTGTCCAAAAACTGTATCTGAGTGACAGAATGGGTAAGGGTAAACTGCAATTCGGGGTACACACTGTTGATCTCCCCCCAAAATTCCTCCAGTTCTTTCAACTCCCCATCCCATACAACAAAAATATCATCAATGTAACGCCACCAGGCTCTGACGTGGCGCCAGAAGATGGAATTGTACACGAACCTGTCCTCGAATACCGCCATATAGATGTTAGCATAAGTAGGGGCCACATTGGACCCCATGGCGGTACCCCTAAGCTGCTGGAAATATTCATCACCGAAGAGGAAAAAATTCCTCCTCAGGATGAACTCCAGCAGCGTGAGGACAAGCCGTGCACACTCCGGGGCCACGTCAGAGCCCGATAGCGCACTAGACACTGCTTCTAGCCCCTTCTCATGCTCAATGGACGTATACAATCACGTCACATCGAACGAGGCCAGGATAGTAGAATCAGAAACCGTTACATCACGGATTTTATCAAGAAAATCACTCGTATCTCGGATAAATGACTTAGTTCTTACAGCAAACGGTCGTAATACCTTATCCAAAAAAATCGCCGTTTTGTTGAATAATGAACCCCTACCGGATACTATAGGCCTGCCGGGTGGGTTATTTAGATCTTTATGGATCTTCGGTAATATATATATCACGGGCACTATAGGTGCATCAACAATCAAGTATTCTGACAACTTGTGGTCAATGAGTCCCATAGCAAGGGAATCACTGACCACAAGTTGTAATTCTCTCTGAAGACAAGGAGTAGGGTTAGATGATAATCTCTCATACACCAAATGGTCATTCAATTGCCTACGAATTTCCGCCTTATATTTGCTAGTATCCATAACCACCACCGCTCCGCCCTTATCGGCCGGTTTAATGGTTAATGCGGTGTTCTTTGCTAATTTCTCAAGAGTCGACTTCTCCAGCAAAGTCATATTGTGTCTGGACCTCGGTTTAAAACTAGTTCTGATCTTCTCAATATCTCTTTGTACAAGTTCAATATAGGACTCCACAAAGTGGTTCCTATTCGGTGGTTGGAATCTGCTTTTATTATAAAGTCCCACCTGTTGTAATGAGAAGCTGTTGGTTGGCTCCTCGATCTCCACATTACCACCCACAACCTTACCGGAGAAAAACGATGTCAGCCTCAATCGCCTAAAAAAGGCTTGTAAATCGACCTCAATGTTAAACCAGTCTGGACAATTCGAAGGACAAAACGACAAACCCTTAGACAGTACTTTAAGTTCTACTTGTGATAATTCAACAGATGAGATATTTACCACCAATTTGTCTTCGGTTACTGGATCTCCCTCATATTCCTTGTTCTCATCGCAGTGTTGCGTATTTGTCGCTGATCCTTCGATGCTCCTTTGTTTCCTGTGCCTCCTGCCACCTCGGCGACCCCGTCTCCTGGAACGGTTCTGTCGACCGGTCCTCTCCCTAAAAAAGGGGCGGGTCTGGTATTATGCCCAGTTGTAGATTCGTCCGTGGAATCCGATTCCGCCGTTGTAAAGCCAAAATTCGACTGCTTCCTCCCTTGCTGTTTCTTGTATTTTCTTTGGGTCATCGATCTCCCACGCCCATTACCGGGATTCTGGTTGGTCCTCGTCTGCCAGGCGAAGACCCGACCCACTCTGTAATCCTCTGCATCACGGAACCACTTATTCCTTTTTGTAGTCTCGATCTCACTCCTGTATTTCACGAGATTCTCCTCAATCTTCGTTTTAAGGGGGCCCCACCCCTGTGCTGTCAGCTGTGTTGTTATCTTTAACTCAAGATCACTTATAGTTTTCTTCAGTAGTTCCATCTCCTTTTTGAGAAATTCAATATTGAGGAGCATGATGTCAAAAGCATACTTATTAGAGATAGACTCAAACTTAGTGCAAAATTGCGCATTATCGGGTAACAGAGTAGGTCTCAGGTGTGGCCGAAGTCCCCTCGGAATCCTCCGGACTTTATAGTATTCCGTCAGGGTTACAACGTGGAGTTCCAGAGAGATTAATCTTCTCCTCTCATTCTCCCATTTTTTCTTAAGCATGTCTGCCGTCGGTGTACTTAAAAAGGCAGTATCCAAGCTCGACCCAGATAAAATACGTGCAGCATCATCGTCAGTATATGAAAAAAACATGGCATTTTCTAGATCACCCATTTCTAGACTAGCACTTGCCTCCATACTAATGTCCAAGGTGCACGTCAGTCCTGGTTCCAATAGTCCAAAAGAATAAATAGCGGCTGACAGCACTCTACATCGGGGCGCCCGTTCACCATCCAGGGAACCGTCCCGGATCCAATGTAGTCAGAGAAACGTAGAAAGAACAGCGCTCCATCCGGGTGTAGAATTTCTTAGAACAAATTTATTAAAGCCATAATCAAGCAACGTTTCGACCGGTATACGGTCTTTGTCAAGCATAAAACACAACAGGGGCAGCCATCTTAAATAGCAAGGGTGCCACACAGTGCACCAATCACCATCGATCACCTCCCCCACATATAATACATAACATCTAGAAAAAACAGACATCAATATTCAATATCTACATGTATCACAAATGAACTATCTTATAATATAAAAAACACCACAAAACGCCGTACAGATGCAGAGTTACTCCCATATTCATCCTGGATTCATACGGTGTTCTTTCCTGTATATCCGTTTCCATAGGGACACTCAGCCAATCATAGGATCCGGTGTCGATGTGTCCATGTCTCCAGGGGCGATCAACCAATAATGTCCTCCGATCTATGCAGTCTCACAGAGGTCACCCAACCCAGCGCCAGTCATTGGGGCAATACCCTATCCAGGTCAATCAACTCACCAAACAGAGCGCATAGATCCGCGCAGCCGCACAGGCAATGAATAGGACACCGCCCACGGCCGTGACCGCGATCCGCCCACCACGCATACCGCGCGTGCGCAACACAGGCACCCAGAACCCAAGTGCCGCATGTATGCGCAGGCGCGCCACACCGATGTTCGGACACCGCCACAGATCCGAAGACGCCGCCCCCTCACATGTCCTGAGAGCGCAACGGCCACCAAGTGTGCGGACTGCCAGCAGGAACATAGAAGGCACTAGTAGTGATGCGCTAACGCATCACTATCAGGGTGATCTACACACGAGTCCTCGATCTGTAAATCAAATACAAAAAGCACAACCCACATATAGGACACTAAAAAAGCCCCCCTCATATATAACGATCAAAACAGAGGTAACATATGAACAACACTACCACAGAACATATGGAGAACCCCATCCGTCCCATCACATAAAAGCATCATATCAATAGATTTGCACGGCTACACATGTGAAAAAAAACCCACAAACCATATAGACACTGAGGCAATCAAATAGCACAACGGAGACAGGAATAGCTATAAATATCCATTCATTCATATTTCTCACAAAGGAAATCCTTCCGATACTAGAAGATCCATCTCCATCACCCTATGATCGTCCCAGTGTCTACAAAATATAAATAAAATCATAACATAAAAAATGTCAAATAAACAAATGTCTATTAAAAACAAACATCTACTGACGAATACCCTGCACAAGGGAATAGAACCAGATTAAACACAAGATAACAGATTGAAATCCAAATTTAAACCCTTAGGCTGTAACGTACCCAATGTGTAAATCCATCTCATCTCTTTTTTCTTTAATATTTGCACCCTATCACCACCTCTCCTTAACACGGGGACACTATCAATGACCCGGAAGCGAAGTTGATTCACAGAGTGTCTCATTTCCATAAAATGCTTAGGGATTGGTAAGTCTGTTAGGCCTGTTCTGATCGTACTTTTATGCTTGCTAATACGAATTTTGACTGCTGTAGTTGTCTCGCCTATATACGCCAGGCCACATGGGCAAACAATCATGTATATTACATAACTGGACAAGCAAGTATACCTTTCTTTCAAACTGATTTTTTTACCAGTATGAGGGTGATGAAAAACATCACCTTTCAGCATGTTGTTGCAACAGGCACAACCCAGACACGGAAAATTACCGAGCCTGGTTGTGCCCAAAAGTTGTTGTACCGGGGTTCTCTCAGATCCGACATCAGACCTTACTAATTTGTCCTTTAGATTCCGCCCCCTTCTGAACGACATCATTGGTGGTGACCTAAAGCCATCAATGGCCGGCAGGCCACGTTGGAGAAACGACCAATGTTTTTTCAAGACCCATCCAATCTGGTTACTGGCAGAGTTATAGGTAGACACAAAGGGGATGCGCACATCAGGTGGTCTACTAAGTGGTTTCTTACCGATCCCGTCTCGTGCTATACTGCGGGCCTTAATCCTAAACCCATCCACCACCGTCCTTGGGTATCCCCTTTGTAAAAATTTTTTACACATCTCCTCCAGTCTTTGGTCGACTTTCTCCTCATCAGACACGATGCGTCTAACACGTATGAGTTGACTCCATGGCAGAGAACCCACCATTCTCCTAGGGTGATTACTATCAAACAATAAAAGGCTATTCCTATAAGTCCCCTTGATGTAAATGTCAGTCCTCAACATGCCTCCCTCTTTATAGACCAAGGTGTCCAAAAACTGTATCTGAGTGACAGAATGGGTAAGGGTAAACTGCAATTCGGGGTACACACTGTTGATCTCCCCCCAAAATTCCTCCAGTTCTTTCAACTCCCCATCCCATACAACAAAAATATCATCAATGTAACGCCACCAGGCTCTGACGTGGCGCCAGAAGATGGAATTGTACACGAACCTGTCCTCGAATACCGCCATATAGATGTTAGCATAAGTAGGGGCCACATTGGACCCCATGGCGGTACCCCTAAGCTGCTGGAAATATTCATCACCGAAGAGGAAAAAATTCCTCCTCAGGATGAACTCCAGCAGCGTGAGGACAAGCCGTGCACACTCCGGGGCCACGTCAGAGCCCGATAGCGCACTAGACACTGCTTCTAGCCCCTTCTCATGCTCAATGGACGTATACAATCACGTCACATCGAACGAGGCCAGGATAGTAGAATCAGAAACCGTTACATCACGGATTTTATCAAGAAAATCACTCGTATCTCGGATAAATGACTTAGTTCTTACAGCAAACGGTCGTAATACCTTATCCAAAAAAATCGCCGTTTTGTTGAATAATGAACCCCTACCGGATACTATAGGCCTGCCGGGTGGGTTATTTAGATCTTTATGGATCTTCGGTAATATATATATCACGGGCACTATAGGTGCATCAACAATCAAGTATTCTGACAACTTGTGGTCAATGAGTCCCATAGCAAGGGAATCACTGACCACAAGTTGTAATTCTCTCTGAAGACAAGGAGTAGGGTTAGATGATAATCTCTCATACACCAAATGGTCATTCAATTGCCTACGAATTTCCGCCTTATATTTGCTAGTATCCATAACCACCACCGCTCCGCCCTTATCGGCCGGTTTAATGGTTAATGCGGTGTTCTTTGCTAATTTCTCAAGAGTCGACTTCTCCAGCAAAGTCATATTGTGTCTGGACCTCGGTTTAAAACTAGTTCTGATCTTCTCAATATCTCTTTGTACAAGTTCAATATAGGACTCCACAAAGTGGTTCCTATTCGGTGGTTGGAATCTGCTTTTATTATAAAGTCCCACCTGTTGTAATGAGAAGCTGTTGGTTGGCTCCTCGATCTCCACATTACCACCCACAACCTTACCGGAGAAAAACGATGTCAGCCTCAATCGCCTAAAAAAGGCTTGTAAATCGACCTCAATGTTAAACCAGTCTGGACAATTCGAAGGACAAAACGACAAACCCTTAGACAGTACTTTAAGTTCTACTTGTGATAATTCAACAGATGAGATATTTACCACCAATTTGTCTTCGGTTACTGGATCTCCCTCATATTCCTTGTTCTCATCGCAGTGTTGCGTATTTGTCGCTGATCCTTCGATGCTCCTTTGTTTCCTGTGCCTCCTGCCACCTCGGCGACCCCGTCTCCTGGAACGGTTCTGTCGACCGGTCCTCTCCCTAAAAAAGGGGCGGGTCTGGTATTATGCCCAGTTGTAGATTCGTCCGTGGAATCCGATTCCGCCGTTGTAAAGCCAAAATTCGACTGCTTCCTCCCTTGCTGTTTCTTGTATTTTCTTTGGGTCATCGATCTCCCACGCCCATTACCGGGATTCTGGTTGGTCCTCGTCTGCCAGGCGAAGACCCGACCCACTCTGTAATCCTCTGCATCACGGAACCACTTATTCCTTTTTGTAGTCTCGATCTCACTCCTGTATTTCACGAGATTCTCCTCAATCTTCGTTTTAAGGGGGCCCCACCCCTGTGCTGTCAGCTGTGTTGTTATCTTTAACTCAAGATCACTTATAGTTTTCTTCAGTAGTTCCATCTCCTTTTTGAGAAATTCAATATTGAGGAGCATGATGTCAAAAGCATACTTATTAGAGATAGACTCAAACTTAGTGCAAAATTGCGCATTATCGGGTAACAGAGTAGGTCTCAGGTGTGGCCGAAGTCCCCTCGGAATCCTCCGGACTTTATAGTATTCCGTCAGGGTTACAACGTGGAGTTCCAGAGAGATTAATCTTCTCCTCTCATTCTCCCATTTTTTCTTAAGCATGTCTGCCGTCGGTGTACTTAAAAAGGCAGTATCCAAGCTCGACCCAGATAAAATACGTGCAGCATCATCGTCAGTATATGAAAAAAACATGGCATTTTCTAGATCACCCATTTCTAGACTAGCACTTGCCTCCATACTAATGTCCAAGGTGCACGTCAGTCCTGGTTCCAATAGTCCAAAAGAATAAATAGCGGCTGACAGCACTCTACATCGGGGCGCCCGTTCACCATCCAGGGAACCGTCCCGGATCCAATGTAGTCAGAGAAACGTAGAAAGAACAGCGCTCCATCCGGGTGTAGAATTTCTTAGAACAAATTTATTAAAGCCATAATCAAGCAACGTTTCGACCGGTATACGGTCTTTGTCAAGCATAAAACACAACAGGGGCAGCCATCTTAAATAGCAAGGGTGCCACACAGTGCACCAATCACCATCGATCACCTCCCCCACATATAATACATAACATCTAGAAAAAACAGACATCAATATTCAATATCTACATGTATCACAAATGAACTATCTTATAATATAAAAAACACCACAAAACGCCGTACAGATGCAGAGTTACTCCCATATTCATCCTGGATTCATACGGTGTTCTTTCCTGTATATCCGTTTCCATAGGGACACTCAGCCAATCATAGGATCCGGTGTCGATGTGTCCATGTCTCCAGGGGCGATCAACCAATAATGTCCTCCGATCTATGCAGTCTCACAGAGGTCACCCAACCCAGCGCCAGTCATTGGGGCAATACCCTATCCAGGTCAATCAACTCACCAAACAGAGCGCATAGATCCGCGCAGCCGCACAGGCAATGAATAGGACACCGCCCACGGCCGTGACCGCGATCCGCCCACCACGCATACCGCGCGTGCGCAACACAGGCACCCAGAACCCAAGTGCCGCATGTATGCGCAGGCGCGCCACACCGATGTTCGGACACCGCCACAGATCCGAAGACGCCGCCCCCTCACATGTCCTGAGAGCGCAACGGCCACCAAGTGTGCGGACTGCCAGCAGGAACATAGAAGGCACTAGTAGTGATGCGCTAACGCATCACTATCAGGGTGATCTACACACGAGTCCTCGCTCTGTAAATCAAATACAAAAAGCACAACCCACATATAGGACACTAAAAAAGCCCCCCTCATATATAACGATCAAAACAGAGGTAACATATGAACAACACTACCACAGAACATATGGAGAACCCCATCCGTCCCATCACATAAAAGCATCATATCAATAGATTTGCACGGCTACACATGTGAAAAAAAACCCACAAACCATATAGACACTGAGGCAATCAAATAGCACAACGGAGACAGGAATAGCTATAAATATCCATTCATTCATATTTCTCACAAAGGAAATCCTTCCGATACTAGAAGATCCATCTCCATCACCCTATGATCGTCCCAGTGTCTACAAAATATAAATAAAATCATAACATAAAAAATGTCAAATAAACAAATGTCTATTAAAAACAAACATCTACTGACGAATACCCTGCACAAGGGAATAGAACCAGATTAAACACAAGATAACAGATTGAAATCCAAATTTAAACCCTTAGGCTGTAACGTACCCAATGTGTAAATCCATCTCATCTCTTTTTTCTTTAATATTTGCACCCTATCACCACCTCTCCTTAACACGGGGACACTATCAATGACCCGGAAGCGAAGTTGATTCACAGAGTGTCTCATTTCCATAAAATGCTTAGGGATTGGTAAGTCTGTTAGGCCTGTTCTGATCGTACTTTTATGCTTGCTAATACGAATTTTGACTGCTGTAGTTGTCTCGCCTATATACGCCAGGCCACATGGGCAAACAATCATGTATATTACATAACTGGACAAGCAAGTATACCTTTCTTTCAAACTGATTTTTTTACCAGTATGAGGGTGATGAAAAACATCACCTTTCAGCATGTTGTTGCAACAGGCACAACCCAGACACGGAAAATTACCGAGCCTGGTTGTGCCCAAAAGTTGTTGTACCGGGGTTCTCTCAGATCCGACATCAGACCTTACTAATTTGTCCTTTAGATTCCGCCCCCTTCTGAACGACATCATCGGTGGTGACCTAAAGCCATCAATGGCCGGCAGGCCACGTTGGAGAAACGACCAATGTTTTTTCAAGACCCATCCAATCTGGTTACTGGCAGAGTTATAGGTAGACACAAAGGGGATGCGCACATCAGGTGGTCTACTAAGTGGTTTCTTACCGATCCCGTCTCGTGCTATACCGCGGGCCTTAATCCTAAACCCATCCACCACCGTCCTTGGGTATCCCCTTTGTAAAAATTTTTTACACATCTCCTCCAGTCTTTGGTCGACTTTCTCCTCATCAGACACGATGCGTCTAACACGTATGAGTTGACTCCATGGCAGAGAACCCACCATTCTCCTAGGGTGATTACTATCAAACAATAAAAGGCTATTCCTATCAGTCCCCTTGATGTAAATGTCAGTCCTCAACATGCCTCCCTCTTTATAGACCAAGGTGTCCAAAAACTGTATCTGAGTGACAGAATGGGTAAGGGTAAACTGCAATTCGGGGTACACACTGTTGATCTCCCCCCAAAATTCCTCCAGTTCTTTCAACTCCCCATCCCATACAACAAAAATATCATCAATGTAACGCCACCAGGCTCTGACGTGGCGCCAGAAGATGGAATTGTACACGAACCTGTCCTCGAATACCGCCATATAGATGTTAGCATAAGTAGGGGCCACATTGGACCCCATGGCGGTACCCCTAAGCTGCTGGAAATATTCATCACCGAAGAGGAAAAAATTCCTCCTCAGGATGAACTCCAGCAGCGTGAGGACAAGCCGTGCACACTCCGGGGCCACGTCAGAGCCCGATAGCGCACTAGACACTGCTTCTAGCCCCTTCTCATGCTCAATGGACGTATACAATCACGTCACATCGAACGAGGCCAGGATAGTAGAATCAGAAACCGTTACATCACGGATTTTATCAAGAAAATCACTCGTATCTCGGATAAATGACTTAGTTCTTACAGCAAACGGTCGTAATACCTTATCCAAAAAAATCGCCGTTTTGTTGAATAATGAACCCCTACCGGATACTATAGGCCTGCCGGGTGGGTTATTTAGATCTTTATGGATCTTCGGTAATATATATATCACGGGCACTATAGGTGCATCAACAATCAAGTATTCTGACAACTTGTGGTCAATGAGTCCCATAGCAAGGGAATCACTGACCACAAGTTGTAATTCTCTCTGAAGACAAGGAGTAGGGTTAGATGATAATCTCTCATACACCAAATGGTCATTCAATTGCCTACGAATTTCCGCCTTATATTTGCTAGTATCCATAACCACCACCGCTCCGCCCTTATCGGCCGGTTTAATGGTTAATGCGGTGTTCTTTGCTAATTTCTCAAGAGTCGACTTCTCCAGCAAAGTCATATTGTGTCTGGACCTCGGTTTAAAACTAGTTCTGATCTTCTCAATATCTCTTTGTACAAGTTCAATATAGGACTCCACAAAGTGGTTCCTATTCGGTGGTTGGAATCTGCTTTTATTATAAAGTCCCACCTGTTGTAATGAGAAGCTGTTGGTTGGCTCCTCGATCTCCACATTACCACCCACAACCTTACCGGAGAAAAACGATGTCAGCCTCAATCGCCTAAAAAAGGCTTGTAAATCGACCTCAATGTTAAACCAGTCTGGACAATTCGAAGGACAAAACGACAAACCCTTAGACAGTACTTTAAGTTCTACTTGTGATAATTCAACAGATGAGATATTTACCACCAATTTGTCTTCGGTTACTGGATCTCCCTCATATTCCTTGTTCTCATCGCAGTGTTGCGTATTTGTCGCTGATCCTTCGATGCTCCTTTGTTTCCTGTGCCTCCTGCCACCTCGGCGACCCCGTCTCCTGGAACGGTTCTGTCGACCGGTCCTCTCCCTAAAAAAGGGGCGGGTCTGGTATTATGCCCAGTTGTAGATTCGTCCGTGGAATCCGATTCCGCCGTTGTAAAGCCAAAATTCGACTGCTTCCTCCCTTGCTGTTTCTTGTATTTTCTTTGGGTCATCGATCTCCCACGCCCATTACCGGGATTCTGGTTGGTCCTCGTCTGCCAGGCGAAGACCCGACCCACTCTGTAATCCTCTGCATCACGGAACCACTTATTCCTTTTTGTAGTCTCGATCTCACTCCTGTATTTCACGAGATTCTCCTCAATCTTCGTTTTAAGGGGGCCCCACCCCTGTGCTGTCAGCTGTGTTGTTATCTTTAACTCAAGATCACTTATAGTTTTCTTCAGTAGTTCCATCTCCTTTTTGAGAAATTCAATATTGAGGAGCATGATGTCAAAAGCATACTTATTAGAGATAGACTCAAACTTAGTGCAAAATTGCGCATTATCGGGTAACAGAGTAGGTCTCAGGTGTGGCCGAAGTCCCCTCGGAATCCTCCGGACTTTATAGTATTCCGTCAGGGTTACAACGTGGAGTTCCAGAGAGATTAATCTTCTCCTCTCATTCTCCCATTTTTTCTTAAGCATGTCTGCCGTCGGTGTACTTAAAAAGGCAGTATCCAAGCTCGACCCAGATAAAATACGTGCAGCATCATCGTCAGTATATGAAAAAAACATGGCATTTTCTAGATCACCCATTTCTAGACTAGTACCACTTGTGACCACAGGAGGGAGCTCTGCCACAGAATTCACAACAGTTATGGACCTGGTGGTTAGGAGCACCCGGCACGACCTGATAGTTAAACTCACACAGGACAAGCTCTGGGATGTGGGAGCTCTGCTGACCGCAGCCCCTAATCCTATCACAACAACTAGAACTAGCCGTGGAGCGTTCCTGACTCTCTCTAGACACCTCTTCACAGCCTAAGAGCTAGCTAGCCCTAGAGATAGAAAATAAAGCTACCTTGCCTCAGAGAAATTCCCCAAAGGAAAAGGCAGCCCCCCACATATATTAACTGTGAGTAAAGATGAAAGTCACAAACGCAGAAATGAAACAGATTTCAGCAAAGGGAGGCCAGACTTACTAAACAGACAGAGGATAGGAAAGGTATCTTTGCGGTCAGCACAAAAAACTACAAAAAACCACGCAGAGTGTGCAAAAAGACCTCCGCACCGACTAACGGTGCGGAGATGCCACTCTGCATCCCAGAGCTTCCAGCTAGCAAGGCAAAATCATGATAACCAGCTGGACAAGGAAACAATGAACAAATAATAACTAGCAGGAACTTAGCTTCTGCTGAAGAAGACAGGTCACCAGAAAGATCCAAGAGCGAACTGAACCAATGCAGGAACATTGACAGCTGGCATGGAGTAACGATCTGAGTGGAGTTAAATAGAGCAGCCAACCAAAGGATAAACCACGTCACCTTTGTATGGAACCTCAGAAGCAGCAGCTCCACTCACAGCCACCAGAGGGAGTCCATGGACAGAACTCGCCGAAGTACCATTCACGACCACAGGAGGGAGTTCGACAACAGAATTCACAACAGTACCCCCCCCTTGAGGAGGGGTCACCGAACCCTCACCAGAGCCCCCAGGCCGATCAGGATGAGCTAAATGAAAGGCACGAACTAGATCGGCAGCATGAACATCAGAGGCAAAAACCCAGGAATTATCTTCCTGACCATAACCCTTCCACTTGACCAGGTACTGGAGTTTCCGTCTCGAAACACGAGAATCCAAAATCTTCTCCACCACATACTCCAACTCCCCCTCGACCAACACCGGGGCAGGAGGATCAACGGAGGGAAAAATAGGCGCCACGTATCTCCGCAACAACGACCTATGGAACACATTATGGATGGCAAAAGAAGCTGGAAGGTCCAAACGAAATGACACAGGATTAAGAACTTCAGAAATCTTATGTGGCCCAATGAAACGAGGCTTAAACTTAGGAAAGGAAACCTTCACAGGAACATGACGAGATGACAACCAAACCAAATCCCCAACACGAAGTCGGGGACCAACACAGCGCCGGCAGTTAGCGAACAGTTGAGCCTTCTCCTGGGACAATGTCAAATTGTCCACCACATGAGTCCAAATCTGCTGCAACCTGTCCACCACTGTATCCACACCAGCACAGTCCGAAGGCTCAACCTGCCCTGAAGAGAAACGAGGATGGAAACCAGAATTACAGAAAAAAGGAGAAACCAAAGTAGCCGAGCTGGCCCGATTATTAAGGGCGAACTCAGCCAAAGGCAAGAAGGACACCCAATCATCCTGATCAGCAGAAACAAAGTATCTCAGATATGTTTCCAAAGTCTGATTAGTTCGTTCGGTTTGGCCATTAGTCTGAGGATGGAAAGCCGAAGAAAAAGACAAATCAATGCCCATCTTAGCACAAAAGGACCGCCTTAACCTCGAAACAAACTGGGAACCTCTGTCCGAGACGATGTTCTCCGGAATGCCATGCAAACGAACCACATGCTGGAAAAACAATGGCACCAAATCAGAGGAGGAAGGCAATTTAGACAAGGGTACCAAATGGACCATCTTAGAGAAGCGATCACAAACCACCCAAATGACCGACATCCTTTGAGAGACAGGGAGATCTGAAATAAAATCCATGGAAATATGCGTCCAGGGCCTCTTCGGGACCGGCAAGGGCAAAAGCAACCCACTGGCACGAGAACAGCAGGGCTTAGCCCGAGCACAAGTCCCACAGGACTGCACAAAAGAACGCACATCCTGTGACAAAGAAGGCCACCAAAAGGATCTAGCCACCAAATCTATGGTACCAAAGATTCCAGGATGACCAACCAACACCGAACAATGAACCTCAGAGATAACTCTACTAGTCCATCTATCAGGGACAAACAGTTTCTCCGTAGGACAACGGTCAGGTCTATCAGCCTGAAACTTCTGCAGCACGCGCCGCAAATCAGGGGAGATGGCAGACAAAATTACCTCCTCTTTAAGAATACCCGCCGGCTCCGGAACACCCGTAGAGTCAGGCACAAAACTCTTTGACAGGGCATCAGCCTTCACATTCTTAGATCCCGGAAGGTATGAAACCACAAAATCAAAACGGGAGAAAAAGAGCGACCATCGAGCCTGTCTAGGATTCAACCGTTTGGCAGACTCGAGATAAGTCAAATTCTTGTGATCCGGCAAGACCACCACGCGATGTTTAGCTCCTAAAAAGCCTCTACAGCCGCAGAGGACCAATTGACCACATCAGCACCTGTCTTGGTCAAATCAGTCAACGGTTTAGCAATACTATAAAAATTAGCGATGAAGCGACGGTAAAAATTAGCAAAGCCCAGGAACTTCTGCAGGCTCTTCACAGATGTCGGCTGAGTCCAATCATAAATGGCCTGAACTTTAACAGGGTCCATCTCGATAGTAGAAGGGGAAAAAATGAAACCCAAAAATGAAACCTTCTGAACTCCAAAGAGGCACTTTGACCCCTTCACAAACAAGGAATTCGCACGAAGGACCTGGAACACCATTCTGACCTGCTTCACATGAGACTCCCAATCATCCGAAAAGACCAAAATGTCATCCAAATATACAATCATGAATCTATCCAGGTACTCTCGGAAGATGTCATGCATAAAGGACTGTAACACAGATGGAGCATTAGAAAGCCCGAATGGCATAACCAGGTACTCAAAATGGCCCTCGGGCGTATTAAATGCTGTTTTCCATTCATCGCCCTGTTTAATTCGCACAAGATTATATGCCCCTCGAAGATCTATCTTGTTGAACCAACTAGCCCCCTTAATCTGAGCAAACAAATCAGACAGCAGCGGCAAAGGATACTGAAATTTGACTGTGATCTTACTAAGAAGGCGGTAATCAATACAAGGTCTCAAAGAGCCATCCTTCTTGGCCACAAAAAAAAACCCTGCTCCCAATGGTGACGACGAGGGGCGAATATGACCCTTCTCCAAGGATTCCTTTATATAACTCCGCATAGCGGCGTGCTCTGGCACAGATAAATTAAACAGTCGGCCCTTAGGAAACTTACTACCAGGAATCAAATTAATAGCACAATCGCAATCCCTATGAGGAGGTAGGGAACCGGATTTGGGCTCTTCAAATACATCCCGGTAATCTGATAAAAACTCAGGGACTTCAGAAGGAGTGGAAGGCGAAATTGACAACAATGGAACATCACCATGTACCCCCTGACAACCCCAGCCGGACACAGACATAGATTTCCAATCCAACACTGGATTATGGACCTGTAGCCATGGCAACCCCAAAACGACCACATCATGCAGATTATGCAACACCAAAAAGCGAATATCCTCCTGATGTGCAGGAGCCATGCACATGGTCAATTGAGTCCAGTACTGAGGCTTATTCTTGGCCAAAGGCGTAGCATCAATTCCTCTCAATGGAATAGGATACTGCAAGGGCTCCAAGAAAAAACCACAGCGCCTGGCAAACTCCAAGTCCATCAAATTCAGGGCAGTGCCTGAATCCACAAATGCCATAATAGAATAGAATGACAGAGAGCAAATCAGAGTAACGGACAAAAGAAATTTAGACTGTACCGTACCAATGGTGGCAGACCTAGCGAACCGCTTAGTGCGCTTAGGACAATCGGAGATAGCATGAGTGGATTCACCACAGTAAAAACACAGCCCATTCCGACGTCTGTGTTCTTGCCGTTCAGCTCTGGTCAAAGTCCTATCCCACTGCATGGGCTCAGGCCTATGCTCAGAGAATACCGCCAGATGGTGCACAGCTTTGCGCTCACGCAAGCGCCGATCGATCTGAATGGCCAAGGACATAGACTCATTCAGACCAGCAGGCGTGGGAAATCCCACCATGACATCCTTAAGGGCTTCAGAAAGACCCTTTCTGAAAATTGCCACCAGGGCACACTCATTCCACTGAGTAAGCACAGACCACTTTCTAAACTTCTGACAGTACACCTCCGCTTCATCCTGACCCTGACACAAAGCCAGCAAGATTTTCTCTGCCTGATCCACTGAATTTGGTTCATCATAAAGCAATCCAAGCGCCAGAAAAAATGC